>NC_084487.1:36009998-36322260 GCF_030035675.1 Rhineura floridana
AAATAATTTCCATGATGGTCATTGGGTAGTGCTTACTCACCAGTATTTGTTGGAGCCAGCTTTTGCTTTTCCATTTATGCGCGCCACTCCTGACTGAGCTGGCATGTGGTGCTTTTGGTAGATATTGTAGAATGCTTGCAGCCATACTTGCGAAATACAGCAAGACAGGTTCAGACTCGCTCCAACTCATTAACTTGTCAATGCTTAAGATCGTCCCCTTAGCAGAGATCCGCATATTTAATTAAATTCTCCTGACAAAATAAGTGAATGGAACTTTGAATGTTTCTGCAGACTGAAACTGTAGAAGAACCTCTTGAGGAAGAAGATATGAAAGACAAAGATGAGCCCGATGATGAAGCTGCAGTGGAGGAGGAGGAAGAGGACAAAAAACCAAAAACTAAAAAGGTAATATTTCTTCATTTTTCTTTTTGTGTGTGTGTGGTTCCATATATCCAGATAATCTATTTTCTAGAATCCATTGGCTGGAGGGTAATTTAGAAAAATTAAAATTGTATTCCTATCAATTTTTAATTTATCTGTTTTAAGTTTTATGTGGTTTTCATTTTTTAATTGTCATAAACAGCCTTTGTATTTTTATGGAATTGTGATATACAAATATTTTTATAAATGTACCTGCTACTGATGGTATTCTGTTAACAGTATCAGTACCCATCCTTGTTTCATTGTCACTTCCTAGATTACTATCATGACAGAATAAGCAGCTATTGGGCTTGTGTGGTGCGTAGTTTAGTAGCTTGCCAGTTAGAGTGGGGTTACATTGATATGTATAGAAAGCTGCTACTGTTATACTTGCTTAATAATGTAAGCTAAATGTATAAAAACCTGACATGTGTTCTGTGACTAATGCTGGAAATATTTTACAGGTTGAAAAAACTGTCTGGGACTGGGAGCTTATGAATGATATCAAGCCAATTTGGCAGAGACCATCTAAAGAAGTGGAAGAAGATGAATACAAAGCTTTCTACAAATCATTTTCTAAGGTGAGCTTGCTCTAGCATTTTGGGATTAGAATTATTAACTGCAGTATTAACCATCAAAATTGATGGCTTAATGGGGTTGTGGGCACAAGATAAGGTGAGCAGCTGAAATCTGTAGAACTGATCTTCAGGGCACGTGCGTAGGCTTTAGCAAGGTATGCCTCTGATCTGGAAACCTTTTTCCGGTAGTTGGTATGCTGTGGACTCAACTTGCTGCCTATATGCAGTGCATTTGAAGAAACTAGGTCCTTGCTTGAATGAGAGAAGCACTAACACCATATACTCCTTCTGCAGGAGCCTGATGATCCTATGACTTACATCCACTTCACTGCTGAGGGAGAGGTGACATTCAAGTCCATCTTGTTTGTTCCCACCACTGCTCCACGTGGCTTATTTGATGAATATGGATCCAAAAAGAGTGACTTTATAAAGGTAAAAATGATGTAAACTCCTTCTGTAGAAGCCAGGACAGTTGCAGAAACAGTTATTAACAGCTTTGTTGTCTTGCAGCTGTATGTCCGGAGAGTATTCATCACAGATGACTTCCATGACATGATGCCCAAGTATCTTAACTTTGTTAAGGGTGTTGTAAGTATCTTCAGGAACAATGTGCAATGACCACTTACATTTCCAGTTTTTCTGCTTTAGCCTCTCTAAAATGTTATTTTTAACTGCAGGTAGATTCAGATGATCTTCCTCTAAATGTATCTCGTGAGACTCTCCAGCAGCACAAACTTCTAAAGGTGTGTCATTTACTAGTTGGGCTCAATATAACTAGGGCTTTCTAGGGATGTGGTTTTATAGCATGGGTTGTAGAACTGACAATACCTAAAAAAAAAATAGCTGGGATTGTGAGGATCTCATTTTTGTGTAAAGGCAAGGCTAAAGTTTTCTCTTTTTATTGAAAGGTGAAGCCATTCTCCACATACAGATGAGTCTGTCATGAAAGAACAGGTTGAGGTTGATTTTAATAAGAGAACTTGCATAGGAACATACAATTGTGATGCATCTTGAGCTAATAATTTGTAGTAAATCTAACAGTTCTCCAACTCTGAAAGTTGTCTAATGCAATTGTCCTTGTTTGCATCATTTTTAGGTTATCAGGAAGAAACTTGTCCGCAAAACACTTGATATGGTTAAAAAGATTGCCGAAGAAAAATACAATGAAACATTCTGGAAAGAATTTGGCACAAATATGAAACTTGGAGTTATTGAGGATCATTCAAATCGTACTCGACTAGCAAAATTGCTTCGTTTCCAATCTTCTCACCATGAGAGCAACCTTACTAGTCTAGACCAATATGTAGAAAGAATGAAGGAGAAACAAGATAAAATCTATTTTATGGCTGGATCAAGCAGAAAAGAGGTAAAAAAAAATCAGTCGGTGAATCCTGCTGTAATTGTTACTTTTCATTGCAGAGGGATACTGGTAAATTTAATGCCTTATTCAGGCTGCATAAATGTGTGGCTAGTAATGAAAATTACCTCCCTTACAGCATTGGGGAGCATGTGTGTTGTACTCAGGTTTCGTATATTTGCTTTGTAGGCTGAATCTTCACCATTTGTAGAACGGCTTTTGAAGAAGGGTTATGAAGTAATATATCTAACTGAGCCTGTAGATGAATATTGTATTCAGGCTCTTCCAGAGTTTGATAACAAAAGGTTCCAGAATATAGCAAAGGAAGGAGTAAAGTTTGATGAAAGTGAAAAGTCAAAAGAAGCCCGTGAAGCTTTAGAAAAAGAATATGAACCCCTTCTAACTTGGATGAAAGAGAAAGCTCTGAAGGATAAGGTATGTACCTGTAGTGATGATGTTCATTATGCTGTTTCAGTGATGCATTTCGGTGCTGTGTTTGAGCTCACAATAGTATTTCTGTTGTAGATTGAAAAAGCAGTGTTGTCCCAGCGACTAACTGAGTCCCCATGTGCTCTTGTGGCTAGTCAGTATGGATGGTCTGGCAACATGGAAAGAATTATGAAGGCTCAGGCTTACCAGACTGGCAAAGACATCTCAACAAAGTAAGTATTCAGATACTTTTCTTAAGTGCTTTGTAGTCACTGTGTCTGACCTACATATTCTAATCAATTCTGTACCTGCTAGTGGTCTGGATAACATACTTCCATCTCTAGAACTTCTAGGGTATCTTATCTGGCTATGCGTTGTCTGCATCGTAAAGCTGTCTTGCACTGGCCCTAGCTTCTAGCAGGTGCCTTAGATCTTGGAGGTCAGATCTCAGATAATTTGACAGTTGAAAGGGAAATCTCAGCATAGCAAGTGGAAACTATTCCATAAAATAGTCTCAAAACGGAGGACATTAATTCAGAATTCAAATAGAATCCATGGCATTCAATCTGTTATGCTTAGTCTAGGGCCAACATGTCTTCCAGTGTAAACCTATTCATTTCTACTCAGACATGTTGAGTTTAATGGGACTTACTCCCAGGTGGGGTTAATTGTGTGCAGGCTTACAGCCTTGGATACCACCTCTCCCTGTATTGAACCTCTATGCTAGTTAAGAACTTTTTTTATTGAGCGCAGTTTACTGTAGTTACATTATGTGAGAAAATAATGAATAGCTAGGAGCTGGGTTGTTACTGCTTGTTCCCAAGACTCTGGAATGATTGTCCAAAAGGTCAGGAATGGCACCACCTTGCATGCTTCCAAAGTTGCTGTAAGACATTTACTAAGTAGTTTTTTGGAGGATGATCTGATAAAGTGAGTGTGATGGCTGCTGAATGCTATTGAGTTAAGCTGACAACTTGTTTCTATACCCAAGATAATTGCTTTGATCCTGAGAAAGGCTGTATACAAGTAACTAAAACAGTTCTCAATTGTCCATATTGGAAGTTGATCCACACTACGATGTATGAAAAGAAAATTGAAGCTCATGCTGATCTTCATTTTTCCAAAGTATATGGGGGGGGGCAGAGCTTGAAAGGAAGAATTAATTGCAGGTGCTGACTTGATTAAATAGGGGAAAGTTTTAGTTGCAATCCATTTTAATCCTGTCTTATTGAAGATCTAAGGGCTAGCCAATCCATATAAAGTCATCTAAATCTACATTGGGGATAATAGTGGAAGCTTTTGATTACACTAGGGGCTCTGCTCCTGCTCGCATTGCTTGTCAACCCTGCCTAAAACCCCACCCCAACCCCTCACTAACCCCTCTACCCTTAGACCTCAGCAACACCCCCCAAAGAACTCCAT
This sequence comes from Rhineura floridana, assembly GCF_030035675.1. NCBI lineage: Eukaryota > Metazoa > Chordata > Lepidosauria > Squamata > Rhineuridae > Rhineura > Rhineura floridana. The sequence continues at coordinate 36,014,205 of NC_084487.1, forward strand.
TAAACCAGGGGTGAAGAACCTTTTTTGTTCCCACCCTGTGGACCAACTTTAAAAACTGAGCAGGGCAGCCCCAATGTCAATTACATAATTGTAATGTTACATGACTGACACCTAACGTTAGCTCACAGGGTGGGAGCAAAAAAAAGTTCCCCACTGCTGGTCTAATGAGTTACTGGGGGGGGGGTTAGACCTGGCTAAGCCTCCACACACACACACTTTCCCCCTCTGCTTTGGAGCTGGTTAAGGCACCCTCCCAGGCTTTCCATCCTCCCCTTTTAGACTGGCCTATCAGGAATGTTTCTCCATGGCTTGCCTGAGCTGCTCCCTGCTGCTTCCCTCCTCTACTGCTGTGCTATAGTTTGCAGTGCCACCTGTCTGTTGGGCTGCAAACTGCAGTATGAGTGATTCAGGGCTCACATTTTTCTTTATATAGAAATGCTCATGCTATACCAAAGCCATCCACGTAAGGTACCAAAGCATTCCCACTTCTCAGATGTGTCATTGCAGTACTTGTACATACGTCAGCTCCTTCTCTGCATACATTATTGTTAATCCTTGAATAGTATCAATCCAGATGCAGTGGGCAAAAGATGTAACCAAATTTGGGGTTCAGTTAGTAAATATAAGCAGTGGAATATTTCAAAAATGCCTTTGGAATCTTCTCATGTTAATCTCTTAATGTAAAGGCTCTAAAACCAGTTTTCTGATGTGAGTTTGGTACTGATGCAGCAACATTAAATGGCAGTTTCTTACACTTGGGCTGTAGTCCTAGGCACTTACCTGTGAGTAAACCTCACTGAACATAGTGAGACTTGCTTCTGAGTAAATACACATAGGATCGCACTGCACAACACTTTGTCCTACTCCAGATAGCAATTTTCTTTGCCTAGAATAAACAGATAACTCGCTGATTCTCCTCTAGTACAGTAATGCATAAGTATCATAATTGCTTAGCAAGTTTCTTTTTGAAAGTCCCATGCCAAAATAGTGTAACATGACAATGGAGTGTAATTACTCTAAAATATTTTTTTCTTCATAGTTATTATGCCAGCCAAAAGAAGACATTTGAAATCAACCCTAGACATCCTCTCATAAAAGACATGCTTAGACGCGTTCAGGTAAGAAAGTTCAGGATACTGGTAATCTGTCTTAGTTGGGTCTTAATGGATCTTCTTGAATTCTAACTTCAAAATTATATTACAGAAACTTTGCTCCTCTTTGTAACACAATGCCAAATGCTGGATAACTCACACTACACCCTATTTGGCTACATGTATACCAGTCTGGTGGAAACCAGGAAACTCATAGCTACAACAAAAGTTCATTTTGCTGTATTAATTCTTGGCTCCTCCTTAATCAGGAAAATGAAGAGGATCAAACAGTTGCTGACCTTGCTGTGGTTTTATTTGAGACCGCTACTGTAAGATCAGGGTATCTGCTACCAGATACAAAGGAATATGGAGAAAGAATAGAAAGAATGCTTCGTCTGAGCCTGAACATTGACCCAGAAGAAAAGGTTAGTCAACATGTCAAAGCAAGTGTTGTGGTGGTGGAATAACCCCTCATGTTAGTTTAATTAGCTCTTTGTTCTAAAAGCACAATACTTGGTACTTTACAGAATCATTAGAACACATGTTAATCTGGTTAAATGCTAACCTGGTAAAATACTACACACAGTGCTATAATCAGTTTTTAATTAAAAGCAGAACAGAAAACAAAATATCTAGCTGTTCAACCACTTGGATTTTTATAATCAAGGCTAGTACATAAGAATAGGAAAAACTGTTGTAAACCAGCTGCAAGTTGTCATTCCTATTCTGTTCATTTTCCCTCAGACTTACTCAAGAGGTGCTTCTGTGGTGTAGTTCCTTCAGTGTAGACCCAGTTTGGTGCAAATTAAACTAGAGGGATGATGAGTGGGGCTTGAACAAATCGTAGGTGCATGTGGCCTGGGCTCCTGGAAGTCATCTTAAGGTATAAGGCATGAGTAGGGAATTGGACCTGGCTGGCAGGCCAGATCCTGGGGACTTCAACCCTTAGTGGACCATTTTGACAGGAGTGGGTCCTGTCCACCTGCCAATCAACTGATACTGCAAATGTGTTGGTGTAAATCTTGATTACCAATCGTACACTGTCCAGTGTCTCTAACCCCCCATACTCAAATTGATAGAGGCATATGGGTATGGAAGTATTCTGTATTGCTAAATAAAACTATTCCTGGAAGGTGGAAGAAGAGCCTGAAGAACCAGAAGAGGCTGCTGAAGAAGTTGAACAAGAAGAGGAAATAGAAGCTGATGAAGATGCTGAAGACAAGGAAACAGAGAAAAAGGTTAGTGCGGTTGTGTAGAATGGTGGGGAAAGTTACTTAGCTTGTCTTGTAGACTAAGGGCTCATCCAGACGACTGTATAATCTGCGATATGATCGCTTTGTGTGTTCATTAATTTTCCATGGTCCATGCGACGTCACCTGTTAAAGCGGACTTTCTCGCTGTTAAATCCGCTTTGGCATTACCGCAAAAAATGCGATTTGCTTTTTTAAACCAGGAATCATCCGCTATACCTTCAGGTGCTAGGATGCAATACCGCAGACTTTAGAGCAGGAGGCGTTTCGTGGGCAGTGCTTGGGCATTTCCCCATACCCCTTCTCTCATTCACAGCCAATCATGTATTTCCACTTTTGTGCATCTTCGAAAATGACCAGGGAAAGCCTGGGAAAACTGAACCAATCAGAGCAATGGGGTGGTGTTGGGGGGGGGGCTCTGCAACTTCTACTGTGCAGAACCAGAAACAGCCATTAATTTTTAGCCAGCATGCGAACTGGGCGGCGATTGTGGTTGTTGGTAAAGCCCCCCTTTTCCTGGCTGGTCTCACTCAAGTGTGGCTGGTTGGTGCAGGGAGCTCGCTTTGCTCTTTCCTCCTCACTCAGAGACAGACAGACATGCACAGCACACACAGCGGAGAAAAGCGAGAGCCTGGTGCTTTGTACAGGGCCACGGAAAGGAAAGGGAGAAGGGGGGTTAAGGCAATGGAGCATCAAGTTTTGCCCGAAGTGGTTGGGAAGCCTCTCTCAGTAGCTCTTCCCTGACACTGCCGATGCTGCCTACGCTGGGAGGGAGAGGCAGGCAGAGCGAGAGAGAGAATGGAGGGGAGCTGTTCTGGAGAAATAAGTGGAACTGCCAGCTGTGTGTATCTTCAGAAACGTTAATATGCATAAAGGCAGAAAAGCATACAACTGGTTTTGCGAAATATTGCAGATACAACCAAAAAACCCACAGGAATTATTGGCATATAAGTGGTTTGCTAGATGTCCACCCACAACCATCTAAGGAGGCTCTGGAAGGAGAGCGGAGGAAGGGGTTGCTGCTGGTGAGGGCCAGCTGGGGAGAGAGCAGGCAGTGATGCCAGGCCACCCCCACGTGAGGGGAGACCCCAGGGAGGCTCCCAGGCAACCCCTTTCCTTGCAGGAGCCTCTTTCCCACAGGCTCCTTGAAGCTATGCTTGCCAGCCTGAGGGAGAGCTGGGCGGCAAGCAGTGAGGGAAGGGGGCTCCCGAATCAGCCGTGGGGCACTCTGACAGCTCAGCTGTCAGCCCAGCTGATCAGCGGCTTGGTGAAGGGGGTGGGAACGGCTGCCTAACGTGGATCAGCCGGAGCAAAGGAAGGAAGCAGGCAGTTGCAGTGCAAGCCTGGCTGTTGGGGAGGAGGGGGAGGGGGAGATGGGGGGTGGCGAACGCTCTTGGAGGGGTGCCCCATCCCCCATGAAGCTCCTGGAGCCCTTGGTCCCCTCCTCAGGAGAGCTGGGTATCGTTTTTGCTGCCCCTTCGCTCCAGCCGCTTGTAGAGCAAAGTGGTGGGCTAGAACACCCTGGAAGCCCAAGGGTGGATCAGAGAGAAGCCAGCCAGAGTGGGGAAAAGGGGAGGAGAGCTCAGGCAGCCTGGCAGCAGCTGGCAGGGTGTGCTGCCAGGCAAGGCGCCAAGCAAAAGGGGCAGCAGGCGATGGAGAAGGAAGGGGTGCCAGGTGCCCCCTCTCCCTCTCCAGAGTGCATTCAGCATCCTTTGGCTAGGAACCCCTGGCTCCAGGCCAGGATTTCATTCTTCCCTGCAGCCTTCTGCTCTCTCTGCTGATTGAGACTTGCCAGCCCTGTGTATCTCCAGAATGTTTATCATGCATAAAGGCAAAAACACATACATTCGTTTTTGCATTATATCGCAAATACAACCACACAAAAATACAGGAATTATTGGCATATCAGCACACACACACACCCCGCTGGCCCTGCTCCAGAGTGGCGAGCGGCAAGGAACTCCATTACACCCACAGGAAATTCAAACTTTTGTGCTGTTACAATCAGGCGCGTGCACGATATTGTGCTTCGTTGCAAAGGGGAGAGGAGCATACGTCATATTTTGCGGACCAATTGGCTGATAGGGGGAGTGTTATGGGTGGAGCTGGGAAAGCGAGAAGTAGTATGGGTCCTCCCGCTGCGTGTGCGGGCGCAAAAAAAGCATTTTTTTTTTATCGGGAAAGAGCGAACAAATAGGCAAAGTGAGGACTGTCAGATGACAAACCGGATATGGAAAACATGGATTATCCCGCTCCATTTGGATGAGCCCTAACTTTTATCTCAGCCATCATATTTTGCCTCAGCTCAGGTGAATTGGAAAAGCAGGATATAAACTTCATTAAAATACATTTGACCTTTTAAAAGGATTATTATGGTCACTGCATACTTCAAATATGGGAACCGGAGCCATACTGGACTTCAGGATATCTAGCTTAATTTTGCTGGATCTTTCTTTTTGCTGAACACTACAGTCAAACAGTAGTTGACATTAGCTGTAGAAGTTCTATACAGGAATTACTGGAAAACTTAAAAAACAATTGGGGCTATATTGTCATCATTGGTCCAAAGTTCTTGTTACTTACTTTGAAGAACTGTTGTTAAAGCAAGACCTTCCACAATGGCATATACTGTTATCTCAAAGCACTCATGTTTACATCATTAACAATGGAATTCCAATGCATGTTTCTCAAAAGGACATCTTATTTCTTCTCTCCCCCAAATAATATTACCTTGTATTTCTGGTTAGTAGAACAGTTCTAGTGTAGAGGCAAGCTGGCTCATTTAAAGTTGTAGCCAATATATTAATGCCATTTGGTTAGTTCTAGAGCAATGTGGTGCCCTCCAGGTGTTGTTGGACTCCACCTCCCATCAGCCCCAGCCAACATGGCCAACGGACAACAAATAGTAATAAAAATGGCTCACTATTCAGTAGCAGGTCTAGAAACAGAGCACTGAGACCACTGCTTTTATATTCTGTGTCATTAAGTGTTTTGATTTAATCCTTTCTTTGCCTCTTTTTCAGGAGCCCACAGATGTAAAAGATGAATTGTAAAGTGCACTCTCACAAATAATATTCTGTGTCTAGGATGAAGCAGGAATGTGAACTAAATTTGTTTTTGGTTTTTTTTCACTGTAAAATGTTCGGGGGGAGGCTTAGGGTTCTGGGCAGAAGAAGATTTTTTTAAGTTGCATTTTTTAAACATTCCTCACAATGTAAATTTGTACTATTTAACTGACTACTTGGTGTAAAATCTTGTCATGTGTACAAAATTAAAATGTTCACACCATTTGCTGTATGGGACAGCTTATTTACTTATCTTGAATGTAAGCAAAGTCATTCTGCTAGTTCAGCATCCCTGTTGAAGAAAAAACAATGGGAACAAAGTGGAAAGGGGAAACTTACAGGTTTTTTTTACAGGAAGTATTTTATAGCTGTTGGCCTTAGTTATAACTAAGGTCTGAAGGCACCTGGGTTGGCCACATAGCCATGGGGTTCAGTGAGTAACAGCTTAGGTGGTGGGAGAACCAACTATGCTGTCTTTAGCTTTTTATGAAAAAGGCACACTATTCAACAGTATGAAAGGGAATATTAAAATGAGGGGAAGGGAAATTGCAATCAGTGGTGCTCTGCAATATTTCTGCATCTAAAACACAGAAGTTACATACAGCTATGATAGGCAGGTTCTGTAGCAGTTCTCATTTCCTCATAAACAAATGGACAATGCCCAATTTAACTTCCAGATGCTGTATTTTTAAAAGCTTTATTCAAGAGGTTAAATTGAAGGATAGCATTGCTTTTCTGTTCATTACATGAAGATTATTATTATTGATTTATATCCCACCTTTCCTCCCAGCAGGAGCCCAGGGCGGCAAACAAAAGCACTAAAAACATCATAAAAACAAGCTTTAAAACACATTAAAACAAAACATCTTCAAAAATGTTAGTTAAAAAAAGCTATGAAAACACCTTCTAAGATTGAAAACATTTAAAAAAAGGTTTAAGAACATATTAAAAAGCAATTCCAGCACAGATGCAAACTGGAATAGGTCTCAACTTTAAAGGCTTGTTGAAATAGGAAAGTCTTCAATAGGTGCAGAAAAGATAACAGATGGTGCCTGTCTTAAGAGGAGGGAATTCCATAGGGTAGGTGCTGCCACACTTAGTCTGTTTCCTATGTTGTGTGGAATGGACCTGATAAGATGGTATCTGCAGGAGGCCCTCGTCTGCAGAGTGGCATTTGACTATGTAAGGGATAAGTGTTGATGGTGGCGGTTCTTGCGTGACACAGCATACGTTACGTTGGAGTTAAGTTGAGCAAGAAACTTCTCAGATGCATTAGATCAGGTTAAGAGTCTTTATTAAGACATTAGGGCCAACAGGCTTAAGAGTAAATACATGTAGAGTTTCTTCAGTCACCCCCCCTTCTGGTACATCTCTCTCCAAAGGTAAACGCAGAAGACAACCTCTCAGTTCAGAGGCAATATACAGAAGACACAACTTACAGACTCTGTTAGAACTTTCCCAGTTGCTATCTCACGTTACCATGACAACCGCTGGCCTTGGATGTCTGCTCTCTCTCAGGCCAGGAGATAACAGTTACTTCTCAAAACTTGCAGGCTTTATGAAAAACAACTAGAGACAGTAATGCCTATGGGTCAACAGCCCAACATATTCCCATTTTTCCATCAAGACTGCAAAACTTTCCATTGCATCTATAACTTTTCCATTTCAGCAATACATTTCTACAATACAAAGGTAATACATTTCAATACATTGCATCATACAGATCCAAATTACATCTCAGTACATTGCAGTTCATTTCAGAACATCTCTGTACACTTACCTAGAACTTTATTCAATCAAATTTCAACTCATTCCAAGCCTTGTCACCAGTTTGCCAAATTTCTCCTCACACAACGGCTTGGTCATGATGTCAGCCACTATGTTAGTATCACAGAATGTCAGGGTAACAAACCCCTGCTGCACACAATCCCTCACGTGAAAGTATCTGACACTAATATGTTTTGTTCTTTTGGTATGAGCTTCTGATGTGGCTATCTTGATGCAGGTCTGATTGTCTTCATGTACAGTGATTGGTAGTTGTATCTCCATGCCTAAATCCTGCATGAGCATTGTGAACCATTGCAACTCGTTACAGGCCTGGGATAAGGCCACATACTCTGCTTCTGCACTTGATGTTGCAACCACAGTTTGTTTCTTGCTAATCCAATCAATGCAAGATCCGTGCCACATCATAACTATGCCAGAGGTTGACTTACGACTGCTCAGCTCCCCTGCATGATCTGCATCCACAAAACATTCAAGATCTCCTGTCTTTGCTCCTGTCAAAACCAGACTCTTTGTCTTCGTGCCTTTCAGATAACGCACTACCCTTTTAATTCCCTGCCAGTCAGCCTCTGAACAATGCTCTACCTTCCTACTTAAAATGCTGACTGCATTACAGATGTCTGGGCGAGACACCTTCACCAAATATTGCAATTTCCCTATTATGCGCCTGTACTTCTCAGGTTCTGTACAGGGCGTCTCCTGCACATTCTGTTGGAAAGCCACAACCATTGGAGTCTTCACAACATTGCATTCTGTCATGTTGCGTTCTTCTATGATCTGATTTACTTTCCTGACTCAATGTTTTGCTTCCGTCTTCTGCACGCACAATATCCGTGCCTAAATAGTGGGTGACAGGCCCCAAATTCTTTGTGTCCACCTGCCTGCCCAGTTGCTCCCTGAATTCCCTTTCCTCTTGCTGATCATGATACATGTACATGATGTCATCCACATAAACAGCAGAGATATTGGTTTGTGTTCCATTTCTCTGGACATATACACAGGGATCTGCCTTGCATCTTTGAAATCCCATCCCTTGTAACACACTGTCCAATTTCTCATTCCAGCAGCGTGCACTCTGCCGCAATCCATAGATAGACTTATGTAACTTACACACAAACCCTTCCTGTGACACAGACCCCGGAGGCAGCTCCATGTATATCTCCTCCTCTAAATCACCATGGAGGAATGCAGTCCCTATATCATAGTGATTAATGTGCATTTTCTGCATCGCTGCTAGTTTCAGCAGAACACGAATAGACTCATGTTTCACAACCGGGGCGAAAACAGCATCGAAATCTGTTCCATGTTGCTGGGTGAATCCCTTGGCTACCAAACGTGCCCTGTACCGCTGTACTTCCCCGGAACTTGCTTTCTTTTTCTTAAACACCCATCTGCAACCTATGGCCTTTTTACCCATGGGTAACTTTACTACTGTCCACGTGCCATTCTTTTGCATGGCCTTTAATTCTTCCTGCATGGCTGCTGCCACTTTTGCTGCTCTGCCTCAGGCATCAACCTGATTGCTTGAAATGATGATGGCTCTTCAAGTTCTCTTTGAACCTCCTCCATCTGGGCAGTGAATACCGACGGTGTGCCTTTTACAGCTGTCTGTTTACAGCCCTGACCATCATTCCCTTTCCGCCCCATTAAACTCAAGGCATCAGCACACCTTACACCCATGGTCATTTTAAACTGTGAATCATTAAGGCTTCCCTGCAAGCACACTTGATCTCCTCTCATTACAAAACATTTGTCTTTGTGAAACAATACTGAAAAATCACAACTCACCAGTTTTCTGACTGACAATACGTTATGAGCCAATTCTGGTACAAACAAACAATCTGACAGTATTCCAAGTTTATCAAATCTCACCAGTCCTCGAGCCTCCACGTTCTTCTGCGATCCATCCACAAGTAAAACAAAGTCCTGCACATCTTCTGAAGTGTAAAACAAACTCCTGTCTGTGATTAATATATGGCTCGCACCGCTGTCAAGAATCCAGTTAACAGGTCCTAAATCTTGAGACTTCTGTTTACAAAGTTCACACTTCCCTGTTTCCAGCCTCCGTCCCTGGAGTTTCGCTTGACTGCACAGTCTCTCTGGAGATGCCCACGATCTCCGCAAACATAACAAGCCTTTAGCCGCTGCTGCTCTTGCTTGCTTCCGGCTGCCTCCTTCGGCACGGCACTTTTCGCCTCTTTGCTTCTGACAGCTTCCATCAGCTCGGCTCTCTGCGCCTTCTGCCTCCGCTGCCATTCCTGGGACAAATCCTGCAACGCGTCCCACATCTGTTTAGCCGACGGCTCATCTCTCACACTCATCAGTTGAGAATCCGATAGAGCCAAGATTATAAATGCCTGCGCCCTCTGGTCTCGGCGCTTCCAGGCCTCGGTCGGTACTGCCGGGGGGTTTCCTTCTATAACTTCCCATAAATCTTCCTTTACTAGGAAAGCACGCATCCTTGGCCTCCAACTGCCATAATTCTTTTCATTAAGTCGTTCCATCGGCAAGCCTCCAGACATGTTTACAGCCATCCTGCTCACCTCTGTCTGGCACAATCAATCACGCTGCCCTCTCTGGAACTCCGTCTGCCGTTCAGACCAGCCACTTACTGTTGTGTAACGCGCTGTGGATCTGGGCCCATAACCCTGTTGATGGTGGCGGTTCTTGCATGACACAGCATACGTTACGTTGGAGTTAAGTTGAGCAAGAAACTTCTCAGATGCATTAGATCAGGTTAAGAGTCTTTATTAAGACATTAGGGCCAACAGGCTTAAGAGTAAATACATGTAGAGTTTCTTCAGTCACCCCCCCTTCTGGTACATATCTCTCCGAAGGTAAACGCAGAAGACAACCTCTCAGTTCAGAGGCAATATACAGAAGACACAACTTACAGACTCTGTTAGAACTTTCCCAGTTGCTATCTCACATTACCATGACAACCGCTGGCCTTGGATGTCTGCTCTCTCTCAGGCCAGGAGATAACAGTTACTTCTCCAAACTTGCAGGCTTTATGGAAAACAACTAGAGACAGTAATGCCTATGGGTCAACAGCCCAACAATAAGATGGTCTTTCAGGTATCTTGGTCTCAACCTGTATAGGGCTTTGTACACCAAGACTAGAACCTTGAACTTAGCCCGGTAGCAAATGGGCAGCCAGTGCAATTCTTTCAGCAGCGGGGTGACACATTGGCAATACCCTGTCCCAGTGAGCAGTCTCACTGCCACATTTTACACCAGCTGCAACTTCTGGACCAACCTCAAGGGCAGCCCCACACAGGATGCATTACGGCAATCCAGCCTGGAGGTTACCTGTGCATGGACAACAGTGGCCAGGCTATCCAGGTCCAGAAATGGCTGCAGCTGTCCTACCAGCCAAAGCTGGTAAAAGGCACTCCTAGCCACTGAGGTCACCTGGGCCTCTAGTGACAAAGATGGATCCAGGAGCACCCCCAGACTACAAACCTGCTCTTTCAGAGGGAGTATGACCCCATCCAAGGCAGGCAACTGACCAATTATCTGAACTTGGGAACCACCAACTCACAGTGCCTCCATCTTGCTAGGATTCAGACTTGGTTTATTGGCCCTCATCCAGCCCACCACTGAGTCCAGGCAGCGGTCCAGGGCTTGCATGGCCTCTCCTGATTCAGATGTTACAGAGAAATAGAGCTGGGTATCGTCAGCATACTGCTGACACCTCACCCCAAATCTCCTGATGATCACTGCCAAGGGCTTCATATAGACGTTAAACAGCATGGGGGACAAGATGGTACCCTGCAGTCTAAGTAGGACAACTTGTAGACTTCACTTAAAACCTAAGTAGCTCCTGTATTGGGACAACATAAAAAATATCTGAATGTTCATGTCTTCCATCTTTAAGATACAAACAGGAAACAATGGCATTCCAAGCACTAGTTGGGGACCGAAGTCTTACTACAGCTCAAGTTTCAAGCATATCTTTCTCCAGAAACTTGCAGTGCTTAATTGAGAAAACGTTTTGTTCTTCCACAGTTTTAACTGTAGTTGACAAGTCTGCAGGTGCTTACAATGCACTTTTAAGCAGCTGTTCTATTTAAGACAGGTGTTCTTGTGCAAAGATGAAAACAGGTTTTCTGGCTGTGGAAGTGCATCTACCAGCAACAACACAAACTAAAGCAGAGGTGTATGTGGTCACATGACACACTGAGCTTCATATCATTTGTTGATTCTGAACTTATCCTTTAAGTCCTTTGTACAAAAAATGTATTTGTCAATCTAGGGTTGCTAAGCATGAATGACGGCAGTGAGATCCTGCTCTACAGAAAAGTCATATTGGTACAGCAAATATAACTCCTGGGTATTCAGAAGTATGATGAACTGGCTGCTCTTACCTAGAGTGCAAACCTAGCTGTGTCTACTCAGAAGTAAGTCCTATTGAATTTGGTTGGGTTTACTTCTGGGTAAGCAGCATTAGCATTGTAGCCAAAGTCAGAGTACAGAAAACAATTTCACATAGCTTCTTCAAGTGTGGGAAGTTCAGTGCACTAGCTGTCTGAGGAGGTATCTGCCCCATTACAACTAGACATTTAAAACTTAAGCAGGCTCCAAAGCTGCTTTCATTAGCTGGGTTGTCCTCCCCACCACTGGAACCATCTATCCTTTCAGGAAGAACAGCAGGGCCTTCTCTTGGTGGTGGTGGGTCATTTCCCTCCCAGAGCCTTTCCTGCTTGAGGCCAGTGATGTACTAGAAGGCCCCACACAGTAAGGTGAGCTACATTACAGCCACTTCCAGGAAGGCTGACACAAGCTTAATGGAGGCCCACTACTGAACAGTGAGCTGGATACAGCAATTGATCCATCTGGTCTGCTGACAGGGTCATCTGGATGAGCCCTCCTTTATTTTCTATGGAGGGGCTGCTGAGATGCTGGCAGACTTTTCCCTAGGCCCAAAAAGGCCAGGCTGTAAGGTCAATAGACAACACTGCAGTAGGGTTGCCAGGCTCAAGGCCTGAGAATGATTCTGTACAGTAGGGCCCCGCTTACCGGCGCTTCACTTTCCAGCATTCTGCTAATGCAGCAACAGGAATTCCCCATTTTAAAGCCAGTTTTGTGCTTTTGTGGCATTTTTGCACAATACACCCCATTATGCTCAATGGGTTCCCACTTTACGGCGATTTCCGCTTTACAGCAGCAGTCCGGAACGGAACCTGCCGTATAAGCGGGGCCCGCCTGTATCTTTAAGAGAAGAGACAATTCAGCCAAGTGCAGGTTTCTTGCAACACTGTAATGGGTTGCCTTTGTATTGCATGGGAGGGGGCAATGAAGAACAGGGACTAAAAGTAACAACAGTTCATGTTTTCAGAAAACAGACAAAAGCTAGCTGAACTTGTATATCCCATGTTGCCAGAAGCTTGTCAAATGGTACAGGTTCAGTTATAAATATTAGACCAGTTCATGGACAAATGCAATCACATTCTGTGTATTATCACTGTTGTGAAGCCTGAACTTCCTGGTTTCTTTTTTTGAGGCCCAACAGTTCTGTTCTGAGTTCTCCAGGCTTGGGAGGAACTTCAGGTATCGTCTACAAAAAAACAAAACAAATCAGTCATACTGATATCCAAAGCCACAAAATCCACTAGAGGAATACCTCGAATTAACGTACACAATGGGACCAGAGCGAGTACATAAACCGAAAATGTCCTTAAAGTGAAGCACTACCTTTTAAAACTTTTTTTTACCTCTCCTTCTTGCGGAGCCTCAAAGCCCCGCACTAAAGCCTCTGCTGCTGCACTGCCACGCTTCTCAGCTGATCACGATCACGCCTCCCAGCTGATTTGCGGTGGCGCGATCGCATCTATTTCCACCCCCACGCACCATTAAGTGTCCGTAAGTGTGAAGCAAGTGTACGTAAACGGGCATGGTGGAGTATGGAGTATGTCCGTAAAAGTGAGTGTACGTTAAGTGAAGGTCTGTATAGCAGGGTATTCCTGTATATATATATATTATAGCTACAATTATTACTGGAAACTATTACAGGTAGAAGAACCACATGTGGACTGGATGCCTCTATCCTAATGTACATTTTGAAATAAAGGCCCAAAACAATATAGAAATATTCTGAACCAGGTTTTGTGTAAATTATCTTTGTTAGGATCCCTGAACACTAGATTTTTGGGGGCACTGTATTTGCAAACAGCAATGGTATTTTAAATATATATTATGCTGTGCTTCTATGCACATTATGCAATCACATACACATTAGGAAGGGACTTTAGCTCAGTGGTAGAGTGCATGCTTTGCATGCAAAAGATCTCTAGTTCAATCCCAGAGTAGGGTTAGGAAAGACTGCTGTCTAAAATCCTGGAGAGTCAATGTGAACAGTACTGAGCTAGATGGACCAATGGTCTGACTCAGTATAAGGCAGCTTCCTATGTGCTTATTGAAGTCAATCCCATTGTTAGGACTTCCAGGTTCTGAGGAAATGCATGTCTTCACGGTCTGCCTTTGGGCCAAAGGGGAAAAAAACCCGCAGGCCTGGAGAAAAGAGTTAAGAGCCATCCAGCAACACAAGAGCTATAGCTCATCTGCTCATCTGAGGCCCAGCTGCTGAAGGTGGCCCCTCCTCCTCTGCCATTGGACAAAAGGTAAAAAGACCTACAGTCCTGAAAGATATGCTACCTCAGAGCTATGCCATGTGTTGGAGGGGGTAGGTGCAGTCCCAATGTTACTGCATCGCATTACTTTATCTAAGGTTCCGGGGCGGGGGAGGAGTCTTGAAAAACAGAAAGCAATATATCAAACAAATGTATAAAACGTGGTGGGGAGAAGCTGCTTACAAGATCGGGCCTGTAATAACGATGGACAACTTCTGCACCAGCAAACATGGCCAACATACTTGCACTGAGCATTTTCAAGTAGCGCGGCCAAGAGGCTCCTGCAGGCATGGCAAAAAGGAACCAGCGGCACCTGGAATACAAGCAAAAGAGGAAGACAAGGATTTCTACTAGTTAAAAAATGGTTTTCCATCGCATGAAATCTGATGATATAGGAGGGAAATGAGACATGAGGGAGTCTAGAGTAGAAAGATGGCATTCTAGCAGTCCTCACCATGGGTGGTCGCCAACTAAGTCATACTCAGTAGATCCACTGAAATCAATGGACTTAACTAATGTCCATTGATTTGAGTGGGTCTACACTGAGTATGATTTAGTTGGCTACAATCCCATGTATATGCGTTATTAGGGAGTGACAAGAGACACTGAATCCAAGTATACATGTGAGAAAAGTGTTTTTCCTATAAGCCTTATTGCATTCATCATGGCAAGTTTAAACAAGGCCAACCAAACAAGAACAGCTTGCTCAAAGTCACACAGCGAATCCTCACTACAGAGATGGAAATACAAAGTTTTCTGCTGCAATCCCATGCACAATGACTTGGGAGTAAGTCCCAACAAAGTCCAAATGTTTTCTGAAAAGGTTCAGAAAAGGGCATCCAAAATGACCAAGGAGATGGAGCCACTCCACCGTGAGGAAAAGGCCCAAATATTTGGGGGTTTTTTAGTTTAGAGAAAAAGGGAGTAAGAGGTGACATGACAGCAGTGGGTAAAATTAAGCATGGCACCCAGAAAAGCTTTTCTTCCTCTCTCATAACACTATTCCTTGTGGACATCCAATGAAGCTGCATGTTGGAAGATTCAGGACAGACAAAAGAAAGTACTTCACACAGCACAGTTAAAGAGCATAGGTAAACTAATGGAACTTGTTCCTACAGGAGGCAACAACGGCTTTAAAAGAGGCTTAGACAAATTGGCTAACAATGGCTACTAGCCATGATGGCCATGCTCTCCCTCCACAATTGGAGGCAGTATGCTTCTGAATACCAGTTGCTGGAAACTGCAGAAGGGAAGAGTGCTTTTGTGCTTAGTTCCTGCTTGCGGATTTCCCACAGCCATCTGGTTGGCTACTGGGAGAACAGGGTGTTGGACTAGATGGGCCCTTGACCTGATCCAGCAGGCTCTCCTTATATTTAGTGGAATTTACTTCTGAGCAGATGTACATAGGATTGTACTGTTAGGGTCCTTTAGATCCTAGATAAAATTACATGCATCTGCCAAAGTGAGCTCCGGTGTAGGAAAAAATCTTCCACCAAGAATGTGTTAGTTTATTGCAGTTTAAATAACGAAAGACTCTTGCAGCTTCTTAAAAGAATCACAGGCCAAGAACCAAGAAATTTAAGGCTGTAATTGTAAACCTGTTTGTCAAACCTACTTGTTCAGAACTTAAAACCACCAAGAGTTGTCATTTTCAAAACAACACAGACAGGGCCTGAAAATACCTGGAGGGGAAAAACTTGAGAATCACCTAATTGGCAAAGGGCTATATAACTTGGTATATGGCGGTAGCTCAGTAGCAGAGTATCTGCTTTACATGCAAAAGGTACCAAGTTCAATCCCCAGCATTTCCAGGTAGGGTTGGGAGAGAGCCCAATATGAAACTCTGGAGAAACAGCTGCCTATATTAAGGCCACATCCACATCAGGCATTTATTCCACTATTATTCCAATTTAAACAGTCATGGCTTCCCCCAGACAATCCTGGGAAGTGTAGTTTTTGTAGGGTGCTGACAGTTGGTAGACTCCTACTCCCCTCACTGGATCATCACCTTGTAGGGGTGAGTGGGCTTGTGTGTTCCAATGAATGCTGTGAGTGATGCCGTCGGGAGTCATGTACTCCCAGCAGGGTCACCCATGGCAGTAAGGTCAAGGGAGAGGAACCAGACAAAGAACGATCCAAGAAAATCCTCAACAGCAGAACAGGTGGAGGATAACAATGTGTATGTTACAACGGCTGTGAAGGCAGATGAAGGCTGAAGCAGATAAAGGACTTCCAATCGTCATGGTACCCATGCCATTGGATCAAAGCCTTTTTCTGTCAAGATTGTGTGTTGATCGTGGTGCACTGATCTCCCCACATAAAACAAATTCACGCACAGGCTTCTTCCATAACAAAAGTCCCATGGCGATTGGCAAATGGCAACGGGGGCAGGACTGTGAAATCTAGAAGTCCCTAGTCATGGTCTGAGACATCGGCGGTGGATACAGATTCAGACGGATCCATTGTTAAAGACTATATTTTGGAAGACAATCTTACTCGGTCACGAGTGATCGCCAAGAGAAGAAGAATAAGACTCCTATTCCTCTGACAGAGCAACAATTTTCAGAGTGGTTTAACAGTCAGCCCCTCTTCCCAGAGAGTTCTGGACCCTGAAGCTCTGTGAGGGGACAGCTCTCAGCACCCTTCATAAACTACACTTCCCATGATCCTTTGGGGGTAGCCATTACAGTTTAAAGAGGAATAAATGCCTGGTGTGAATTCCCAAACCTGCTCCTTCAATTCCTCCAGCTGGGGACTTCCTACACCGCAGTAAGCATAACAGTCACTGGAGACTGAAGAAAGGGGTCGCCTGGAAGTTTTATCCCCGCTTGTTTGAATGGTTCCCCCACCCCGAAATCGAACAAGTCTATAAGAATCGAACAAATCTACAAGATCCACGTGCGCCCCTCCCCAGCTTCAAAAGGGAATACAAATTCTTCCCCGTGGGTGCGGGGAGCTTCTTCCATAGAACTGGTTGCTAACATCGCCCTAAAGTTCGTACTCACCTGCACCAGCAGCTCCCGATTGCGCTTTAACGCTGGTTCTATAGCAGGGCGTGACAGATTTGGTCAAGGACAAGCTAAAAGACGGTCTTTGGCCAGACAAAGAACCAATACAGAACTCGGAAGACAAGAGCAAAAGCAGTCACGTGTCAAACAGGTACCCACCCCAGTAACATACATGCATCCTAGAGATAGAAATAGAGAGTAAATCAGAGTATCAACTACCGTGAAAATTTGGAAGACGCTTTTGGCTGCGATTCTCTTCTTTGAATCTAGCGCGGCGGCGGCGCTCCAAACTAAAATATGTTTAGGGGGAAAGTCCTAAATAGTTCATTTTTGGAATTAAGAATGGAAAGCTGTTCCAGAAAGTGCTAAACGGTCAAATGAAAATCGGAAAGTGCTAAACGGTCAAATGAAATAAGTGCATTTTTTTACTATCCAAATGGTGCAAACATGCCTACACGAAGAATGTCTGCTTTGATCTCCTACTGAAACAAGCGCGCAGCAGGGCGGATATAGTAAGGATGGGATGGTGCATTGGCTAGAGAAAAACTTGCAAACCTCTCAGAGACGGGTAATAATTAGGGTTGCCAGGCTCAGGGCCTGAGACTGACCCTGTATCTTTAGGAGAAGAGAAAGTCAGCCAAGTACTGGTGTTCTTGCAGCCCTGTAAGGGGAAAAACCACAAGGTGGAATTCTCCCTTCCCCCTGCACTACTTTTAAAAATACAGAAGATCTCTTGGTTGCCTGGCCCGGCCTCCAAGAGGTCTTCTGTATCTTTAAAAGTTGTGCAGGGGGGAGGGAGAATTCCACCTTGCGGTTTTTCTCATTACAGGATTGCAAGAACACCTGCACTTGGTTGACTTTCTCTTCTCCTAAAGATAAAGGATCAGTCTCAGGCCCTGAACCTGGCAACTCTAGTAATAATCGGTGGCCCTCATGTTGTTAGATTCCCAATTCCCATCGGCCTTGGTCAGCAAATCCTCTTCCGACCGCTAAGAATTAAGACTTGAGTAAGTAAGAAAGAAAATGTCTCTTTGCTGTTTCCTTTTTGTTTGGGGCTGGACGCTGCCGCTACGGCCGTAGCTGACCGCATCAACTTGGCATGTAGAAGGTCCCAGGTTCAATCTCCTGCATCACAGTGCTGCTGCCAGTCCGTGTAGAGGCAATACTGAGCTAGATGGACCAATGGGGTGACTCATTATAAGGCAGCTCCCTGCATTCCTGAAATCATAGCCGCGGTAAAGATCTCGAGTTCTCCGTTGATTTCTATGTACACCCGCGCCGTCTGTCAGTCTAGCCTTTTTCTATCTCTACCGGCTGGCAGCCACCGGCGTACTGTGAATCAGAGAGAGGCAGGCCGGAAGGTGCGCTGCGGAGGAGGGGTCGGGACCGTGACGGGGGGCACAGAGTTGGGAGTGGGGGCTGGGCTTGGCTCCTGTTGACTAGCCATAAGTTCGTTAGGCCTTTTCTAGCTGGAAAGGTGGGCGTCAGAAATGGAAGCCGAAGAGCCGGGGCCCAGGTACCTGAAGCGAAGGAGGCCGGGCTGGGCTCGGCTGGGCTGGAAAGGGGGCTGAAGAAGACGCAGGGGCGGTGGGGCCATTGTTGCCCTCCCCCGTGATTTCCTCCTGTCATGGAGTCTGACTGCGCCGAGTACAAAAGACTTCCCAGGCTCTAGCTAAAGGCCGAGGCCTGAGTACGGGGGGATGCGGGTTATGGGCTCTTCTGTGTATTATTAATAATGTGAGTGTGTGTGTTATAGACACACACGAGCACACGCAATGGCTGGCTAGAACAGAGGCCTTGGTGCTTGTGTGTGTGTATACACAGTGTGTGTGTATATATTTTAACAAGGTTGGTTAGATTACCTCTTACTGCCATGACTCGTGTGTGTGTGAATGGTCATCACTTATGTTTTAAGTGTATTTATTGCTGTTATGTTTTTATTGCTTCTGTGTTTTTATGTTTAATTTGTAATTAAGTGTTTTGTTTGTTTTATGCCCTGAGATCACTTGAATATAGGGTGGGTTATAAATATTTTAATAATATATATATGTATATGTATGTACATATAGGGCTGGTACCAGACTTGAGGGTCTCTGGTATGGTGCTGATGCTATGCTTCCACACACACACACCCCAAAGCCCTGCTGGTGGAAGTGGTTGCTGCTTGATTTCTTTGCTGTTTTAATAAAGGTGCCATTCATTGTCCTCCATTCATTGTCCTCTGCTGGGCCCCTGGCTACATCTCAGTTGTGGATGGGCGGTAGTGCTTTTGAATGGGAGCTAAGTTTGGCTCCTATGTTACCCAAAGTTCTACCCAGGCCATAGATCTATGACATCAATACATTTTGTAGACCTATAGGTTGGATCATTACTTAAAATGGTAGGGGACTACCACAGATGGCAGCTGATTGTGGTTGCTGTTCAAAAGGGGTGTTACTCCCTGCTACTGAAAAGCATCAGAAGACCCAGCAGAATGGTGGAGTGGCCAGAACAGGCCAGTGAGGAGCTCTTCCAAGCTACATAGGATAGCACACAGACAATAACTGCCAACCATTTAGGAATAATATAAGCATCTGACACATTTTGGCAATATGTCTTGTTAATACAGTTTCAGGCCTGCTTCTCATGTGGTGGTTAATGTGTTTGTGCACTGAACCACTTCAGATTGTAGGTATGTACTCACTGTACATGATACTCCTCTATATCAAAAACTGCCTGCACATAGAAAATTGTCTTGTCAGAAAGAGGCTAGATGTCTGTTTTTCTATGTGCAAGACAACTTTTTTTAAAATATTGAAGAGCATTTAGTAATGTGAGCTTCTGCCTGCATACTGAAATGGTACAATCTAGAAACAGGCTTACCATCTCGCAGCTGTTTATGTAGAACTAGCCCTCTGCTGAAGGTTAATTCAAAACTGTTCCTTAATAGAGTTGCCTTGGAAAGCAAAGATCCTTTCTAAAGGTGCATATTTAAGATATATAATATGGATGAGCTATTGTTTTACACTATCCTACCAAATTTGCAACCAGAGTGGTGAAAGGATGGATTTCTCCTGGCACCCTTTCAGTTACACTTAAAAGGTGGACACTAACTTGTCTTAATGATTGTTAACAGCAGGTACTAGTTCCTGCTTGATTAGAGTACAACAGCAATAACGGTCCAGTTCAGATGCTCTAAAATAAACTGCATATGTCTATGGACACAGCTTATGGGTATGAACTAGCGTCTGACTCCTGACAGTCAAGCTTCCCAGCTGTAATTTGCATGACTATTTTCCTATTTTTAAAAAAGTTTTACTTGCTGCAGTCACATGGGAAGGTGCCTTATATCAAGTCAGATAATTGATCCATCTAGTTCTGAGTGGCAGCATGTCTCCAGGGGACATTCCCAACTATACCTGGAGATGCTGGGAATCGAACCTGGGGCCTTCTGCATTCCAGGTAGATGCCCTGCCTACAGTACTTCTTCCAATGAAGTAGTGCATTTCAGTATGGGTTGTATGTATTGCTATATCCACCAGGATGCTATGTTTGCAGGGTTTTTAAGTGCTTGAAGCAGGTTGGTGTGAATTGATCTGTGTTGTGTTCAGACTCTAGCATTTTACAGTATTTTGTCCTCCCAGATCATGCAAATGGGAAATATAGCTCTATAGATCACATCTTTGTTTTTAAAGTCGGCTTTGGGAATCAACCTTATGTCCACTCTGATCGTGTTTTTAACAAACAAAAGGCAAGGAATATATCTATTCATGGGTAATTTATCACAAATGGGTCATTGGCAACAGTTTTTTTGTGTTAATCAGATTTTTCTTGGAAAGGGTAAATCTGAATTAAATGGAGGGGGGATATGGCTTGGCACTTTAATGCCAACAGTGTCATGGGGCTGCTGCAGAAAAACACAACTTGCAAGCCTGAGCAGCACCAATTGCACCATAAGCGCCTGTCTGGAAGTAACCTAATTGTTAATCTTGACTGTGATCCTGTGAGAACAGGGATACGGTGTATGTATATACAGTTAGGATGATAATGTTATACTAGTGTTGCCAAATACTGAAGAAATTCACCAAGTCAACCTTGAAAATACACGGAAAATACCATTTGAAATTGTGTTCTAAAGTAGAGTTTGAAATAGTAATTTTAATCCTTTTTTTAAAAGGCATTATACTGCTCTTCAGCCAGCATTTTATCCTTTTCCATTCCATCAAATGATGACTGCAGTTCCAAACATGGAGATGATGAATGAAGAGGAAGTTCTTCAGGGGGCTTTAGATTCAAACATTGTTCCAGAACCTGTTCAAGGTATCTTAAATTTTTCATCGAAAGGTTTTAACAAATTATTTATTTATAAAAGCATTTATATACTGCCCTCTCATAAAACATCAGAGCGATGTACAGCAACCATAAAAAAACCCTTCAGTCTTCGGAGTGGTGCCATTGCTGGCCTGTACTTTTTTCAGGACAATGTTTAATGTGGAAAAGGACCTTTTTAAAAAAATGTGGTAAGAGAGGCATGAGTAGATACTTCTAGCTTGAGCTTATACGTTTTTCTAATAATTGATGAAGCAGCAGTTCGTATGGGAATTACTTTAAAATAGAACATGTATAACTCTGCATTTCTGTGACATACAGTAAAAGTCAAAAGTTATGGGAACAAGGCACATTACTTGACCATATCACACTATTCATATATGTATTACTTTGGTCTCAGATTGTCAAGGCAACCCTTCATATTCAATCTCTTCTTTTTCTTGCATACTTCCTAATTGACCTTTGTGTTTAGTAGTCCAGAAAATGATCCCATGGTGTTTCTGGTTGGCCAGCATATTAAAGACTTCAGATTTAGCAACATATGACTATTCTACAGCTATATTAGAAATACTGGATTACCAACCACCAGCAACAGATAACAATTCTTGGGCATTGTTATAAATTTCTGAATACCATTTAATAATAAAATGTCTTAGTTTTTAGCATAACCATATGATTGATTGCCATATAGTTACTTAAACATCACTTAGGACAATGTGCAACACAGAATATTGATTCAGACTGGTCATTTTTTTATTGCGTCTTTATAGCAAATTGAATTCATTTTGTAAAAACTAAACTTTCATAACTTAAGATTTCTCAGGTAATTTTTCTGTTGTGTACTTTCTCCAGAATCAGGCACTGGGAGCAGGTTTGACGCTCAGAGATCATTTGCAGCCACTTGCGTGTACTAGCAGGTGATCTGTCCAAAGATAAATATTAACAGTAGGAGTGATCTAAAGTTCTTGACAAGGCCAGCAACAGGGTGGATAAGTTGGAAATATGTGATTTTCTCTTAACTTTTGGTTGTTTTGACAATTTTTGTTAGATAGCTGTTAGATATTTGACAATTTTGAAAAATATTTTTAAACATATCATTTCACATCAACTCTGGTTAAATAGCCTTTTGCCATCTCCATTGGAAAAGACACATTAAAAAGTCATTTCCTTTTGTCTTTCAACAGCTGTTAAAGGAAGGAAGAGAAAAAGTAAATCTTCTGAACCCAAAAAACCTGCTGCTAAAGCTGCCAAATCAAAAGGCAAACAAGAAAAAATTACAGATACTTTTAAAGTCAAAAGGAAAGTAGATCGTTTTAATGGTGTATCTGAAGCTGAACTGTTGACCAAAACTCTTCCTGATATACTGACCTTCAACTTGGACATTGTAATTGTAAGTCAAATGTAAGAAGCTTTTATCTGTAGATAATTCTTTTGAGGCCAGTTCAGTTAGTAACTTGACAATAAATTCCAGAGGGATATATGTGCTAGTTTGTTGCAACAATAGTATTCTGTTTTTCCACTGTAGATATTTGAGAAATGTTACAAACCTCTTGCTCTCCCTTATATCTCACGGCCTTTTAGCTCTACAGTTTAACCTTTTTCTCTGTGTGTTTCCCAGTAACCAAGGATAACTTGTTACTCATCTGATGAAGTGTCCTCTAGTTCATGAAAGCTTATGTATGTCACAATAAATCTGTTAGACTCTAAGATGTTTTGAAATCTTGCTGATTATGACATCTAAAACAAAATGTAGAGTTCTTGCTTTCTCACTAGTGACTGTTGGTAACGTATGTCTAAAGTCTAATCCTAATTTCACTGAAGCTGATGAAAAATCGCTTACTGATTTTTATCAGGATAGGATTGTAATCCTGATTATTTCAAAAAGAATAGTAAGAAGAGAATTGCTTAAGTGATTATTTTTTTTAGATTGGCTGGGGACTACAAGTGACCATTTTTTAATCCCCCCCCCCTTATACCCAGCAAAGAGTTAAGGTCTGTTTCCACTTTTGCTTCGCTATTTTAAAGTATTTTCCTCTGATTCAGCACAGAAACTTCCAGTTGTTTCAAATAAGTACAGTAGGGCTCCACTCATATGGCAGGTTAGGTTCCAGACCCCCGCTGAAAAGAGAAAACCGCTGAAAAGTGGATCAGTTGTAGCTTGGGGGTCGGACCTTCTCTTCCTCCAGTGCGATCAGCAGGTTAGATCAGCTGTAGCGTGCTACAGCTGATCTTCCCCTCCAGCGCAATCAGCTCAAGTGTAAGTCTGATTGCCCCGAGGAGGAGAAGATCAGCTGTAGCGCACTACAGCTGATCTTCCCATCCTCTGGCGTGATCAGCTCGAGCGTGGGAGTCTGATCACGCCAGAAGAGGAGGAGATCAGCTGTAGCGTGCTACAACTGATCTTCCCCTCCTCCAGCGCTGTCAGATCCAGCGTGGGAGACTGATTGTGCCAGAAGAGGAGGAGATCAACTGTAGCACTCTACAGCTGATCTTTCTCTCCTCCGGCACGATCAGCTCGAGCACGGGAGTCTCATCGTGCCAGAAGAGGAGGAGATCAGCTGTAGCACTCTACAGCTGATCTTCCTCTCCTCCGGCGAGATCAGCTGGAGAGCGGGAAGCTCCAGCCCCCCCTCCAGCTGATCGTCCAGCTGGCGCCATATTAGTGGAACACCAAAAAGCAGGGCGCCAAGAAGCAGGGCCCTACTGTATTTCAAATTTGAGATTTCAAATCAGTATTTACAACAGATCTTGTATGACTTGATGTTTAACTTTAAAACTGTTGGAAAGTGAATCGTCTCTCATTTCCTGAGTTATTTCAAATTTTAGTTCAGTATCCTGAACTAAACTTAAAACTAGCAACTTAAAGTGGTAAACTTATGTTTATTGATTTAAAACATTCGTATCTTGTTGTTCCTCAAAAAACTCAAGGTGGCTTACAGAATAAAGCAACAGGTTAACAGTTTTAAAAACATAAATTAGAAAAAACATGAAAACGGCAATAGAAAACAACAGTTCTCTATCAGCACAGCAGTAAGCATTATTCAAAGAAAATGGAGACAGTTAAAACCAGTACAATAAAGACATCATCTAAAACCAAACATCGTCTTAAAAAGGAAAGCTTTTACTACCTTCTGGAAGGCCATTAAAAGGGGGGGGGAGAGATGCACTTCCTTCAGGTGAGAGTTCCAGAGCCTAGAATCATAGAATAGTAGAGCAGAAGGGACCTATAAGGCCATCGAGTCCAATCCCCTGCTCAATGCAGGAATCCAACTTAAAGCATATAGGAAAAAGACCGTCTCCCTGATCTGGGGATGTTGGGACATGTAGGAGGGCTTCCAAGCATAATCTGAATAGGTGGGCAGGAGAAGACAACCCTTTAGATAACCCAGTCCTAAACTATTCAGGTTGTTCATGGTATTCCTAGCTCTTTGATTTGTGCCCAGGAACAGACCAGAATTGGTGCTGCTGTTTCAGTTAGGGAGTTGCACACTCTCTATATTTGGCATTTGTTAACAGTTCATGTCCACCCCATTCCAGACCACCCCAGTATGTCCACCCCATTCAGGACAAATTGTAGTTTCTGAGGATTCTTCAAAGGCAGGTGGTTAGAGAGTATATACATACCTGACGTGATATAACTATGGGATGTTTCACCATGGCCAAATGTGCTTTCTGTGGAATGGGGTTAGTTGGTGCACCAGTCTCAACTGTGCACAGGATCCTCTGGTCCAGCCAACACTTGGTCATCCAGGGTCAAGGCCAGATCAGAAAGAATCACTAAACTATGAATTTGTGTTTTCAAGAGGAGTACAAGTCCCATCCATCACTGGTTGAATCCCAATTCCAGGATCAGCTTTACGAACCATAAGCATCTCATGTCCTGTCTAGATAGTTGTGCAGTAGTTTGTTCTGCTCTTTGTCTTTATTTATCAGATGCGTGGTATGCTTTATACATTAAAAAAAGGTTTCATTGATGTGTTGCTTTCTAGATTGGTATAAATCCAGGTTTAATGGCAGCTTACAAAGGCCATCATTACCCAGGACCTGGAAACCACTTCTGTAAGTACCTCCTTTCATGATCTGTTAAAATTTTAAGAATGCAGTTTTAATTTTGAATTTTCTGATTGTAGAAGGGCTAGAGAAATTGTATTATGGGCAAGATTTGGTTTCTGCTAGAAGCAACAGTGAATGGATGCATGGGTGCCAGTAAAATAGTGCAAACTCAGAATTAATTCCTCAAAGTGGAATGCCAAGAGATCACAGGATGAGATACAGATTATCTCACCTCCATCCATAAACATCAGCAGCACGTTAAGTGGCAAGCTGGCAGCCAAGACATACAATAAGAGAGCCAAAAACCTTGTGGTGCAGTGGTGTTAAAGTACTGGTTGTCTGAGCAGTGATAAGAAGTTGACTACATTGTAACATAAACTATGAGAATCATATATTTTCTGGCTCCGTAGGGAAGTGTCTCTTTTTGTCTGGGCTAAGTGAAGAACAGTTGAATCATATGGATGACCATACATTACCACATAAATATGGTATTGGATTTACAAACATGGTGGAAAGGACAACACCAGGTAGTAAGGACCTTTCCAGGTAGGTCAAGTTTAAATTCCGTATGGTAGAACACTGGTAGTTGCAGTTCTATCATATATTTATGGCTTTTTTTTTCTTTTTTAGCAAAGAGTTTCGGGAAGGAGGAAGAATTCTGGTGCAAAAATTGCAGAAGTATCAACCTAAAATAGCAGTTTTTAATGGAAAATGTGAGGTTTTTTCTCTACAAGACTTACGTTATTTTAATACCATTGATCTTGTGTTGTGACTAACAATCAATTTATCTCTAATTTCACTGTAGGTATTTATGACATTTTTAGTAAAGAGGTTTTTGGCGTAAAAGTTAAAAAGTTGGAATTTGGACTGCAGCCACATAAGGTCCCAGACACAGAAACAGTAAGTTCCTGTTGCAGTTAGGAATGTAACTACAGAACTTTCTTTTTTGTGGAAGGATGAATTTATATAAACATACACAGGTGAAGGAAACACCCTCCAATTTATTATTATTTATTATTTGATTTATATCCTGCCCTTCCTCCCGGCAGGAGCCAAGGGCGGCAAACAAACGCACTAAAATCTTTAAAGCATCATAAAAACAAACTTTAAAACACATTAAAACAAAACATATTTAAAAATGTTTCTTAAAAAAAGCTTTCAAAACATTGTCTAAGATAGAAAAACATTTTTAAAAAGGTTTAAGAACATATTAAAAAGCAATTCTGACACAGACGCAGACTGGGATAGGTCTCAAATTAAAAGGCTGGTTGAAAGAGGAAGAATTTAAAAGCTATCATTATCATAAGAACATAAGAAGACTCTTGCTGGACCCACCTAGTCCAGCATCCTGTTCTCATAGTGGCCAATCAGATGCCTATGAGAAGTCCACAAGCAGGACCTGAGCTCAAGAGCACTCTCCCCTTCTGTGGCTTCCACTATCCAGTTTTCAGAAGCATGCTGCCTAATGCACCTAAGAATTTTAAGATTTCACTACCTGTGACTGAGATTATTGAAACTAGGGAAAAAATGAAATATCCTCTGCCAGTTTAGTGACTTCTGATTTAACATTGCCTGCTCTCTTGGTTTTTATTTTTGTTTTTACAGCTTTGCTATGTTATGCCATCATCCAGTGCAAGATGTGCTCAGTTTCCTCGTGCACAAGACAAAGTTCATTATTACATAAAGCTGAAAGATCTAAGGGATCAGCTGAAGGGCATTATGCCAAACACAGAGGTCCAGGAAGTGCAGTATACATTTGATTTGCAGCTTGCACAAGGTACAGCATATGAAGTCAAGCTAACAATGATTTGCTCAAAATACCTTGTTGTTGTTGTTGTTATGTGCCTTCAAGTTGACGATGACTTATGGCGACCCTATGAATTGGCGACCTCCAGTAGCATCTGTTATAAACTACCCTGTTCAGATCTTGTAAGTTCAGGTCTGTGGCTTCCTTTATGGAATCAATCCATCTCTTGTTTGGCCTTCGTCTTTTTCTACTCCCTTCTGTTTTCCCCAGCATTATTGTCTTTTCTTGTGAATCATGTCTTCTCATTATGTGTCCAAAGTATGATAACCTTAGTTTCAACATTTTAGCTTCAAGTGATAGTTCTGGTTTAATTTGATCTAATACCCAATTATTGGTCTTTTTCGCAGTCCATGGTATGCGCAAAGCTCTCCTCCAACACCATATTTCAAATGAGCTGATTTTTCTTTTATCCTCTTTGTTCACTGTCCAACTTTCACATCTATACATAGAGATTGGGAATACCATGGTCTGAATGATCCTGACTTCAATGTTCAGTGATACATCTTTGCATTTGAGGACCTTTTCTAGTTCTCTCATAGCTGCCCTCCCCAGTCCTAGCCTTCTTCTGATTTCTTGACTGTTATCTCCATTTTGGTTAATGACTGTGCCAAGGTATTAATAATCCTTGACAAATTCAATGTCCTCATTGTCAACTTTTAAGTTACATAAATCTTCTGTTGTCATTACTTTAGTCTTTTTGACGTTCAGCTGGAGTCCTGCTTTTGTGCTTTCCTCTTGAACTTTCATCAGCATTCGTTTTAAATCATTATTTGTTTCTGCTAGGAGTATGGTATTGTCTGCATATCTTAAATTATTGATATTTCTCCCTCCAATTTTCACACCTCCTTCATCTTGGTCCAATCCTGCTTTCTGTATGATATGTTCTGCATATAGATTAAATAAATAGGGTGACAAAATACACCCCTGTCTCACACCCTTTCCGATGGGGAACCAATCATTTTTTCCATATTCTGTCCTTACAGTAGTCTCTTGTCCAGAGTACAGGTTGTGCATCAGGACAATCAGATGCTTGTGGCACACACATTTCTTTTAACGCATTCCATAGTTTTTCATGATCTACACAGTTAAAGGCTTTGCTGTAATCTATAAAGCACAGGATGATTTCCTTCTGAAATTCCTTGGTCCATTCCATTATCCAACGTATGTTTGCGATATGATCTCTGGTGCCTCTTCCCTTTCTAAATCCAGCTTGGACATCTGGCATTTTTGGCTCCATATGTCGTAAGAGCCTTTGTTGTAGTATCTTGAGCATTACTTGCATAGGATATTAAGGCAATAGTTCGATAATTACTGTATTCCCTGGGATCCTCTTTCTTTGGAATTGGGATGTATATTGAACGCTTCCAGTCTGTGGGCCATTGTTTAGTTTTCCATATTGCTTGACAGATTTTAGTTAAAATTTGGACGTTTGGTGGGAAGACCAAAATTTGGTGCTTTGTTTCTTCCAAGTATTTTAAGAGCAGCTTTCATCTCACATTCTAAAATTTCTAGTTCTTCATCATACGGTGCTCCATGAATAAGTCTGTCATCCTGTCATCTCTTTTCTAGAGTTCTTCAGTGTATTGCTTCCATCTTCCTTTTATTTCATCTCGGTCAGTCAGTGTACCTAAATACCTAATCCATATAAATAAAATAACGGAGGCCTAGGCAATTGCTGGAAGACTGCAGTTGTTACCTATTTTAAATGTGTTTGTCATAAATGTATGCAGAATATAACCTGTTAATCCATTGCATGATTTCTTCTGTAAGATTATTCTTTCAATACTTATTGAGAGAGGAAGTTTTTCATATATTTTGGAGACTCATTGATAAGTTGAAAACTTACAACTGTCCTTATAATTATATAAAATAAGATTTTATATTGGACCTTTTACAATGATATATAATTAGTGTATAATTAGATTACTTGAGGGTAGGATAGCAGTTTTACCCTGTTGAAAGAAGGAGTGAAAGGAGTGCTTCAGAGTTAAAGATCTGATTTACTCTTTTTGTGTATTTTTTTCTTCAGAGGATGCTAAGAAGATGGCTGTCAAAGAAGAAAAATATGATCCAGGTTATGAAGCAGCTTATGGGGGTGCTTCTGGTGAGAAAACCACCAGTGATGGAGAACAATGTAACTTGCCTTCAAATGGAACAGGTAGAGTTTGGAGAATTTTTGGTTTTCTTTTCATTTTAATCCATGTTTCCAAATGCAGACAATAACTGGGATTATTTCTACTATTTTTTTGTTTTAGACAAGTGAAACAGTCCGTTTGGGACTCAACACAAAAATATAAACTATTTAGGTGTTGTAAAATAGGGGTCACTCTGACTCCTAAACTCCTTTTCTGTATTCACATGTAACTTTTTATAACCATTTTAAAGATCAAATGTAGAGAAACCCATATAAATGTACGGATGTCAAATTTAGTCTTTTCAGTTACCTTGTGATTTCCTCAGTCTTTCACACTCTCAGCTTATCGCTTGTAAGATTAAATAATGATAATAAGCCACAGCCTAGGAGTCTAGGTGTCTGTTGGGGGGGAGGGGGAAGGATTGTAAGTTAGTGAGAAATGGCAAATCCTAGATGCAAAAATTATGTTTAAAGTTTTTCAAGGTTATTCAATTCATTTATCACATTTAATGAAATAAAATTATAAAATACAAATGTAAGGTTTTTAATATCATGTATTTCTATCCCTTCAACCCCAAAATGTTCTTACAGTGGCTCACAAATAAAATAAAAATTGCAAATACAATAAATAATTATTTATAAAAGAAGAATAAACTAAAGCCACATGCAATTAAAATTGTTTGTTAAAACAGCATCTAAGAAGCTTGGACTCATAAAAAGAACTTCACGTATCACTGAAGGAATAACTATCAGTGCAAAGCGAGACTCCTTAGGAGGGCATTCCAAGATGGGTCACCACTCATTTCTGCTTCAGTAGCAAGCAGATTGACAGGAAGGCCTCGATGGAAGATTTCAGTATATAAGCAGTTTCATGTAGCTGTTTGTTAGTCCTCCTCAGTGTGCTTTTATTCTGATTGGTAGAATGCTGGAAGCAAATTTTGCTTTTTATAAGGGAATTGGCTAGAATATGACCATTCAAAAATACTTCTTAATAAAACAGCTAGAGGCTGGCTGGCTTTTGTAGCTGAACATTTCAGGAGGGGGAACAGGCTACAATTTCCCTGAAGGGGCTAGATTTCCATAGCCCACCCACCGCTCGGTACAGTCCTGTTAAACAGACAGAGGGGTGTCCCCTGGCAGGCAAAATGTGTAACAGCATTTGGGGAAATGTGTTTTTCTCCTTTAGCCATAATATCAACTGCATGGTTAAGTCATTTTGGTTTGTTTTTTATGCAGCAACCAGTGCAGAGTATAGCAGTGGATCTTCCTTTGGAGATGTCTCCAATGGACAGTGGATGACACAGTCTTTCACAGACCAGATTCCAGAGTTCAACAATTCTAGACCACAAGAGGAAGAAGGAAGCAATGCTTAAAGTCTGCCTTTTCAATCCAGCCTAAGTTCTTCAGGGGTTTTTTAAATGCAGTTGTCAAGAATGGTACCTCAGTTTTCTAACTGAAGCATTTTTAATTGCATTTTACCTCTTACTTCTCTTATGATAACCATTTGTGTTTGTAGATGTAGACCCCTATGAATTAGGTTGTATTAAGAAAATGTACACGTTTTTAAAGAGAGCCTTCCCTTTTTCTTTTTTTTTGTATGAGACTTTTATATTTAAATTGTTCCATAGTTGCAATTTTATCAAAACTGACTTCTCATTGGTGAAGACCTGTTTTTTGTTTTAAATCTGTATTTTGTAATGTAGTTTGTGAATGTATATTTTTAACCTATCCCTTCATCTGTTGGGATATTTCATGGGTGTGTTAGTACATCTAAGGAGAGGAAAAATTGCTTGTAGATCAGACATTGTTACTGGTAGTGACATAGCAAGTTATCGTCCAGCAAATCTGCTACACACAGTCATAGACATTCAGGCCTACCTCTGATGTGAAAGAGTCTTGCTTTATAGCAGAAAAAAACATGCATGCATATATGTACGTCAGTTGACTGCTGGCACTTGAATGTGTAAACTACCTCCATTGAAAAGCATTAGAGCGGAGCCAAATGATCACCAGGTTCACTCTTCAGCTCAAAAATACCTATTTTGTGGGGGTTAAGAACCTTCGTCCTACCTTTTTCATAGATTGTCTGCTGCTGTTTCAGTTGGTCCTCCCCCCCCCCCCTTTTCATTCAGTCAGGGATTAAGTACTGGATGTGGTGACATTACAGTGCTATGTAGTCAGTCAGATTTGACTATGTCACTAAGATCAAGTGAAGTCACTTAGAGTGAGGGCAGTGCTTCCTATTCAGATTTTGAGGATAATCTTCGCCTATAAGGGATTTCAAGATGAACATTTTTAACAGCCTTTCACAACGATCTTGAAAAATCACAGAAAGTGGTGGAACGTCTTTCAGTACTGATAAAAGATACTCAGTGTAAATGTTTTGGTTTTCCCCTCTGCTCCACTGCTTTTGGCTCAACCCTAAAAAGCACTCCTTCTGAGAAATGGAAATTCTGCCTTATCCGTTGTGGTCCATGATAAACATGCATGTGTGAACAGCTCATTAGTGTTTGTGAGATATGGGGGGGAGCATGTCAAGAAGAGAGGTATGGGAAGAGTGTGCACACCTTTGTGAGAGTTTGATACCCGTGTCATCGTCACTTGTCTCAGGGAAATGGAGGGAAATACTTTATTCCCTTCTACCTCCCATCTGAATGTTGAGCTATATGGGGAACAGCATGTAGTGCAGAACTCAGAATGGAAGGATCTAGCTCAGGCCTGGGGAACATATGACCATCCAGATGATGTTTGACTCTAAATCTCATCAGCCCCAGATAGCATGGTCAGCAATCAGGGATGATTGGAGTTGTTGTCCCAGCCAGGAGTGTACAGTAGGGCCCCGCTTTAAGGCGTTCCGCTGATGCGGCACCATTCATTTTCAATTTGAAAGGGTTTTTTCCCCTTTTGCAACGTTTTGCGTTGTTTTCGTGTCATTTTTGTGCGACGCGGCCCATTAAAGTCAATGGGGTTCCGCTTTACGGCGGGGGTCTGGAACGGAACCCGCCGTATAAGTGGAGCCCTACTGTAGTCATTCAGGGGGTCTTAGGCCTCTTACTTTTTAAAGAACAGGCTCCCAGCCGGGTCTCTAAGACTCTGGCATCAGATGAGCCTATCAGCATTAAAGGGGAGTGTTATCTACTGAGAAGAGTCTTCTATCGTGCTTCCTTGTCCTTTTCTGCTGACTGGAGCCAATCAGAGTGAAAGATTATTCTCAGTAGCTAACACGTTTCTTTTTCATGCTCATTGGCTCCGAGGAACATTGTTGCGGTGGGCAAAGGCGTTAACAAGGATCTCAATCCAGCAGCAGAAAAAAAAGGAGGGGGAGGGGAGGGGGTGTGGCTGTGACTATCATGAAGGGCCCCTGCGCTTCTGAATTTGCCACTACACTACTGCTCCCAGTATATTGAAGGCCACATGTTCCCTAACACTGATTTAGTGTTTCAAGAGAACTTTTAGCAAGAATAAAGAGCCATCTTGGGAAGGAAACCAGCATGCTATGTATAGGCTTCCTAAATACACACATGGCACCAAAAGAGGAAAATGTTCGAAAGAAACAGGAGGGAAAGGTTTGATCTGAAAAGCTCTGTTCCAGAATTTAGTATTTTTCCCTTCTAGGAAACAGCATTCCACACCTTGCTGGCCAAGACTATGGCGGTGGTGGTGATGGTGTGACGTTTAAGAGTTAGGCAGCTACAAGCATACCCTGGGAAATGGACAGTTATCCACTTACAAAGCATTTCCTAATGGTTTTGGGCACAATTTGCATTGCAGGCACAACACCCACATGTGGAAGATAGCTTGCCTTATTTTCCCTCTCCTCCACTTACTCATGGGTGCTAATACAGGCATTGCTACAGCATGCTGGGGGACTGGGAGGTCTGCGCATCGCCATATGCCTGTCAAACACTTTCTCTCCATGCCTTGCAAGTTAAGCTTGAAGAGGGAAGTTTGGATGTGAGTAAGGGAGGTGTGCCTCACGCCCCTCCTAATGATCCACTGCCTGAATGCATAGGCAGAAGAGGGAGAAAACAGCCTCTATTTAGCTCTATTAGAATCCTTTACATGCAGGTTTTGAATCTACAATGCAAGTGGATCATTCCCATTGTCTTTATACTTAAATTGATGTCTATAAATTTAGATTGATACTGGGAGTGTGTGTCCTGCCTGTGCCTAATATTTTGCTTCCTTCTCTCCCCACCCTTTGTCTCAAGAGGGGAAGAGATGGCTTAAAAATAAAAGCAATAAGAGGATGAAACAGAAGTTTTGATAATCCATTGATTAGGTGCTTTGGATACTTGAATTATGCGCAAGAACTGTGTCTCCATAATGTATACATAGTTTAGATCACTAAGTATGCCACAAATAGCTGGATTTATTTAAAAATGTCTTGTGTGTATTAGCATCAAGAATTATGAGTTGAGTGGATCAATTTAAACTAGATCCATAGCCTGCTAGCAGCTATGAAACTTTTCCAGAATGTTTTCACTTACTGCTCATTAAGAGATAAGCATGTTTATGATCTTTCTCCAAAATCATGTGCTTTAATCCACAAACCCAATATTGTTGTTTTTTTATTACGATTGATATGTATATTCTGGTTCTGGTCATGTTGGTTAGTTGCTGTGGAAATTTACTTATTGGCTCACTGATCTATAAAATGATTCACTTGCAGCGCAGTCCTATGTATGTTTACTCAAAATTGAGCCGCCCCCCCCCCCCATGTTCAGGGAGATTTACTCCCTAGTAAGAGTGTTCAGGATTACAACCTGTACAATTAAATGGACACTTTCTTGCAAGTGCTTGAAGTGCCTTGCATCAGGGATCTGGAACAATTTTTATTTTTTATGAAGCTATCACCACAGGTGATAGATAGCTCAATAGAAACTATTGTAAGTGTGAAAAGGGAACATCTTGTTTTGAAAGGGCATCCATTAAATACTTTAGGAATGAAACAGGATAATGAAATGTGAATGCACATCTATTCTCAAACATGGTGCTTTTAAAAACTAACACTTCTGCCAATTTCTTGCAACCCCCCTCTCCCCAAACAAACCAGGAATTGTTGCAGTATCTTCTGGTGCTTAATTGTGGCATTGTTTAAGTCTTAATGCTGAATTGTTTGTGCTGTTAAAAAGAAGAAATTGATAAATTATTTGAAATAAATAAAAGAACTGATGTTTAATTTTAGCTTTTGCTTGTTCTAAACTCAAGGCAAACCTTTTTTTATTCAAAAAGACTTACAATTTGTTACCAAGAAACAACATTTATTTACAGAGTATGACTTAAAACAAGTCCCTATTTTTATAAAGTACTTTCTCCTAAGCATTGTAGTCTTAATGGCATGACTTAAAATAGAAGCTTCACCAAACTGTGCCTGCTTTATCATACCCCAGTGAACTGTTCATTTAATTTAATTTTGAGACATGTCTTCAGTTACAGACATGCAGCAGCTTTATGTGCAACAAAGGAGGAAATGTCACATCGCAAAATATTGTATAGAATTAGGTATCTTGTGCATGCTGCAAATGACTAATCCTTATGCCTTAAAAATGTAAATGACACATCAGCTATTGGGACGAATCAATTTAAAAGTCCCTGAAGGGTCAGGAATAAACCACTTTTCCCATAGGTCAGT
The DNA here is from genome assembly GCF_030035675.1 of Rhineura floridana. Taxonomy (NCBI): domain Eukaryota; kingdom Metazoa; phylum Chordata; class Lepidosauria; order Squamata; family Rhineuridae; genus Rhineura; species Rhineura floridana. Next base: position 36,048,973 of record NC_084487.1, read on the forward strand.
GTGAACACTAGGGTAGTCCCAAGGTTTGTATCTTCCATTCCAGTGAAGTAACTTGGCTTCATGAAGAAAATGCTCTGAGTACCTGGCATCTGGACTCCAGCCTATGTGAATTTAAAAGAAAAATAAAAGTTTTACAGAGCCCTTACTAGAAAACTGTTCACTCTTAAAATAAAAATAGTATGGATATCATCCAGTCTTAGCTTAAACACTTGCTTAACTTTCCCACTGTAATTTGCAACACAATCTTACACATGTCTACTCAGACCTAAGTCCCATTGAGTTCAGTGGGATTTAATTCCCAGAAAATCCTGCACACAGGATTGCAGCCTTTAATACTTAACTGGCTGGATCACACCCCATGGTTTTATTAAAATAATACTAGAAAGAGTGTATTTTGGTCTTTATGACATATTGGCAAAAATAACCGGCCTTTGCAAAACTGCAATTATGAGACATTTTACATAATATAAATGATAAACAGTTGTATTCTACCAGACTAATCTTATCTCATTTTTTGATCAGGTAACCTCCCTGTGGGAATGCTGTGGACATAATATATTTTGACTTCAGCAAAGCTTTTGACAGAATGCCACGTGATATGCTGATTAGCAAGCTAGCTAAATGTGGGCTGGATGGAACAACTATCAGGTGGATCCACAGGTGGCTACAGAATCGTACTCAAAGAGTGCTTATCAATGCCTCCTTCTCAAACTGGGGGGAGGTAACAAGTGGGGTATCGCAGGGCTTGGTCCTGGGCCCAGTGCTCTTCAACATTTTTATTAATGACTTGGATGAGAAGATGCAGGGCATATCACATTTGCAGATGGTACAAAATTGGGAGGGATAGCTAATACCCTGGAGGACAGAAACAAAATTCAAAGGGATCTTGATAGGCTAGAGCAAACCAACAGAATGAAATTTAACAGCCAAATGCACGGGTATAAGTTGGGGGATACTTGGCTCAGCAATACTACGTGCAAGAAGTATTTTGGGATTGCTGTTGATCACAAGCTGAATATGAGCCAACAGTGCAGTGTGACTGCAAAAATGGCAAATGCTATTTTAGGCTGCATTAACAGAAGTTTAGTTTCCAAATCGCATGAAGTATTAGTTCCCCTCTATTTGGCAATGGTTACGCCTCATCTTGAGTACTGCATCAATTCTGGACATCACATTTTAAGAAGGGTACAGGTTCAGGGTATGGCAACACGGATGATCAGTTGACTGGAAACAAAGCCTATGAGCAGAGACTGAAAGAACTGGGCATGTTTAGCCTGGAGAAGACTGACGGGAGATTTGATATCACTCTTCAAGTACTTGAAAGGTTGCCACACAGAGGAGGGCCAGGATCTCTTGATTGTCCCAGAGAGCAGGACATGGAATAATGGGATCAAGTTACAGGAAGCCAGATTTTGACTGAACATCAGAAAAATCTTCCTAACTGTTAGAGCAGTACAACAATGGAACCAATTACCTAGGGAGGTGGTGGGCTTTCCAACACTGGAGGCATTCAAGAGGCAGCTGGACAGCCACCTGTCAGGTATGCTTTAATTTGGATTCCTGCATTGAACGGGGGGGGGGACTCAATGGCCTTATAGGCCCTTCTAATTATGATTCTATGATAAGGTGTTCCACTAGCACAAGAGCGTCCGCCTGCACAAGACTTCCTTGCCCTGTCCCCATCTGCTCCAGAGAGTTGGGAACCCACAGAACAGATTGGGGGAGGCAGTGTGGGGAGAGGATGTCCAGTTGCACAGACAGATGTTTTTGTACTAACTGGCCAGCTTTGTTGGATATAACTTATCAGCTCAACCCAGAAGAAGTTAAACATGCTAAAAAACAATTTAAATGGAGCTTAAACTAGTTGCAACTAACTTCCAATGGAACTTACATGCAACTTACTCTGGAGTGTGGCCCAAAGGTTTCAATTCACAACACTATCCCCAACGAACTTATCAAAGAGCTACCAAATGAACTCCAGTCTAGCTGATAACCCAGATAAAAACTCTGAATTATTTTTTATTCAATATGGGATGACTAAACACTATAAATTTTCACCAGCATCCTTCTATAAAAATACATGATTTGTTTAATTTGCAGATAATAATTGTGATGTATATGCTGTCACATTCTGCCAAGCTTCAGACAACACAGGTGCGGTAGCAAGAAGAAAATACAAAATTATTCTAAGGGCCCCTTGAGGATCTTTTTGTTCCAACTTGTACAACTTACAAATCTAAAACTTACCTAGATGTCGAATATGCCATAAAGGATTAATATTTGAGTATTTTCCATGGAATACAATGAGCATTGGGGAGGTTGCCACACCTCCAGCAAGCGTGCTGCTGTACAGATTTTCTCTGCAAAATATTTTTAAATAATTAAATGTTTGTTTACAGTTGTTTAATTTTGGTCTTTCAATAATTTCATGGGGGAAAGTGGTAAATAGCAAACCAGAGCACACTTCATTTAAAAAGGAGCATTTGAAATAGTTGTGTAACTGAAGCAAACGATTCTTTTTCATTTAGTAGTATATGTCTGAAACATTAAAAAGATAGCATTTATGCTGTCATTAGTAAGCTCTTCGTGGATATTTTCCATGTGTACTTCCTTTCAAAAGAAAGCTGCTGAAACAAAGGAAACATTTATTTTCTTGTGTTTAGAACCTGCCTTTCTTCCATCATGGACCCAAGGGAGCATACATGAGGTACCCAGGATGACCCATCCGGCACTGATCAGACCTGCCAGCTTCAGAAAAGTGGTGATCTCATGTACCTCCATACCCTGGAGGGGTGGTAGTATGCTACAGTTCCTCAGCTTCTTTGGCTTAAAAGTTGAGCTTTTTGTCATGATACTGAGCTCTTTTAAAAAACCTCAGAAACCATCTGGCTTACAACTTGTAAGCCAAGCAGAGGAACATCCTCCTAGTGTGCATTTGAAAAAGGTTTCATGTTGATTGCCCTTAATGGTTTGTTAAAATGGTTTGTTAGAATGCTGAGTGTATTGTTGACGCAAGCATGACTTCTGAAGTTCTGAGCTAGTACACAGCGAACACACGGAAGAGAGTATTTGTACTGTGTATGTTAGTTTAATACTTTGCAAGTACAGCAAAACAATATAAACTGTAAAAGGAAGCACATTCAAAGATTCTGAATATTGCTCAAATATAAATGGATAATAATATAAGACAAAGAGCTGGTTATACATACTCTACATTTTTCTGCATCCATTTTTCTAACTGCTTTGTGATTCGCTGGTGCTTCCATTCTGTCATATTGGCAACAATGACACCAGGATTAAAGGAGCAGGTGCTGGGGCTTATGCCAAGATCTCGGATTGTTTGCTTTCGGTAGTCCAGAAACCCCATGTAGGTATTCTAGACGAAAGAAAAGAACATGTGATTACTTAAAATTAATCCAGCTATTCTCAAAATTTAACTAAGTAAGTAGCTTAGCTAACAGCATTTGCTCATTCCCTGTTCCATTGGGGGTGGGGGGCAGGCAATGGACAGCATGTTTATGGATACACAATGCAATTCACAATCTATAAGGGAGAAACTTGGAGAAGCCTAGGGATTGTCTATGAGCTTATATTTGTTATATTATGATTTACATTGGGCCCCTCATCACAAACGTTCTCTGGACGGGTCACAACAACTTAAAATGCAGCGATGGGTACACAGGAAAGAAGATATAACTCTAGAATCAATTGCTTGATACAAGTAGTAAAGAGTCACACAGCCTGAAACTCGGTTAATCACATAACTGTGGGTGTGTATTTGATTATGAAAGCTTGAGATCATGCAGCTTTTACAGGCTGTTGTTGGAGCTCTCCCATGAGATCTGCAGGTTTCTCAACCTGCCTCCCTTACACCAGTGGAGTACCAGAAAAACAAATTACCACATTCCAATACCCTCAACACCCTTGAGATTAGTGTGAAGAAAAGGGAAACACATGAACCCAGAAAAATGATGTGGAAAAATACAGCAGGGACTTTTGTGGTACAAGGACTACTTACTTGCATTCCTACACTTCTGACAATTTCATGAGTTGAAGGCAGATCACAGTCATCTGAAAAAGCTGCAGCGTGACCGCGGGCTAGCTTTGTGTCATACAGTTCTTGGATGTCACCTTAAAAAAAGCCAGGTTTATTCAGAAACCTCGTAAGTCTATCCTCATTATCTTAGCTATCTTTGTAGGCCATTCTTCTCCAGTGCAAAAACCTACCACCCTTTTGGGATTTCAGTGTTGGGTTGCTACCTGTTTTCAAAAATTCTTGCACAGGACACAGCAAAGTAATCAATTTCAAATTTCATTTTTGTGATGATAGACCTACAGAATACAGATTTCTCGATCTTTAACCTTCTAGGATTTATTTTCTTTGAAGAAATGACTTACCTTGCACAATCACATCATCATCTAGATATATCACTTTTTCATGTTCATGGATAAGCAGAGGGAGGTAAAATCGAACAAAGTTTAGCTGTTGAATTAAAAAAGAGGAGTCAGCAAAGACATAAAACATTCAACAGTGTATTGTGGTAGGGGTCCAGTTTAAAATACTTATCATTCAAGCAATAAAATTTCCTCTCTAGAGATGAGATTTTAACAACACACAATGCACAGGGGTGTTTTTTTATTTGGGTGTATGTATTGCTGGTTTAATTTATAAAAATAATGGGCTCAACCTGACTGAAAATCATGCTCCCTGTTATTGTAAATACAGGGCAACTCAGCGGTGGAAGAAAAGTAGATCTGGGTAACAACCAGCCTTTGTGTTTTCAAAAATGAGGATTGGCCATTTTTTTCTCACAGTATCCCAGGTGTAACCTGATAAATATAGCATCTAGCTATATCTTGAAACAACTGAGTCTAAAAGCTGTCCTAATTAGGGTTGCCAGGTCAGAAGCATCCCAAACCCTGAGATGTTGGAGGTGTGCCCGAGTGATGTCATGGGGTGGGTCCAAGTGATGTCATTAAGCATGATACATTAAGCATCAACCACAGCTGCTTGGTGCATACAATTCATACAAAAACATTTATCTGATTGGAAATTAAGATAGAAATCTTAGCTAAAAGATGGAGCCTGAGAAGGAAACATTTAATCTAGCCAATTCGCTTCTGGCAAAAAGGGTTCAAGTGCACTCAGGCCAGGCCAGTCATCAGAAGGCCATTGTAGGAAGAAAGGAGCCTAGTGTTGTGGAGATGTTAGATGGGAGCACTCAGGAGTAAAGATGGATGCCCCCGAAGGCTGTTGTTCTAAACACACTAAGGGACTAAGCCCCATAGAACTCAATAGGACTTACTTCTCAGCAGATATGGTTTGGATTGTGTTGTTGGTAAAGCCTGACTAGGGATCCTCTGCAAAGATATCTATATCCAAGTAGGGTTGGCAACCCCCTGCCTGGAATGCCCTGCCCCTACCTTTTAACATCCACATTTCTTTACAGATTTGACCCTTCACTTCAGAAAGAGGTCTGAGTAATGAGTAAGAAGATTCTCTACCCTTTTCTGTCTCCCCTGTGGGCTGCTATAAACTCACTTCATTAGCCAACCCAATTCCAGTGAATATAATTGACAGAGAGAAAGCACACATGATTTGGTCTATCTTCATAGGCAGCAGCTTGGGAACAACAACAACTGCAGACACGCTGCAATACCATACCATCCACAACAAGATTCCTACGAGTAAGGCAGAAAACTAAGCATCCCATAACCACTCAGGATTCCTAACCAAAAATATGAAAAATGAAGAAATATTTGTATAAGCATGACTATAAAATATGTTTATTATTTACACAATCTGTAAAGATATTTATAGTGCAATCCTACGTTTATTTATTCAGAAGCAAGTCCCAATGTATTCAGTGGGGCTTAAACAGGGACAGAACTGCAACCTCAAGTGATAAGCAACTTCATTCACGCAACCCAAAATTCAGAATCATGCCACTTTAAGCTGTTTTGCAACTGTTTATACTTGTTTTTATGGTTATTGGATTTTAAAGGGATTTATTTCTTATTGTGAGCTGCCTTGGTTTCCAGACTGCAACCCTACCTCACAGGGTTGTTGGAAAGATTCCCATACACACACACACACTGGAGATGTAAAAATACATACACCCCATATAATAGTTTATTGTCAAAACCAGTTGACCATTGCAGAACATTAAAAATAAAATAAAATCAGTATTAGTTTCCTACATAATAAAAAAGTGATACCTAAGTAAGCCCTGCCTAATTGCTTTAAAAATAGGATTGGAGGAGGAGAGAAAGATATACGACACAACCACAATTCTTTCCTATGTTCACTCAAAAGTCCCACCAATTTACAGTACTAACAATGTCTACTCAAAAGGAAGTCCTATTGAATTCAATGGGGTTTACTCTGGGTATGTTTACTCTGGAAAAGCAAGTACTGGATTAAAGCTTCATATTGGGAAGTTTGCAAAACACTGCCCTCTTCAAAATCTAAACCTGTCTGACTCCTACACACAAGAGAGAAAAAGACGGAAAGCTTACTTATTCAATTTGTGAGATTTGCAGAAAGCAGGAAAAAGCACCTTTTCTGAGCCTTGGGCCAGTCACTGCCTCTCAGCCTCAAAGGGAGGTAATGGTAACCCCCCTCTGTAGGGTTGCCAGGTTAAAGGCCTGAGACTGATCCTGTATCTTTAGGAGAAGAGAAAGTCAGCCAAGTGCAGGTGTTCTTGCAACACTATAATGGGAAAAACCGCAAGGTGGAATTCTCCCTTCCCCCTGCACAACTTTTAAAGATACAGAAGACCTCTTGGAGGCAGGGCCTGGCAACCAAGAGGTCTTCTGTATCTTTAAAAGTTGTGCAGGGGAGAGGGAGAATTCCACTTTGTGGTTTTTCCCATTACAATGTTGCAAGAACACCTGCACTTGGCTGACTTTCTCAGGATCAGTCTCAGGCCCTGAACCTGGCAGCCCTAGTGTTGCCAACCCTGCTTGGATATGGATGTCTTTGCAGAGGATCCCTAGTCAAGCTTTATCAACAGCACAAACCAAACCATATCTACACAGAAGTAAGTCCTATTGCGTTCTTATGGGGCTCAGTAAGTGTGTTTAGAATTGCAGCCTTCAAGGGTATCCATCTTTACTCCTGAGTGCTCCCATCTAACATCTCTACAACGCTAGGGTCCTTTCTTCCTACAATGGCCTTCTGGTGACTGGCCTGGCCTGAGGGCACTTAAACCCTTCTTGCCAGAAGCAAGTAGGCTAGATTAAATGTTCCCTACCCAGGCTCCATCTTTTAGCTAAGATTTCTGTCTTGATTTCCAATCAGAGAAATGTTTTTGTTTGAATTGTATGTTCCAAGCAACTGTGTTTGATGCTTGACATAACTAGGGCCCACCCCAGGACAGAAGGGCATGAGAAGGATTCTTGACTTTGAGCACATGAAAGTTTGACAGAGGAGAACTTGCAGCATCTCCAATTTCCCTCTCCCTCTGTGGAGGCTCAGGAAGAACTGTCAGAAGATGCTGCTGAGAGCACTCCCCCTCCCCCAGTGGCCGAGGAGCCACCTGACCAACTTGCAGATTCTCAGCTGGATGCTCAGCAGTTTCCCACGCCTGCCCAGACTGTCAGGCCCGCCTCCTTTGGAGGGGGAAGTCAAACTCCAGCTTCCCTCCCCTCGCTCTCGCAGGATCCAGGAGGCATTGACAAGGAGGGGGTGCTGAGTTTATGTCTGTAGTTGGAGGGCAGCTTAGTCAATGCTAGTCAGGGAAATTAGTTCCTAGAAAGCATTGTTAGGTGAATGAGTCGAAGGGCTTTTAAGATTGATTTAACTTTAATAAAGAGAGATAACCTTACTGAATTGAGTGCTCCTTCATTTCTTGGCACCAAATGAGACAGTGACATCACTAAGGTCTGCCCCTGTGACATAACTAAGCCTTGCCCCATGACATCACTCGGCCCTGCCCCTATGACATCACTATGGCTCACCCCATGATATCACTACTACCTGCCCCCATGACATCACTAGTGCCCACGAAATCTCAGGGTATGGCATGCTTCTGACCCGGCAACCCTAACCTGAAATCATCGGAGCAAAGCATCTGCAAGCACTAGAGAGAGGGAGTGAAGACTTTTTCTTCCCTTTTTGTATTATCGGTGGATTGGGTTAGTATGGATTTACAGGGGGGAAACTGCATGATAGCTTCTGTTTGCCAGAACAGAAACATGTGAATTAAAAGGAGATGTGACTAGCACCAAACACACAGTAAACCGCCGTGTAGACGAGCCCCTTGTCTGATGAAGAATTCTGGGGAATTTGAAAGTTTACTGCCCAACTTTGGATTTTGGAGTTTTTCTTATGGACCAACATTTGCTACCCAATTTGCTTACTATTGTTATAACCTCCAGGTCAGCCTTTCCCAACTAGAGGGCCACCAGATGTTGTTGGACCACAATTCCCATCATTCCTGACCATTGGCAATGCTGGCTGAGGCTGATGGGAGTTGTAGTCCAGCAACACCTGGTGGCCCACTAGTTGGGAAAGGCTGCTCTAAGTGCTTTTCAGGTGTGTGTGCATGCCAGGGGAGGGGGGCAGATCAAGTTGTATCCAATGATTCCTAAAACAGATTCTGGAGTCTAATGCTTGAAACAACCACCATTAAGCACTGAAATGGTTCTTCTAGCACTGTTGCAATGAAAACCTGCCAAAAAGTACACCTAGTTGGAGGAAAGTAGGCCTGCTAGACTGCAACCTTGAGATCAACATGTATCCTTAGATTCCCTGATGGAGCAAGAGGTGAAGCAGCTTCTGCTCATTCTTCCCCTCACTCTCATCCCAGTCCTTTGTCCATACCCTTCTGCTGCTTGATGTTCCTCACTAGAGCAGGCTGGGGATGGTGACAGAACATGGGAAAGAATGCATCAGATAATTTAAAAGTACATTGTCAGTCTCTAAGTTGCAACCTGGCAGCCCTACATAAAGACATACAATTTCTGCTAGTTAGGTTAAAATAATGACTTTTGCATTGGTAAAAGGTAAACGTGTCCCCGCACTTATAGTGTGAGTCGTTTCCGACTCTTAGGGTGACGTCTTGCGACGTTTACAAGGCAGACCGTATATATGGGTGTGAATTTCTGGGAAGCATCCTAGTAACTCTACTGCTAAAGGAGGACCATGTAGAGCAGAACATGTAGAACATGTAAAGTAGACGTTTCTATCAATACAGAAACATTAATGTCACACTTTCATATTATGGAGCTTAGCCATGACATTTGCAGCAGGTTCTGGGCTGATTTGTCCTGGTTCAAATTAATTCTCAGACCAAAGGCCCATCTAGTACAGCATTCTGGTCTCACACTGGCCAACCATATGCCTCTGGGAAGACTGCAAGCAGGACAAGAATGCAGTAACACTCTCCCCACTCATGATCCTCAGCAACTGGTATTCAGAGGGATACTGTCTCTAATATTGGAGACAGTATATAGGTATAATGACTACCAGGGCCAGGGCCAGAGGGTGGCAAGGTGGGCGCTGGCTGAGGGCCCCTGAAGGGCCCCTTCTTAGGGTGGGTGGGCTAGTAATTGACTAGCAACCATTTATAGCCTTATCCTTCTCTAAGTTGTTTCTCCTTTTCTGTGATGGACTTCCTTGAGCTACTTGAACCAAATAACACTCACCCATGTCTTCTAGCTTTTGGTAGGCTTATTATACAAATATGCATGGACTGCAGCTTTTGCCAAGAAAATACAAAGTTTATCAGATGCTCATTAAATTAAGAAACATCCTCTGCCCTATATTTATCTTGCAAAGGAAACATTTAAATGTAATGTTCTACAGTGTCTGGATGCTTACAGGTTGAAGTAACTCAGGACGTGCTGCATCTGGTCTCATTTTCCCTTTTAACACCATGGGGTTGAATTCCACAATTTTGAACTTTATATCTTTCAGCTTGGAATTTTCAATCCACTTTCTGAAATGCAAAAGAAAAAGAAACATATTAGAGAACACCTTAAGCAATTAGTGTATTGTTGTATCCCCACTGCATCCATGGTCCTATTGTCCCCAGCCTTGCACTGCATGGTACATTTTCCACAATACAGGACATGGGATGTGGTCCCAGGATATGATTTGAAGGCACTTGAGGCCACCATCTTGATGAAACTAAGCAGGTCTGGGTCTGGTCAGTGCCTGGATGGGAGAATACATGGAAACCACATGTATGCTGCCTTAGGTTTCTTGGTGGAAGAAAGGCAAGGTATAAATGTAAGAAAACAATTAAATAAATGGTGGGGGGAAATTTTATGAAAAATTTCTAAACCCTCCCAAACACTGCATTTCAAATTATATTATTTAGTCACCTAATGTGTCTAACATTTCAGCTTACAAATGTGACTTTCCACATGGAATTCAAACTGGTCACATGGTGAAGCAGATGTTTGATCTGCAGCCACTCGCTCAGCTTGTCCATCAGTCTACTAAGCTTTAGATATTATTTTGCATTGCACTGACACACACTAGCAAGGGAGCTGAGGGAAGAGCACAGCAAACACATTTTCCCTTGACTATTCAGACAGGATCCTGGCAGGACTAATTGTCACTCTTCCTCTTCATCCATCCCCATGTTCCACCCATGATTCTGCCCCATTTTAGCCAGTCTGCCAGCATATCTTGGTGTTCCACTGGCATATGTGTCATGGTGGTAATGTATCTTGCATTCTACCAGCGCAGTGGGGCACCCATCAAATCCAACGGCTGCTGGATCTTGAGTATAGGATTGAGCCCTATATCACTGAATTCACCATCACATTATTTCACCTGATATGTGGAATGCCATTCTTTAGTCCAACCACATAGAACAAGACATTAGAATCAGTGTTGCTGTAAATGCTGCTGATTGCTGCAATGGCTGCACCCATTCTGCCTGCAGCAGCACATATCACCACAGGAATTTCTTCTTCCATTTCCTCAGGGCTCTCCAAATCAACTAATTAACAATATATAAAAAAAAACCACATGTGTTATTACCCACAGCTTATATAGGTCTGTTTCATCCAGTATTTTACCAAAGTTCCTAAAGGAGGTGGTTGCAGAGTGTTGTTGTAAGTAAATTCTGCTTGTGTCTTTAAAAAAACTGTGGAATTCATGGTCTTTGCTTATTAAGCAAGTGTCTTCTGTATTTTGTTTTAATGCCATTGTGACATTCCTGTGTCTCTGAGATTATCACCTCCTGATTTCTAAACTCGCGGATCAGGAAATCCCCAGGAAGCCCACCTCAGCCCTTGGAACCACAAGCTTCAGTCCCACCACCTTCTCCCCAAAAGATGACCACTGGTGTAATCTGTCTGTAAAATTGGTATAGGTATAGGTACAGAATAGGACCTTAGGTTGGTAGCATGGTTCACCAAACTGACACATGGGATTTTGAATTAAACAAATAAACTTTATTATATACAAGACATTAAATGTGCTAGTAAATGAATAGGTTGTTATTGTCTGTATCCTACCTATCAGTTCTACCCACTAATCCCAATGAAATCCTCCCCCAAAACCACAGCCCTTCTGATTGGATGTTCTCTTCTTAATCCCTAATTCTAACTCTAACTGTCCAACCCCAATATTTTTTATCTTCAACACTCCCCTCAGAATTCTCACTCACACATACCCTCCCACCTGTCAGTCATATCTCATCTGCACCTACTAACATTCTATTAACACCTTCTCACTTGAACACAATTTCAAAACAGTTTAAACCATATAAATAAATCTGATTTCGTTACAGCCATCTTAAAACATTTTATTTCCACAAGCTTACCCTGCCATGTGACCCTCCTTTATGTTCTTCTGATCTTTGCTTTTTTATGCTTTCCCCTTTAATTTTATGTTGATTTTATGTACACCGTTTTGAGAAGATTTGTTTCTTGATTTAGTGGTATAGAAATGCATATATGTACGTATGCATCTGCTATATGTTTTGGAAAGTTATTTGTTCGTTATTCCTTTTGGACACCTCTTAATATATTGTAACCAAGTTTGCATGATGATTCTTGAGATCAAGGAGCAGGTTTTCACCTATGTTTGGACACAGTTGGACACCATTTTGAATCAAAATGGCAGACCAAACTTTTCAAAACTGCACTGATTTTTTTGTTTCTTAGAATTCCTGAGCACCACTGGTTCCAAGGCTACTGGTAAATAAATAAATAACAATCTAAATTAAATTAAATTAAATTAGCTGGTTTATTTCCAAAAGTACCACTTGGCTGTGTCACATTCCATATACCTCCTATTTCTGGCTGCCATATTTCCTTCCTTGTGATATTGCCCCTGTGCTCATACCTGTGCAGAGGCCCTTTTCTTATACCGTGTTTGAGCATCAGTATAAGAAAACATGGCAGAAAAAGCAACAAAAACTCTGATTCTATTATCATGTAATACAAATATAAATAATTCTGCCTTGGTAATGTACAGATAGAAATAGATTCTAACTATGGGTGCCTACCTGCTTCATTCTTTATCATGGTGGATGGCAACTTGTGAACTTTGTTATACAGAATAGCACACAGAGTCAAAACAAGAAGGAACAATAGGATCTGATTAACTGAAATAGAAAGGACAGCTAGTAAATAATCAATATGGTATGCATTAACAATCCTAAGCATGTTTACTCAGAGTTTGATAGGACATACCCCTGCATAAGTGCATTTTAGACTGCAACTTGATAGTGCCATCCTGTTCAGGAAATAAGGTCTCAGTGGGCCTTACTCCAAGGTGCTAGTATATAGTATTATAAACACATCTAAGCAGACACATGACACTGATGCAGACACATGATGGTTATGCTAGGAATAAGAAAACACACTTTTCACATCTCTTAATCCCACATAGTTTCTCTACCTTGATATACTTCATTACAGTTTTGTCAGCTGTCAGGTTGCTGTGTGATGAGCATCTTTCCCATCCCAATCTAGTACTGAAATCCCATATATTCCAGTAGGGTTATTTAAAGATCTTAATTCATGAAAGAATAAGGGACTAGCTACATGTTATGTGCCAACATGAGTAATTGAATTCCAACACTATTTTTTTAACCAAAAAGATGCTTCACGATGGAATGATCAAGAGTGGAGAAGTGATGGGAGGAGGCGCATGCTTAACCCTTTCCCATCCTGATGCTTCCTTACTCCAAATCATTTCCCCTAAAGCTCCCTGGCCCCTGGCAGAGTTTAAAATGCATGTTTGGCCTCTTCGTTGAATTAAGACATCTAAATAATCTACTGAGACGTATGGGGTTTCTGTACTCCATGATTAGCTTTACAGCCTAGCAACATTTTAAATATGATGTTTTGGCCCAGGACTCAGACTTGTATCAGAAAAGAAGTTGTTGGACATCAAGGCCCCTGAAAATGGGAGAGAGTCTCTCCTTGGATCGTCTTGGGAAGCAGACAGTCAGGCAATTCTTTTTGCAAAACATCCTACAGATTAAGAGGAGGAAGATCTCCAAGGAACCATGCTTCCTCTAACCCAGGGATGGGGAATGTGTGGCCCTTCAGATGTGGTTGGACTACCATCTTTCCTGCTCATCAGCCATGCTGGCTGGGGATGATGGTAGTGGGAGTCCAACAACTTCTGGAAGACCACAGGTTCCCCATTCCTACTTTATCCTCTGCTCCTGATAATGTTTTCTGCCAGCATCCTCAGATACTGATTATTGTTCCCTGGAACTCCCTTAGCTCAGGACATCCAGGAACCATGCCTTTACCTCCACAGCAACTCCAAAGGCCACAGGAGACCTAAACTTGCATGATGACAAACCTCTAAAACGTAACACTTCATTTTTAACTGAGAGCTGATCACCTTTAAGGATGCTTGCCCCATAGTAGGCTTCAGACCAGTGCTGGACCAACACTGCAGGGCTCCTGTTTTTTGGTCTACCACAACCTATACCCTGCAGATTAGATTTATTCTTGTTTCCTGTTCCACGGTGTGCTGTTCCAAGTCCAGATGCTAAACTAACAAGGGGTGTGCCTCACTATGGCCTACCTATCTGCTGGCCTCTGCAACCATCTATGGACAAAATTGCAGATACTCAACAACCTCTTACCACTACCACTAGGCTTCAATTAAAAACAGGGGACCTAATTATTAAAATTAGTATTTTTTTTAACTGAAAATGACTTACTTTTTCGTAACAGAGCCATACAGTCCTTTTTTTTGTAATCTGTGGTTGAAAGAAGAAATAGGAGACAAAGATGGGAAGGTCAAAACATAGCAAACATATACACATTTTATCTATACTTCATGTTTCACGCTGAGATCCTGACAGACTCAGGTTTAACAGTTTATATACTATATTTACATAAGGCCACTGAAAGCTACAACTTTGTTTAGTGATTTTGAGAACATGCATCCTTTACTTGCCTTTGATAGTTATTCACAGCCAGGGAATCCCACATCTGTCATATATCTAGATAGGTCCTATCTACAGACACCATATAGCTTGAAAATTCACACTATTCAATAACTCCATTTATTTTTAAATAGAATTGCAGCTGCGAAATCAATTGTGAATCTCAGCTTTGTATCTTATCTGCAGAGTAGGGATACTTGAAGATCTTCGGTAATACCTCTGTAGACACCACCTGTGTAAAGGAAGAATTGCCTGGGCCTGTGTTTAAATAGATTTCAGCTATTCTATCCAGCACACAATTTAGTCACCATTAAAAGGAAAAAAAAATAATCAAAAGGTGGCATTATTTGCTATAGCTTTAGCCATAAAATTAGGGGATTTTATAATTCTCATTTCAATTTTTTTTATTATCCTATAGTTGATTTTCTGTAGTATGATAATATTGGATCTTATATTGATTCATCAATACTGTTATGACATATGGCCTAAATCAGGAGAGGGGAACCTTTTTCCTGAAATACTGAAGAGTGAAAAAAAAATTAAGCTTTCTATTACAAGGAACTAATCAGTAGCCTCTTTTGCAGGAAACAACTCAGGCTTCACAAAAATATATGTGGAATCTATTTCAAGTATCTAAAAGAGCATCTTCCCCACCATCAACCATCTTGGAGCCTACAATCTGCAGGTGAGGCCTTGTTGGTAGGACCACCACCAAGGGCTGCCGGGCTGGCACTGACCCATGGCAGGACCTTTTCAGTGCTGGCTCCCTGTTTGTGGAATGCCCTCCCCAGTGAGGTGCATCTGTCTTCATCACTATTGAATTTCAAGAGGAATTTGAAATAATTCCTGTTTACCTAGGCATTTGATGACTGAAGGGAACTGTTTCTGGCAATGCAAAGATCACTGATGATGAAAGAATGTTTTTAATTGTGTTTTATAATGTTTTTAACTATGTTTTAGAATAGTTTTAATTGTAATTGTGTTTTGTAATGTTTTTCACTGTTTTTAGTATGCTTTTCTTTTTCTTGTTACATTGTTTTGTTTGTGTTTGCCACTCTGGGCTCCTTCGGGAGGAAAAGTGAGATATAAATTAAATGAATAAATAAAATAAAACTCAGACCAGCATGGTGGAGATTCTGAGTTTTAAGGGTATAAATTCATTCTGACATGTATTTCCCCAATTTTTAATTTAATTTTTAAATGCTTAATGTTTAGTAGTTTTAGTAAAAACAAATATCAAATTCTGTTTTATGTATACTTGTATGTGGAGTTTTAAACTTATTTTAATTTTATGTGAAGTTTAATGTATCTTATTTTGTTTTCTTTTAATAAATTCTATTTTATTCTTTGTGACACCTCTTATCTCTCTCTCTCTCTCTCACAGAGAGAGAGAGAGAGAGAGAGAGAGAGAGAGAGAGAGAGAGAGAGAAGTGATTTCCAGGCTGGGAGAGAAGTGATTTCCAGGCTGGGAGAGAAGTGATTTCCAGGCAGGGATGGGTGAGAATTTCAATTCAGTTCACATTTCAAGCATCCTTCAAAATGCACGTTATTTTGGGATGCAGTTCATCAACTAAACAATATTTACAAATATGCATATGTTAGGGAAAGTGTGCATAAAAATGAATATGTGAATGAAAATGACATGCAAAAAGGCATGACATGATAGAGAAATGGCTTGCAAAAATGTGTACTGTTGTCAAAACTGCCAACAAAAATTTGTTTCTTTGGACAAATTTGCACTAAAGTGGTGGAGAATTTTTATGAAGATTTTTTTTTAATTGCAGGTTGCGGCAGAAATGTAGAGGAATGAATTTAACATTAGGAAAGTGAGAAACTGAGGGAACTGAAATTGACAGATCTTTCCATCCCTATTCCCAGGGGAGTGGTCTGAAAGCTAGAGTGAACTCTTAGCATCCCACCACTAGGCTACACAATTAATTAAATTCCTATGTGTAGAGATCTTCTCAGAAGTGCATATGCAACAAGGTTTCACTATATGACTGTTACACACACAAAAACCTAACTCCTTTTGATCTGAGAAAATACCATATTTCTGAAACTTATTTTCTGGTGTACAAGAAACATACATTTTCCGGCATGGATATTCTATGCAATAATTGCTGTAAGTAAATAAAGCATTTCTGTACTTGGAATTTCCTGGTGCCCCAAACCACATTTCAGTATGTATTTACCATCTGCAGTACATCAAAGCTGTAAGTGCCTTGTGCTTTCCCGCAAAACAATCATATATGTGTAACTTGCACCAGATTTTAAAGTTTACCATCCAAACTTTACGAAACCTGTATAACAAATATAGTGCTTTTTGATTAATGTGTGTGTGGGGGGGGATGGGGATCATAACAAAAGCTGGAGTTTTCATTTTTGGAAAATGAGATCATGTTAGCCCGTTACTCTGCAGACATTTACTGAAGCACTTGGGAATTTGTTACTGAATACTGACAATCTCCAGACACAATTGCAAGATCATATAACAAAACTAGAGGGTGCAGCAGGGGGATCAGAAAAGGAAATTGTGACTGCCATATTTCCTGCAGAATTAAATGTTTTACCTTTCAAAGGCAGCGTAGCAATTGGGAATTCTTTCACCAAAAAAAAAATAACTGCAAGGCAGCTGCTCTTGTTAGATAGATGATCCAGTGCTGTAAACATTCATGCTAGAACGTCCTCTCTCATAGGATCTCCACTGAAATCCTGCAGGCGAGAGACGTGAAGGTCCTCTGTAGTTGCTGCAAAGTACTTGGATGGAGAAATGTCTTTTAAAATTCTTTTGGGGTTGACCTGGAAGTTGGAACTGCTTTTCCTTCTTTTCTGTACTGCTATAGAGCCGCACAGAATCCAGACATTGCCCTGTTGGAGTTTATGTGGAGAGAACCGCTTAAACTACTTCCAGATGTGTTGAACGATGCAGCACCAGAACTGGTGAATGTTCCTCCTCCCACTCTGGCTGATCCTCATCTGACAGAAAGTTCCAGAGAGAGGGGAAAAAGAAGAAACTTCAGCAACAGTTCTGAGCTCAGATTACATTAGCACTTAATATTAAGTTCTGATCGTCATGAATAGGGCAGCATCTATCGGTACCTGCATGAAAGAAGAACAATTGTAGGACAGTGGACCTTACTTATTGTTTATGAAGTAATAATCTAAATGCATGCTCTTCTTGGGAAACAAAAACTATATAGAAAAAATTGGGTACATCAACATATATCATACATATTAATAGATAGTTCAGACTAGTTCCTTCAATGCACACTGCTCACTCAAATTAGACAGGCACCAACCCAGTACACATTTTGTCAGATGCTAAAACTTTTTTGTTGTCTTTACAGGCTTTACCAGAAGGACAAGTTGACTCATAGGCAGTATCTGATTTTCTTTTTTTGAAAACTGTTTTATCTGTTTTACTTGTATTGTTTTTTATTGTTGCATACTGCTATGGTATTTAGTAATGTTTAGTGGGTTATAAATATTCTAAAACAAACAAACAAACAGCTGTACATACAGAAAAAAGGATACAGGAATAAAGAACATATTTAATCCTTTGTGGACAGTGGACAGTGTTGGAGGCAAGCTGGCAGAACCTGTGAAGATCAAGGAATGATACACCAGTACCTGTAGCTAGAGCCAGGGCCAGCCCAAGGTATTTTGTTGCCTGAGGCAAAAGACAAGATAGCACCCCATCTACAGATGCCAATTGCACTGGTGGTTGAAACTTTCTTCAACACCACTGATGGGAAAGCATCCTCGACTGCACCTGAGGCAGCAGCCTAGTTTAGGGAATACAGGACAAGGTGTGTAATACATACAGCTGTGTCCTCCAACAAGGGGGAACAGCCAGAGAGCTGCTGGCACTGTCCCCCAGCATCTGCTGCCAGAGGCAATTGCACCCACAGCAGAACATTACAGCCTCACTCTGCCTAATGGTAGAGATCTGGGTGCAGGGCTCTCTCTTCTTTCCCTTGGGTTATTATTCTCCTGGTGGTAGCTCAATTTAAACAAAACAAGCATAGGTGTGTTTTGCACATGTTCATTGAACCAATGTGATCTAACATATAATCAAGGCCACAAAAAGCTCTCATTGCTGCTTGACATTGCCAGCGTAGGATCAATGAGCTTTAAGCATAACAACATATGCCATTACAAACAGCTATTTATGCCCACTATTCCGAAAATGTAGATAGGTGCTGATAGGTATTTCTGAAAAAAGCCCCACCCCAAAGCATGCATTGGCTCCTGGAAGAGGGATGTGGCCAAATACCAAAAATAAGGTTTGACTGACTGCCATCAAATTCAGAGAGAAATGGGAGGGGTATGATAAAGCCTCTCCTCAATTAACCACAAGAATGGCTTTCTAGCTTACATGTTGGACAGGGGGCTTCCAGTCTGAGATCTCCACTTGTGTTTCTGATTCAAACCTTTAACATTCCTGATTGCACTATCTGACCTGACCTCTTGCACCAGAAATAAATACACATGCCTTGTTCACATCTACATTGGATTACTACAATGTACTCTATACAAGGCTGCTGTTGAAAAGTGTTCAGAATACATCAGCTAGGGTTTGGACAGAAGCCTGTTTAAAACAAACATCTTCAAAACTCCGTTTGGTTCCAAGATCAATTCAAGGTGCTGTTTTTGATCTTTAAATCCCTATATGGTTTGGAACCAGGGTACCTAAAGACTGTTTCCCCCATATAAACTTACCAGCATACACGAGGTCCTAGTCCAAGTCCCGCTACCATTGGAGGTGCAGTGATGAGAGCACAGGAGACGACCTTTTCAGTGATAGCACCCAGACTTTGGAACACACTGGCTTGGGAAGTTCTCCTGTTCCTCTTTCTGTCCTGTTTTAGGCTTACAGTTGAGATGCATTTGTTTCTGCGAGTATCTGGTTTAGGTGGTGCTTGGAAGTTTGTTCCTGGGATTGTGTTTTACTGATTATTGCTGCTGACATTGTATTTTGTAATGCTCCATTTTATTTATTTGTTGATTTATTTGTTCTGTTGCAATATTTTATTATTTATACCATATGATTTTAGACTGCTGACCACCTTAGATGGCTCAATGGGACAGAAAGGATTAAAATATTTTAATAAATAAAAATAATAGTGTTCAATTGTCCCATGCAGTACCCTCCATTCACCTGGCCTCCTCAAAGACAGAAAAAGTGAATGCAAATGCATGCTCCCTAAAGTAATATATGTAGCAGTGGCTGCATTTTAGTGTAGTGTGTATACATGGGCTGTGAGCATGGCGTGCTGTGAATGTGTTGACACTATGCTGCCATATAGAGATCTGTCCCTTAATAAAAAACATAATTCGTCAGAATTGTCTGTCTTCCAGCAGTTCAGACAGAGCGAGGATTTTATGCTAGCTCAGCTGGATAAGTGACCCGTTTTTTTTTTAACGGACTAGCAGGCAAACCTCCTGTCTACATTTATCATTTTCTTATCTATATAGCTAAAGAGATTTGTCAAAGTAACAGCAATTAAGATAACCTAGATGAGGTAAGACTTTCCTTCTTTATTTAAGGAACTAAGGGGGAAGAAAATATAAATAGCTTATCTTTTTTTTTTATTGCAAAAAGCTGACATGGAAAATTGAGTTTTAAAGATTACAACGGATGAGAGCTTTCTGATTGGGAGAGATAAGAAATCTTTTTGATTTACAAGACTTTTGTGTAATATATATAAGGGACTATTTTTTCTGATCTACTTTTTTTGTTGTTGTTGTTGACGAATCTGCTCATTCTCTCTGCTACTAGTTATTTGAACGCTGTGAACTAAAAGCTGTTTTTGCACTTCTGGACATTTAAGAGATAAGGACTGTCTAGCGTGTGACGTTAGTTGGTTGGAAAGATTAACTCCTTTGTAACTGGATAAAGAAATAAACTGCTCTTTGCTTGGGACATTGAAAATTGAAGGAGTTTTGTTCTTTTGGTTTTAAGAATGGCAATTAAGAAGATCATGGATGTACAAGAAGGGACTTTATTTCTAGACATGCTTCAGAAAATAATGGATGGGATTAACTCAATAAAACAAGAACTGAGAAATAATAGACAAGCGTGGAGAACTGAATTTCATGAAATGAGACAGGAGCTGAAAGAAACTCAGGATTCTATGAGAAAGGAGAATAAAGATAGATCTGGAAAACAAAAAAAGGATGAAAGAGAAATTAAAGGCAAGGTTCAATCTATGGAGATTGGCTTAAATATGGACATGAAAAAAGATTTGGATTTCCTGGTTGTGACGGATCCTGGAGATAAATATTACAGTTTGGAATACAGCGCTGTCTCTGAAGGAATTGAAGAGATTGGAGATAAAGATATTATCGGTTCAAAAAAATTCCTGGACTGGAAGGATTTGATGGAACTTGAAATGGAGAAAGTTAATAGAATTAATCCCTGTTTTGTGTCAATGGAAAAACCTTCAAGAAATGTACTAGTGTATCATGTGGAAAAGAGGAGCAGAGATGCGGCTTTGAAACAATACTTCAGTGTTACGTTTGGATTTGATGGTAAGAAAATATCTGTGATGGAGGAAATTCCTATCAGACTTTTATTATATGACTATGACAGCAAGATTTTTGGGTGCGTAAAGATGGAAGATGGACCCAATATGGATAATGACAGAAGAGCGATTTGAAACTACTGGACTCAGTAGATTTGATGAGTTGGATTAATTGACATGTTTATTTAGAAAAAAAATTGATTGACATATATCTCAAGGATTGGAAACTTCTCTTTGACTTTTTGTGGAAGATTAAAATGGTATGTTGTTAATGAGATTTGAAACCAACTAAGATAACTGCTGGAGGAAGGTGATTTTATAATCTATTAAGAGATAGGTCTGTTATATATTATAGATTTATAGTTGAATTATAGTGTTTTGAAATTACTGGATTTAGTAGATTTGATGAGCTGCATTAATTGGCATGTTTATTTAGAAAAAAAATTGATTGATATATATCTCAAGGATTGGAAACTTCTCTTTGACTTTTTGTGGAATATTAAAATGATATGATGTTAATGAGATTTGAAACCAACTAAGATAACCGCTGGAGGAAGGTGATTTTATAATCTATTAAGAGATAGGTTTGTTATATATTATAGATTTATAGCTGAACTATGACAAATCGGAAGTCAATATTTTTATATATATGTATTTTTTTTGTATTGTATTAGTTATTGATTTGTGCTGCTTTCTTTTTGTATTATTTTGGTTTTGAAAATTAGAATAAAAATTAATTGAAAAAATAAATAAAAAACATAAGGAAGTGATTGGCATCATTTTATATAATGCATTGGACAAAGACTGCACACTTGTGTGCTGGCTGATTCTAGGTGTCACTATGTAGACAATGAAGTTAGTCCCAGCATAGCTCCTTCAGTTCTATGACTTCCTGCCAGTTCTTCCCAGATTGCCTCTCAACCACATGCCAGCTAGCTGTTGCCCTAGGCAGGCACAGAGGCGCTGAGGATATCACATGCTAGAGCACATCCTTTCTCCAGACAGGCCAGGGCACATTTCCTTCAGCCTTAACTTTGTAGAATAAGATATGCTTTGTCTATATAGAAACACCACTTCCCCCAGTTCCTCATATGATGAAGAAAACTGCACTCTGCAGTTGCTCAGGGGCCTTTTCCCAACTGTTCTCACATAATTTATGTATGTATTACTCCAAGTGTGGTTTATAAATAGAAATATAATTAAAAGCAGAATCACTACAAAAACTTTTTTCTAAAATACTACAAATGTTTCAGAATTGGCCCTGGTGTTGACAGCCACATGCTAAAACTGAGCCCTGGCACACATTTACCTTCGTTCAAAAAGTAAAATCTGGCCCTCAATGTTAAAAAAGTTTTTAAAAATCACTTTGCTCCCTTTGAGAGGGAGAGGAAATTAAATGAGTACTGGATTTAAGGTGCCAGCATTTATTCTCTCTGCCCCACCCCCCATGTCTTTGTAGTGGGAATAACAAGAGATAAAACTGTAAACAAAGAAGAGGTGATTATTATTGTCATTATTATTAATATTAATAATATTTGTTATTGATAATTATATTATGAATTAAAATAACATATTAACAATAAATTGTTGATCATAAACACGATATATTTATTTGATTAATACTATATTATGATATGAATTATATGACAATGTTACATAATATAGCATATTAGCAATATATCATCATTATTTTGGAAACCCAACGGCCCTATGCAAAGAAGCGCCCCTCGACTCCCCCTCTGCGTCCAGCCTCTTCTGTTTTGTAAGCCGTCCTCAGCGGCCGCTTTGGATCCCGCCGCGGTGCATTGTGGTAGTGGGGGGATAAGATGGCGGCGGGTGCCGCTGCCCTCAACTGGAGGCGGGTTTCTTCCTTCACGGGGCCGGTGCCTCGATCCCGGCACGGACATCGCGCCGTGGCGATCCGCGAGCTGGTCATCATCTTCGGCGGCGGCAACGAAGGCATCGCCGATGAGCTGCATGTGTACAACACTGGTACGGGGTGTGGGAAGGAGAAAGAGAGAGGCAGGCGGGCAAGCAAGACTGGTTCAGATGGCTGGGCTGGGGCGCTGCCCGCTTCGGACTTGCGAGGCAGCCAGGCACCTGGTGCTGCTTTGCCGTCGCCAGCCTACCATCATCAACTCGCAGCCGGAATCGGCCTGTGGCCAGCTCCGGGCGAGATCAGTATGTCAACGAGGAGAGCCCCAAAGAACGTGGCATCTTAAAGACGGAGTAGAGCCTTATGCTACAACAATCGTTTCTTGCTCATTAAAGCTTCAGTCATAATAATAATTACATATTATTAATAATAATATCTATTCCTTCTTAAGATGCCACAAGACTCGATCTGTTTGCTGTAATGATTCGGATACGCCTCTGGCATGTGTCAAAGAAAAAAGAGGCACCTGGGCGCTTTGAACTCGAAGGACTTTACATTTAAAGCAGTATGCTACCACTTTAATAGTCATGGCTTCCCTAGAGAATCCTGGGAACTGTAGCTTGGTAAGGGTGCTGAGAGTTGTTAGGAGTTTGTTTATTTACTATATCTGTTTCCCTCTGCTTATTACCCAAAATAGATTTCAGAGCAGAGAAGCTGTGTGAGTGGGGAGTAATATGAGGATAATGAGGTACTCTTAAGATTATCCCTAACCCTGTTTATCTGGCCGCAAAGCTTTCTAAGATTTGTGTGTCTGCTTGCATATGTTTGATCCAAGATAGCTGGCTTAGCTGAGGAAATACATTTGAGTGATTGGTATTTTTACTTTAGCCTTCTGGATCCTCTAATTTCTAAATTACCTTCCAACAAAGGAAAGAAAGAATTGAATATTTAGTTATACTGTCAATTAGACTTTCTAGACAAGAAAGAGTTAAACTTCTGTTTGAAAATACAGGATCTAAAACACATGGTTAAAGTGTTAATTAATGTAGCATCAGTTACCATTGTTAAAAAGGTGTCTTCATTCTAGTATTTAATGTTTAAATCTAACTTTTGGCATCTTGTTCAGTAATAAAAATACTAACAGAGCGATCCAACTCAAGGGAAGCTGGTGGAAAGGGTGCCAGCAGAAGAGGAGCTGGTGGGAAAGTCTGCAGCATCCAATAGCCATTCAGGAGCCTCCGGGCTGACTGAACGTGGACTCAACCGGGAGCTGCACATGGAGACTGGAAAGTAATTGCTGGCTCTATGAATACCCCTACTGGGGTATAAGAGCTCTCCGTAGACTTCCATTGTAATTATTTTCTTTTTTCCAGTGTAATTTTGGCCTGGATTGGGACCTGCAGGAGCACACCAAACATGAGTTGGATGTTGCCCAAGTCCTCTCCCTTCAGCCCCTTCTCTGACCCCCCCCCTGAATACCCCTTTTTCAGGCCTTCTGCGGGCTGAGCTTCCCTGGCGGACTCCAGCTGAGCTGGCAGGGTCCCAACTCTGCTGCAGCTGAGCCCCGGGACCCAGCCAGCTGAGCTGGGGGTCTGCCATATCCACCTCCCCTCAGCCTGGCATAAATAGCAGTTGGATTGCTCCCTGAACTGCATTTTCAAGCATCTGGTCTGGTCACAGAATTTTTTTTGAGTGTGCATGTGTGTTTTAATTTAGCTACAAACCAATGGTTTCTTCCTGCCGTTAGAGGAGATATCCCACCAGGTTGTGCAGCCCATGGATTTGTCTGTGATGGAACCAGAATACTAGTATTTGGAGGAATGGTTGAATATGGAAGATACAGTAATGACTTATATGAATTACAGGTATGGTATAACTTAAGCACACTTATCTAGCTGTGAAGAAACAAATACAACCTGTTATATTCGACTAATAGGGTGAGAGTGCTAGGATAATGTATAATGTATAATGTAACTATAAATGTCCCAGGTAAGTGTATGTATAGGATTGCACTGCGTGTATGTTATATTTTTAGCAGCTATCTATTTTTCACATGTTAAAAATGAATGCACAGTGTTTGACAACATATGCTTGATAAATGGTACACACAGCTACAGACTGCTCCCACTACCATGTGTTCATTTGGGATTTATGTGAATTAGCTGTCAAGGATTTATCCTCTACCCATCTATCTGGAAGTAAGCCCTATTCTACTCAGTGGAGCTTGCCTCTGAGTAGAAATGTAAAGGACTGCACTGTTAATTGTTGAAAATGTTCTTATACTGCCCTTCATCTTTTGAGTTTCAGGGGAGTATACAACAAGTAATCATAACAAAAATACAATAATAAAACAGGAAGTAAAATCTATGAAATTAACTACCAGCAGATTAAAACGCCTGGTAACAAAGATGGCTTTTTCCTGGTCCTGAAAATATTGTAAAGTTTCTGGCAGGCAAACTTAGCTGGGGAAGCTTTTCTGTATGCTGGACACCACCATTGAAAAATTCCCCTGTCACAATTTTATTATTTATTATTTATTTTATTTATTAAACTTATATCCCACCCTTACTCCCAGAAGGAATCCAGGGCGGCAAATCAAAACACTAAACGCACTTTAAAACATCTTAAAAACAAAATATTTTAAAACATATTAAAACAAAATATCTTTAAAAACATATTAAAAGCAAACATCCTAAACGTCTTAAAACAACAACTTTAAAATATCTTAAAAAGCAATTCTAGCACAGATGCAGATGCTGAAGATAAAATAAGCAAAATCTTAGATCATAAAAAAGGAAGGGGAAAACCCTTGGGTACTGTAAAGCAGGATTATATATGACAACATTTAACTAGAGATTTCTGTGGTATGTAACGTTATATCATGATTATTAAAATAGCTTAAAAAAACACTGTAGCCACAAAACATCTTAGTTTTTTGTTTTATGTGGAAGTAAGCCATATTGATTCTACTTAACAGCTAATTCCTAAGGCTCCACTCATGAAAAGTGCCTGTGCCTGATCTGAGGTGATTCTGACCTGCACCACTACCCACACAATTCAGGAGAGCCCCTGACCGTAAACTTGGCCCTCAGGAGATGCAGGGGATTACAGGGGGAGGAGGATTGAGACAGTCCCTTTCCCTCAATCCCTTTCCACAAGCATTTCTTCGTGTCTAAGCCACTAATTGTAACTTGTGAGTGGACACGTTTTCTTAACACTCTCCTGTTCTGTTTTCAAGGCAAGTCGATGGCTGTGGAAAAAAATGAGACCTCAGCACCCGTCAAC
The DNA here is from genome assembly GCF_030035675.1 of Rhineura floridana. Taxonomy (NCBI): domain Eukaryota; kingdom Metazoa; phylum Chordata; class Lepidosauria; order Squamata; family Rhineuridae; genus Rhineura; species Rhineura floridana. The sequence continues at coordinate 36,075,042 of NC_084487.1, forward strand.
AGGCTTGCCCCCTTGTCCTCGCCTAGGCCACAGCTTTTCTCTGTATGGTAACAAATGTTACTTGTTTGGTGGGTTGGCAAATGAGAGTGAAGACTCAAACAATAACATTCCCAGGTACGCTGATGAAACCGGAACAGAATATTTAGAATTACTTGTTTGGCTCTTCTAATATTTGAACAGTTAAAAGGAGGGAAACAGTTCTGTGGCAACAGGATTAGAATGTTGTGTACCTGAATTACACTGAAAGGGGAGTATGTGTTAACTTCCCTCAGAATTGATGACGAAGATCAGCAACCAGCTCTTGAAATTTGATCACCCTGAATTCCAGGAATTTGGATTATGTACGTTTGCTGTTTGGAAACAAAAAAAAGTGCTCATTCATCAGTTAGTGTTACGAATGTTAATGTTAAAGCTTTGTTACTGAAACTTCCTTATAACAAATATAGTGTAACAATGGCTTTGGAAGGTTGCGTTAATCAAATAAAAACATTAATGCTATAGAAACTCTTCTAACCATAATTTGTAAAATCTCAAAACCTATTAGTTTCTCTTGAACATCCCAAGGTACAGCATTTTTGTATATATTTCAATTTGGAAGATAGGTAAATTAGCTGGACTGGAAGCCTAACCTAACCCAAAAGCTCAGGGTGGGTAACATGTTAATAATTCTACTTTGCCCTTTCCTTTCCCTGGCCACCCAAAGCCAGCTCAAATAAGAATGTCTTACAATGCTTCTGGAAGATGCACAGGGTTGTATCTGGCTAAGTCACATTCTGTGTAGACCCACTGAAATCAATGGACTTAAAGTCAGTCAAGACTAACATCCATTGATTTCAGTGGATAAACATAGAGCTGTGATACAACCCACAAATTGGCTTTGGCAGGTCTCTGGGAGAAGAGAACTCCAAAGTAATGTGATATCTCTTTAGCTCTCTGTCATATCTAGCTGGCCCTGCAAAAAGACATACAATTTGGCCAGCAGACAATGTTGTAAAAACAGTAGTATGTCGATGAGCTAAGGTTTCCTCACAGTAGTTCCAGATATAATTCAGTGTTCCTTTTCTATATCTCTTCATGCCCTAGATATTTGAATGATTTCTATGAACTGGAGTTACAGCATGGGTCAGGAGTCATGGGATGGAGCATTCCAGTGACCAAAGGAGTGCTGCCTTCACCCCGAGAATCTCACACAGCTGTTATATACTGTAGAAAAGACTCAGGAAATCCAAAGATGTTTATTTTTGGAGGGATGTCTGGCTGTCGACTTAATGACTTTTGGGAGCTTGACATAGGTGAGTATAGTTAAGTGGCAAGTGAAGTTTTGTGTTTTTCCACACTGAAGACTGACTTATTCTGAAGGATTTATAATTTTAATTGCAGTGTGTGAGAACCTGTGGAACACATTGACTTCACCTTAGGGCTGTTTCACACAGCACACAGCAGCACATCAAAGTATTTACTATACATTCTGAACAAAGCTGTATCCAGTCCTGGGTCTTTGTTGGGTGTACATGTGCGATATCATATATTTTTCAAACACCTGTTTGCTGCATTAAGATGTAATATTTTAGGTATGCACTTTAAAAAAAAATGTGTGGAGGGCCCTTTTTAGTGGGATTTATAATGCTGCATTTAATTGTCAAGAATGTGGTAAAATATTCAGCAATTCTCTTACAATGAATAGTCCATGCAGTGCATTTTTAAATCCTTGTTCGCTGCCTTAGATAATTAAAAATGAAATAGCCTTGATTGAAGTTTTGATGGAGGTTGTAAAGGCTTTATCCTAAAACTCTAGTTGCACTTGCAGAAACAATGCTTAGAATCTATCTTGTCAGCATGCCACAAGGTACATTACTCAAGAATTATAGGCAGATTAGAGGTGGTGCAGATATTTTGGTCCATGTGCTGTCCTCATAACTTGGAAGCATTTACATGAGCAGGAGGTCTGTGAAAGTCAAAGCCTCTCCCTGAAGATCCTTGTTGAGAGATAATGAGCCAGTGAAAAATTAACAATATTTTGTTTTGCTGTCGTCTTCCATAAACATGGCTTGAGAGCAAATGAGCTTCAGTCCTGAAACGTCTGTGGAAGATCATAGATTTCCACGGCACCTGAAATTGAAAAGAAATGTCACTATTTAAAATGTAATTTTATTAAATATCTACAAATACTGTACTTGATATATCTACAGTTCACTAAATAAATAATATTTAGTACCTGCATGCATGTATTTCAAAAGACTTGTCTCATCTTTCTCAAAACTATTCACTCCTAGCATCTATGTACAGTTTCCTAAAATATGTAAAATGACATGTACATGCTTGTTGGGTGTAGACATAAATGTTCAAGGAAGTAATCCCCAATATATGCTTTCTCTCTCTTTTTTTCCTTGATAGAAACAATGACTTGGTCGAAACCAGAAACTAAAGGGACAGTGCCACTTCCCCGTAGTCTCCATACAGCCAATGTAATAGGAAACAAGTATGTCTGTTGTTAAAAGCTCACCTATAGAAAGGTACACTTAGTAGGAGACTGTTACTCTAGTGTTTGTATTTAGAGATCCTGCCTGTGTCCATCTCTGTGAAATGCAAACAGCTTCAGCCTTATGAAAAGTTCTCCTACAGATTGAGGGACAACTGTGGAAACATATGTATTACTTACATTTTAGTGAATGCCTGGAAACTTTCAACTGTTTTATATTGGGAACATTTAATTTTCCACATTGAGTTACCTGAAATTAATGAGAGAGTCTGTGTCATCGTTTGGATGAAAATAAAATAAAATTAGGCAAGCCCTTCCATCAATATCAAGAGGTGCAGCATTGTAGCTTAGAAACAGGGAAGCTTGGCTTAGCTTGATCATAGTATCTGTGGCTGGATTTGAAAAGGCTTCTGCTAAAAATAATTATAGTATTCCAGTACTTTTTTCTAGTGTATGTTAAAATATTAATACTGATAAATGACCTTTCTTGAAGTTACTTTTTATTAGCTGAAAGAAAATTATGAGATGTGTGGGAAGGAGTGTCTGTTTTAGATAAGAACTTGAATAAGGACATTTGATTGCTAAAGGTGCTATTACTGCCATTTTAACACAGCCACAGCTATATTCAGATATCTGATCCAGTGTACCATGGGAGTTTGGGATTGTGCCAGCTGGTTCCACCTCCCTCCATTGTGCCCACTTGATCCCATCCTCTCAAACATTTACACACTGGGTGTCACATTTCAATAGCTGTCTATAAATGTAGGCCCACCCTATCTTGTGTAGGCCTTGAACCACATCATCTGTAGGCCACTTATGCAAGCATGGCTTCCAATGTGGAAGACCAGAGGAGACCAAGAACAGAATGGGCAGGATCCTGACTTCCCTGACACCATCACTCACTGTATGTTGGATTGAACATCTGACTAGGACATCTGTTTGGGGAATCTGGCCCTCCAGATGTTGTTGGGCTCCAGCTCCATTTTCTTTAATTATTGGCCATGCAGGCTGATCGGAGCTGGAGCCCAACAACATCTGAAAGGCCACATGTTTCTCGCTTCTGCTGTAAATGCTTCTAGCTTAATTAAAACCTGTGTATTCTTTGAGATGACAAATACTTATATTGCCTTACATGGGTAGAATTGTGCATTGCATCTTCCTCTGTACACTCTCTCCCCTCCCCCCATGTGAGGGATTGATTTGTTCTACATCCAGTATTGCTACAGGTGCCTTCCTGCCATTCATGGAATCCTTGCATTTTGTTATGTTATATTGTATGGATACAATCCCATACCCCACTCCATTTTGCCACTGTTAGCCCAGTAGGTTTATGAAAAGTAAATCTGTAAAATGGTTTTGATATGTGGGAATATATTTGTTAAAACATTCCAATGCCTGATAATAGATAGCTACAGACAGCTCTTTACTTATGGTTGCTTCTTATGATGTAAACAGGTTAGGAATACAGTGTCAGTCGATTCCAGCCATCTGGTGAGAGAAATTTTACCATACCTCTTCATTTCCATATTTCCACTTTTAAGCAAGGGCATGATTCAGCTGGCTTTCAGTGTGACAGACGGCTATAAATATTTCATTTCTGAAGCTGATTCAGTGTGCTCCACAGTAGTCAGCCTTGTGATACATGATTATCTGTAACTACCTACTGTTTCTGAGAAAGGTTTTAGATTGTGTTTTGTAAAAACACTAATAATTTTGATAGTTGACAACTACTGTTTTAATTTTAGGAAAACTTATCGCTGGGATCCCATATAACTATGATTTTTGAATTATATGTAGAAATAGTGGATTCTCATTGGATCAGTGAAATCTGATTTTCTTGTAGCTGGTGTTTCAGCACAGTCCTACTTATAGTAGACACATGAAATACACTAGAGGGAAGGTGTGCTGCAGTTTGAGGTTCTTTCCTGCAGAAAGTTCATCTATATAGTTCTTTTTGTTTTTTTGAAGGATAATTCATGATGAACCACTGGGAAAGATGGTAGAGCTGGTAGTCCAAGACCCTTTCAAGGATATATTGTAGTAACTTGATCTGGCTTCCTGCAGACAGGGATTAGCTGTCCTATCCAGATTTGATTTCACTCTACCCTCCAAACATTGTGGTAGTTTTCATTTATGTTTTTAAAAGACATCCATTGTCTATCTGTTCTGCTTGTGACTCTGTCAGGCACTTTCCCAGAGGAAAAAACAAAATAATCTTCCTTTTCTTTCAAGATTAGGCTATAGAGAAATAATATGAATGAAATTTAAATGTTAGTATTTTCAGTACAGTTTTTAAAATGACTGGTTATCATTGTGTGTGTATTTTAATAACTTCCTTAAAACCTAAAGATAATGCTTATGATTTAGCAAGCAAGCAGCCTTTTCCCTACATTACAGGCTGTTTTAAATTCTGTAAGCAGCCTCCACTAGCCTCTGTCACTTGTAGTCCAAAACATCTGGAGGGCACTTTGTTGGCAAAGGCTGCTCTAGAGCCGCTTCAAAAGCAGTTAACAATATGGAATGGGGGAGGGGGGATGAATCAAGTTCCAATTAGTAAAGGCAAGGGAAACATAATTGTTGTTGTTAAAATAGTCTGAGAAACTAATGTAGCAAAAAGAAGCCTTAGAAAATAAATTAGCTTGTCTCTTCCCACATCACCCTTATATTTGCAGAATGTACATTTTTGGTGGATGGGTTCCACAGAGCACAGATGATAATCTGTCTTCTCAAGATGGAGAATGGAAATGTACTGGCTCATTTTCTTACCTAAACTTAGGTTAGTATTCATTTGCTTTTGTTGTTAATTTACTGAGCAAGCTTCTATACCAATTGTGCTAGGGAGAAGGGGATATGCTGTCACTGTGCTGGCAGAATAGCCACCATATTGCATACTTTATACAGTCTATGGTGGCTCCCATTCCTGTAATTGCCACAGATGCAGCAGGAACTTGGAGGCTCAGCCCCAGAGTGTGTCCTTTGGAGTCCTTTGTCCTTTGCTCTGTCCACCATGCTCCACTGTCAGGCCTCCAAGCTCATACATGTGACTGCCTCTTCTTGCTTTCCCTTGCCTCTCTGGACCATGTTACACAGGTGAGCCAGAAGGCCACTTTGCTCTGGACTAAGGTGGGGAGCCCTGAGGGAAAGAGGTTGGAGTGAGGGTTTGTCTCTGCTGCCTCCTTGTGGATTTCAATTCCAGTGGGAACCATGTGACACTTATTGTCATATTTCTGAAAGGGGAAAAGCGCCATGGGGGCATTGGGAAGGCACCTTAGAAACATCTCTCTCGGACTTATTCTGAGTAAACATACATGGGATCAGGCCGAAGGGCCGTAAGAATAGAAGATCTGCATGTGTGTGGATGGATGGATGGATGGGGTTTGTGTGTTTGAGAAAGAGAGTAAAGGGAAGAAAGGGAGAGAGAAGGGGTGGCAGAGAGAAAAGAGGTGTACCTGTCCACTTAAGCCCTAGCCCTACGCAGCAGTGGTATATGTCTCCTGATCACTTCCCTCTGTGATAAAACTGCCCTATACTTAAAAATGGTTGCCTTGTCTGCACCCTACTATTCAGCTCAGCTCAGATGGGAAGGAGGAAAAATACACAACCAAACAATACAAAAATGGAGTAAAAATGGCAAGCCTTTCCAGCATCCTTGGAAACTCCAGCAGTGTTCACCAATCTGGAGCAATGCCCACGTTCTGTCCATGTATGGCGGGAACAAATGAACTCAGGTTAATGGGGACATATCTGAAGTCAATGGAAGGGAAATTCCCTGCATCAGAATTGATGTAATATTGTGCTGTTGACAGGGATATGTGGTTGTTGATTGAGGGAATATAGGATGTGATACTTGTCTGCTGCCCATGACTGCACCCTATTTTAGCTATTCCGCTCGCATGTCTTTGCTGGTGGAACAGTTTCACCAGCAGATTGTCCCACAAGCACATCTTGTCATGGCAGTGGTGCATCTTGCTTCTGCCAAATCCTATGGCTCCTCTGGTGGAGTTAAATGCTCAGGTTTCTTCAAAGGGAAAGAAGCAAACACATTTTTAAAAAATACTTGGAGTTGTAACCAATTTTAGATGAACAATTGCTCTTCAGTTTATTTGTTTTATAATAAACCATGTCTGTCTTGGTTTTGTCATATAATCAGTCAGGGGCACAAAATTTCTTCAAAAACCAGCAGCGTCTATCCTGTGCATGTGAATGATGCAATCAGAAATCATCCATACAGTTTCCTTGGATTCCTACCTAAAATTCAGAATTTACAGTAGAAAAATTGGCCAATTTGCATTTTATTGTAACAAAAACTGTGCAGAGACTTGTCTTTGAACTTTATATCTGCTCATATCTGTTATATAGATAGGTAATTCTAAGTGATGTTGTGCATTAGTAAATATAGTGTTAAGTGTTGAAAAACATTCTATGTTCAAACACTGATTTTGGTCATCTGTTTTATTTACCAGATACCACAGAATGGATGAGTCTAATCTCAGATTGCCTAGAAGACAAAAATAACTTGTTGCCAGGCCCAAGAGCTGGCCACTGTGCTGTCATAGTTGGCACTCGCCTGTATATATGGAGTGGCAGAGATGGATACCGAAAAGCTTGGAACAATCAAGTTTGCTGCAAGGATCTTTGGTATCTAGATACTGGTGAGTTAACCAGTTAATACTTTTCAATAATATTACACATGGTCATTATAGCTTATTTAACTCTTACATCCATTTATTTATTTATTTATTTTGAAACTTTCAAAAACACCATTATTGTACATCTGAAATGTTTAAGAACCATCCTTCTTCTGAACCTTCACATTTAGGGTTGATTTTAACTTAATATTCCCAAATCCCAAACCATGGTTTGGATTGGGAAAATGGCATAGGCTTGCATGCTCCTCCCCCCCTCTGATTCTCTTCCTCCTTTTTTTGTTTTTGCCATCACATCCAAACTGGCTAGCACAGAGGTTGCATGAGCTGTGAATTGCTTCTGAATTAGACATAGAGGCTTATTTCAAGCTGTGGTTTCAGTCACTGGTTTAGAGAAAACTAAGGCTTGCTCAGACAAGGAACAGGGGGATCTGAATATATGAGGGAAAAGCAGAGGAGGGATTACTTGAATCCATAGCTGATCACATTGACTGGTGGAGTAGGAATCTTATATTGAACTGGCTCTTTGGGTGATATGTGGCCTTAATGGCATGAAGCACAATGCAGTGCATGTCTCTCTCAGAGTTAATTGGTGCTTACTTTCTTGTAAGTATGCACTGGTCCTAGTCCTTTTAGTTGTTCTTGTTAATATACTGATTTTCTTATATAAACGAAGTGCTGTACTATTAAAAAGATTAAAACACCAATGCATAAAACACTAAATTAAATAGCTCAAAGTATAGATTCTGTGAGGATATAGAAGCAAACCTTACAGTATCCTATTCCTATAATACCATTTGTTTTGTATCTTGTTCGTTCCATTCTTACAAAATTCATACAGAATAATATACTGAAAACAGAAAAGAATTAACTTTGCAATACACTAAATGCATTTTCTTAATTATATATGAGCACTTAGGTGCTATGTGCCAAGCAGTGTTCAGCAACAAGACTGGATAGGCAGTTATGTAGGCCAGAGCTCAGAAGCAAAGGATCAAGTCAGTTCTCTCCTTCCTTTGTATCGCATGCAACCACCAGCTCAGCCACAGCTGACTTTGACTGGGATTTTTGTCTACTCTGGGAAGAAGAGAGGAAATGTGTAAATGGTGCAACCTTGCTGTTTCTGGCAGTCCAGAAGCCAGATTTGACAAGACTGGCTGTGACCAAAGATTACTTCTATCTCTCACAAGCAAGTTATAGGCAACCTGGTGGCTGTTTGTGACTGGACTGGTTGCTAGGTGGCTAATTGCCTATCACTTTTGTAGGGAACCTCTGTCATGCCTGATTTACAATTTTCATGTGTGCATATGCTCCCCAAAGTGAGTTCTCAGACCCGAAAGAGATGTTTCTATAGTCGGGCAGACAAAACCATGAACTGGCGAACATCCTAATAAGCCTTCCTGGATTTCTTTAGTTTGTTCAGTATCAGTTTTAATGAGACACGTGCAATCCTACCAGTGCATTTTATTGCCAAAATGACGGAGAAGGTTGGGGTCATAGATAGAAACTGGTGCAAAAATGTATTTTTGGCTTTGCTTGACAACTTGTGAGAATGAAGCCTTTTTAGGTATCATATTATATAAATAAACATTTTGTTGAAAAATCATAAGCTGCCCTAAAAACCTACATCCTAACAATAATGAGAGCTCACTGTTCTCCTTTTAAGAGAAACCACCAGCTCCATCACAGGTACAGCTGATCAGAGCTACTACTAATTCTTTCCAAGTTAAATGGGATGAAGTTCCTACCGTTGAAGGGTATCTTCTTCAGTTAAATTTGGACATGCCATCACCTGTTGCAGCTGAAATACCTATTAATATGGCACCTGAGGCACCATCACCAACTGTGCAAGGTACAACTGTGCAAGGCCCATTTTAGAAAAAATGTTTATAAGTAATATGGGCAATATGATTGCAAGGTTTTTCTTTCAAAGGGGTGAAGTGTGTTATTTTTTTGAAGCAACTTGAAAGTATTTTTTTTCTATAGCTCCAAATGCTCTTTTGAGATAGGAAAAGGGACCAGTGGTGATTGGGCAGTTCTCTGATTACCTCTGTGCTTTCTCTATCAGATTAGATTCCAAGGATAGTACATAGGGATAAGATGACGTAACCACTGTGTCACCCTTATAAGTAGAACCAGGGCTGTGGAGTCGGTATGTCAAACCTTCGACTCCGACTCCTCTATTTTTCTATTGTCTGACTCTGACTCCTTCATAAATGGCAAGTGTATATTAATTTATTAATAAATTAATATTAATATTAAAATATTAATTTTATTTTGAAGTCGGAGTCAATACATTTCTTCCGACCCCACCCAAAATTGCTTCCGACTCCACGACTCTGACTCTGACTCCACAGCCCTGAGTAGAACAGTAGAGAGCCAGTGTGGTGTAGTGGTTAAAGTGTTGGACTAGGACCTGGGAGACCAGGGTTCAAATCCCCACTCTGCCAGGAAGCGCACTGGGTGACTTTGAGCTAGTCAATGCCTCTTAGCCTACCCTACCTGTTTGGGGATTAAATGAGGAAGGGGAGAGCCATGTATACCACCTTGAGTTCCTTGGAGAAAAGGTGGGATATAAATGCAGTAAATAATAATAAAAACAAATAGAGCAGGAATCTGGCTTCCACAGTTTCAATTTGGCATGGGGAAAAGAGAGAAGATACTGATGCTTTTGTTTTTCATACCTCATAAATGTGAGGGAAGAACCTGCATCCTGCAACAACCACAAAAAAGTGAAAAGAGCATGCAAGAAAAATTAATAGAATGTCCTATTTATAAAACCCCTGACTGACCAACAAGTTGTCAGCAGTACTCTTCTTCGGAGAAACATCATGAGATTAGAACTGAGAACTCTTGTTTGGAAATTAACTTGAACATTTTGACTAGGGCATATTGATGCCTCACTAAATCCAGACAAGATGGATGTACTGTTGGCTGGGGTACCAGCTGATACAATTAGTCCTCTGTTGGATGGAGGTGTACTTCATCTTAAGAGGCAGGTTGAGCATGCTCCTTGATCTGTCACTACTTTTGGATGCCCAGTTGGCAGTGGTGTCTAAGAATGCTTTTAATCAGTTTTGGCTGGTATGCTTATGGCGCCTTTTCCTTGAAAAGTAGTTGTTCAAGCTTAAGTAGCCAGACCATGATCATGCAAGACTCAGTAACCTGTAGATTGGACTACTCTGACACACTTTACATAGGATGTCTGTAAAGTATCTAGGATTTGTTGTGGTTGATTTCAGCGTTGCCCTTTGTTGTCTCATAACTGATCCTTGTCCATTCCATCAGCACAAGAGTTTTCTCCTTCCAGAATTACACATTTGAACTCCCTGGCCCCTTAATCTACTGTTAATGTTTGCAATTGTGCATTGCTCAGTCTAGTAAACTTGAAGGGATGTGTTAAAAAAAGTGGGATGAAGACAAACCCTGAGATGAATATGAATTTTCCTTTCAACAAGCTCTTCTATGGGGACTTCATCATAGTGTTCCTCTACTGCAACTCCTGGCTTCAAGGAATCCCCTTTGAATCCTTCTACTTCAACACAATCTGTTATTGTCTAATGCAAATATAGCCAGCACTCTGGAATTTAAATGTTCCTGCTTTAAGATAAGCTGACCATTCTGTGTGAAATAATCAGTGACAGAGCAAGGATGTATATTATATGTTTCATTTTTGAATATGTTATCATGAGAAATGGAGGTTTTGACACTAGGTTAGTATTCGTGTATTTCTGATAGTGATGTGGAACGAAACTGAGTTTGTGTGACAACTAAATAGAATAATAAACTTCAGAGCACCTACAAGCTTTATTTATTTTATTTATTAATTTTTTATTCCGCCCAGAAGGAGCCCGGAATCTGTGAGATTCTGTTGTTGAGCACTTTTACATTTATATGAAAGATGGTTCTTCTCTGCAGCAAAACCTGCAATTAATGAATATTGTCCTTCCCCCAGGAATTAAGCTAGATCTCCACAGCCAAACTCTCAGTAAAGCCCCAAACAATGTAAGTATTGTGAAGATTATTAATAAGGTTTTTCTAAGTATTCTTGATAGAAGTATACAGTATTTTCCTAACAATCCTTGCTAGTTTGTCCTTCTAAGGCTGTAGCCAACAGCTAATGGTTTTGCCCCTCACAGCCCAGAATAAAGTCACAAGCCATTGGATTAAACCAAGTCATGACTTGCTAAAAAATTGCTGATCTGGAAAAGGAGTCCTTTGGCTGTGGCAGTTCCTTGACGGGAATAGCCTGGGCACAGTGATCCACATTCTAATAACCTCCCATCTGGATTAATGTCACGTGCTCTATTTGAAGGGCCGCATTCCCTTCTGGCTACCTTTGAAGACTACTCGGAAACTGCAGCTAGTGCAAAATGTGCTGGCCTGTCTTTTGAGTGATTTCGCCAGTCAGCACCATATTACAGTACTTTCTAAAGCTCCTTAATGACTGCCAATATGTTTCTGGGCCAAATTCAAGGTTTTACAGATGATGTATAAAGCCCTAAACAACTGGGACCAATCTACTTGAGGTAGTGCCTTTCCTTTTATTCTTCATCTTGGGAGTTAAGATTTGTGGGGGACGCCCTCCACAGAGTTCTATTACTGGGAACTATACATCTGGTGTGGAGAGAAGGGTGGGATTTTCTGTTTGGCACCCTGGCTTTGGAACTCAAATTCCCCCCCCGACATTCACTCAGGCTTATGACTGTATACTTAAGATTTTGTTAAATGCTTTTCTTACGATATTTGCTGCTGTATTGTATTTTATGAGAATGATTGTGTTTCATGGCGTTGTATTGACAGAGATCATTGGATGTTGGGTGGGATATGAATAGACTAAATAAATATTTATCTACTTTACCCCAATCCTCTGGGAAAGTAATGTTTTAGTGAGACATGGGAAGCCTCCTGCTCTTACTCAAGCAAAAGACCTTGCCTTAGGTGGAAGCTTCAGCACAGTGTCTAGTGCTTTTCCTCACCCACACAACTTAAGATGTCCCCAGAAGGCCCTGGGGCCAAATACAGTATGGTCCTCTAGACCTCTCTCTCCCTGGCACTTGGGCTTCTTCTCCAGGCCACACACACCCCAGCTACACCCTCTTTCTTCTTGCCACGCCTCCCACAGGCCTTGTGTCACATCCTCATTGAGTGGTTTTGCTTGGCTGGGATGTGTTGTTGAACTCTGATAATTACTTTTGCTTCCCTGGATGGAGGATTGAGAGGGATGTGTGTTTGTGTGTAAAAACTAGCCTACTATACACCACTGGCACGTAACCCCTATAAGGTTACCCAGAAGGGAATGTGGCCCTTGGGTTGAAAAAGATTCCCCATCCCTGCTGGTCAGGCTTTGTGGGGAGGTCAATGAGCTGGCTAGGCCCCATAATTTAATTTGTACACAGGCTGAAGTGGAAGCAACATTGGCTCCATGCAGTGATTCCTTACTACACAACAAGCCAAGGCACAGTCAAAGGGCCCTCCTTCCCTGTGTGGGCAGCAACAGAGGCATCTGCTGCTGATTCTGGTGTGTGAGACACAGTCTAATGGAAGTGGGCAGTGGAGATACATAAATGGAAAATTCTGCCAAAGCTGTTCTTGCTGTCCCAGAAAGAGTTTTGACTGTGTGGCAGTGGCTGAGGCACATCGCAATGAGGGATTCCCTTGGGATTGAGGGCTATGTTGAGAGCCACTATTCTAAACTAATTGCTTATTGTTCTCCCTGTCTAGGTGCAAATTTCCATTTCAGAAACTAAAGGGAAGGTCCCGGAACCTGAAAATTCAGAGAAAAATCATTCCATTTCCAAAGAGTCCGGTGCTCCTTCATGTTTGTCTGCTAGCACTTTAGGTAAAAGAAGCTTACATGGAAGATATAAATGGAAATCTAAATGTGAGGTGCAGCTGGTGATAAGCAGGACAGAAACATTTGCTTGTGCTTTCAGTTTAAAATATGAAAGTCAGCTAAAGCCAGGTTGAATGAAAATAGTATTTACACATGAACAGATGGTTTTGCAGAGGATGTAGTTGGATTTATTATGGGTACAAGAAGTAAAATGGCCAGTTGGCCTAGGATGTAAGAGACCTTTCCCAGCACAAGGCCCCAAGCTCAGAACAAAGTTTCTGTTTAGAGCTCTATACTTCTGATAAGCAATATGAGAAAGTATCAAAGACCTTGATAGGAATTGAGCTGTCATTAAAATCTAGCTGGAATAAATGGCTTTGACATTATGCAATAGATAATATGCAATAGAGCTTGCTTATCTTGTATTTCTGAAAAGCATGCTTTCTCCTGCCCCCTGTCAGAGGTGTAGGGCAAATTCTTGATATTTCAAGAGCAGTTTTTGATGTTTATGCAGAAAGCTAGTGCTCAGGGTCATTAAAATAGTGTAAAAAGAAGAAGAAGAGAGAAACCCTGGTGTGCACACTTAGGCCCATGTGCAAGGCCAGCCAGAGATGGCAGAATAAGGCAGGTGCCTCAGGCAGAGGATGCCGTGGGAAGTAGGAGACAGCAAGAGTAGGCCCCTGGTCGCTCTTCTTGAGCCCTTCTGGGTATTCCCCTCTATTGGAGGACTGATCTCTGTGTTCCGCATGGGCTGCCCCATACCCTGTTGGTGGATGATGCTCTCCTTTTGCCAGTGTTGAATTAAGATTGAACTGCTAGGCCAGTCAGCTCTTGTACATGGAATGGGATAAGGATGCCATCTTGTCCTTTGCCTCAGGGGGCAAAAGGTCTTAAAGCAGAGTCAGGGCTGGCCTGATCTGCATGTGTAATAGATCAAGATGGTAGAATGCATCACGCCACTTCAAGGCAGGTGTGTGTGTGTGTCACATTTTTGAATGCTTCACTGTGTAACAAACACTATCTCTCTACAGTTGGAAAGCTAGCAAAGCAGCAGTTGGGCTAGGCTAGAACCTTTCTCTGCTATGTTATTTTTTGTGGATAAAAAAAAACACTTTTAACATAGAATAGCTTTGAAAATGGTGTCTTACATCTGCAACATGGAGTAGTACAGTGTTCCATGCTTCCACTTCAGGACTGAACCACTTGCATCTGCTGAATATTTTAGACTGGGCCCAAGTCTAAAGGACAAGAGTGGGCCACATCTGTAGAAGGCAAATAGCTTGTAGTTGCCATCTTGTTTGAGGTCATTCTTGCAATATAGTATATGCTTCTCTCTCTCCCCCCCCATATCCACAGATTTCAAATGTAAATGAATTACTTGACTTTGATACAAAAACTTTGACACTTCTGTATAAGGTATCTCCACGCAAAACATGGTAACCCAGCAGGCTTTTAAAATGAGTCATCAAGTACAGAATGGGGCGGTTGTGAACAAGTTCAAAACCTGAACCTGTTTCACATACTGTCATATATATATACTGTATCTAAGATAATCTTAGCTATTATTTATTTTTAATTGTGACTGTAAACTTCTCATTCTTTCCTAGAGACTGGGTTGAAGATTAGCCCTAGTTGCTGCAAATGTAGATGAAATCTTTGGCAGTCAGAAGCCTGAAGTCCATGCTTTAGTCTGCCCAACATTTAACCAAAAGATCTCCATTTTAAGATTCTTTGGTGAAAAGTATACAGTTTGGGGTAGAATTTTTTCCTCCTGTGTTCCACTTATTTGCCTTCCCTTTTTTTTAGCTATGTTTTCTGAAAAAAATATTTTTTGGAATTTTAGATTAACTTGTTTTACTTCTCAATTAGACACATTATTTCTTTAAGTACCATTTTATGGATTTCTAATAATTTCTCTGGTGATCTGTGACACACATGTCTGAAACAATCAGTTTTATATGAGCTAAGTGGATAAAGTATCTAAGCAATAAATAATTACTTTTCAGTGAGTGCAGTTTCCTATAAGGTCCTATACTCCTATACACTTGCTAAATGACAATGAACGCTTTACTGTGAATGTGTTGATCACTCCTGCTTTGCTTCTCTAGTTGAACTGGGAGCAATACACCACAATCCCTGGCTTAGTGTTATGCTTGAATCTGGGACTGTGGTTTGTTTTGCTCTATACAAACCATGATTGGAAAGTTAAGAACAACCTTGGCTTCACATTGTGGCTTGTGTAGGAGCAAAACAAACCACAATTCCAGTTTCAAATGTAATGCTACACCAAGGATTATGGTTTGTTGCTCCTGTTTGCTCTAGGGGAGGAGTGAAGTGGGAGCTACCTGCATGTTCACAGTAAACCATTAATTTTGGCATGCAAACACTTAATTGTTTTGTTTCTAGGTGTTTATATCTTGAGTTTTGAAAAAGTTGTTACATATTTTGAACTATTACTCTTTCTACAAATTCTGTACACCTAAAATTTCTATTTTAAATTCCTCACGTACAACAAATACCTGAACAATTTTGTTAAGCATTTTTTAATGGTGGAAATTTACCATTTGGGGTGTTGTGCTTGATGCAGACATCTTTTTGTACTCATCAAAGTCACCTATATGTATTGATTCCAAGCTAGCATACCTGTTTCTTCCACTTAGCACACAGTTATAAACTCGTGGTGTAGTAATTGTATATTATTGCACGGTCAACATTTAGCTACATGTACATCACACACAAAATTGATGGAACTTTTTTCTTTGAAATACATTTGAACAACAGCAAATAAAGCTGTCAGTAGCTCAAGTGTTTTTCCTGAATTAATAATAGTTTTTAATCTCTTTTTTATTATTTTAGTTAAAGAGACTGCAGTTCCATCAACAGGAGTCGCTTGTGTTAGTCCAAATGATTCAGTTGTACAATTGCCTGTAAGTACATGAAATTTTAAAGTAAAGAATATTGCTAGTATGGCATATTGCACTGGCATATTTCCCTTGTTTACTTAACTTCTGTTACACCTTAATGTCATGTTTTTAAATATATAGGGCAACAGAATACATGCCACCATCTCCTCATGTCTGGTTCAGTCCTTTGGAAATGTCTCCTGTACAAACCTCACAAATGAAAAAAGCTAAGCAAAGCAACAATTTTCCACAGGTAGCCTGCCATCAGATTGGGTAGTACTGCCATCTAGCATCCGAAGGCAAGAATGCACTAGAGTTAAAACCTGGGGCTCAAGCCCCTCCTACTTCAGTCTTCATTCTTGCCTCTGTCCGAGGCAGATCTGAATTTAGACAGAGCGTAGCTAAGTCTTATTTCCATTCTGTTACTCTTCTTATCTTTTTACCTCTTGATTTCTTCGGGGCTCTTCCCTGAGGCTTCACCAGCAGCGGCTGCTGCTTTTACATTTAGCGGGGGCTCCGCGGCTGCGGTCCCCCCCTCCCCCTTTTTGCCGTTTATTACTCAGCCTTCTCAGCCTCCTCCAGCAGTGGCTGCTGCTCTCTCGTGTTTGCGGGGGCTCCGCGGCTGTTAGGCTCCAACAGCAGCGGTTGCTGTTTTTTCGTTTAGCGGGGGCTCCGCGGCTGCGGTCTCCCCCCTCCTTATTTCAGTCTATATTTTAGCCTCTACATAGGGAAGCTTGCGGCTGCGGCTCCCTCGTAGACACCCCGCCCGTTCTGAAGCCTCTTGTAGCGCTCCCGTTTTTCCCGCCAACCCCTATATCGCGGCCGCCATTGTTATTTATTTCTGTCCTTAGGGAAGCTTGCGGCTGCGGCTCCCTCGGCGGCCGCCATTGCAATTTCTTCTATTTTTTTACAGAAGCCCCTCAGCCCTGCTGTTCATTCAACCCGGCTTGGGCTCAATTACGCTTACTGATATCGCCCCTCTCGCCTGTTTTTTAGCAGTGTGCTCTCCTGTTAACAAACATATACTCACCTATTCAGTATTCCCCTCAGACACAGCAAGTAGCCCTGTTGTGGGACTTGTGTAGTCTCCGGTTATCAAATTTATATTCACTTAATCAGTATTCCCTTCAGATACATCAGGTAGCCCTGTTATATCACACCTTCCTCTTCGTGTGTGTGTATATTTGTAGGTGCACCTCCAGTAGCCCTGTTATACCACACTTGCCCCATTGTGTGTGCGTATATTTGTAGGTGCACCTCCAGTAGCCCTGTTATACCACACTTGCCCCATTGTGTGTGCGTATATTCGTAGGTACACCTCCAGTAGCCCTGTTATACCACACCTTCCCCAGTGTGTGTGTGTATATTTGTAGGTGCACATCCAGTAGCCCTGTTATACCACACCTTCCCCATTGTGTGTGTGTATATTTGTAGGTGCACATCCAGTAGCCCTGTTATACCACACCTTCCCCATTGTGTGTGTGTATATTTGTAGGTGCACATCCAATTGACTAGTCTGTGCACCTTGGTGGTACCGCACCTTCCCCATTGAGTGCGTGTATCTAACCTTGGCCACACTGCAATTTTTAAATAAAGCTTACCTCTCTGGCAGTGTCACTAGCGGTCTCGCACCTTCCCCATTGTGTGCGTGTACTTAGCTCAAGGCCAAGTTGGCAGTGTAACTAGCGGTCTCGCACCTTCCCCATTGTGTGCGTGTACTTAGCTTGGCGCCAACCTTACCTGAGTTGTTACCTTTCTCGTACTGGGCGTACTCACTCCTGTCATACTGTTTCTAGTCTGTCCTATACTATTTCTACCTTGGCTCTGTTACCGCTCCTTCCCCATTGTGGGCGTCATTCAGAGATTGTCATGGCGGATTTGAACCCTGAGGTGACAATATCCCCTGAAGCAGGCCATCCATCCCCACGCCAGCCAGCTAAACATAAACACGCCAAGGCAAAAGCAAAGACTAAACACCTGTCTGGTCACGGAGCGCCCAAGAGAGCACGCTACGTATCATCACTCCCAGAGAAACCTCGCCATGCAGCCGTTCCTGCACTTTTCCAGTCTCCTTCTGAGTCTTCAGAGGAAGAGTTTGAAGGATTCCCCTGTCAAGCTCCTCAAACTCCGCATGGGCAGCCTCAAATTCCTCTTCAGGAACAGGCACTACCTTCTTCCACTCCCCCAGGGATACAGTTGACCCCTGACTTCCTGCAACAACTACGAGAGCTGCTGGGGTGCCTATCTCATCCCCAGCCTACTCTACATTTGTCTTCTCAGCCCGGAACCTCACGACAGCCCAGCTCTGCGAGACAACCCAGTGACAATACTGATGCTCCACTACCCTCTCCTAACCCATATGAGGTGGTCAGGGGTAGATTGGACGTAGAACAATCTCAGTCTGATGACTACATGAACGTTTTTCAGACTGACCTGGATGAATGGAGTGGGGAATCTGACCAGGAGGAAGAGATCTCCTATCGCCTGTTTGACCCGGCGGATTTCTCTCGTCTGTCACGTAGAGTCTTGGACACTCTTGGCATTCAACCAGAACTTATTCAACCGGTTGTCCCTCCTGTCAAGGGTGCCAGAGTTCTCAAGTCCCCCAGATCAGTGCAGCACTTCATTCCCGTGCCAGACCCCATTAAAAAACTGACCAGAGAAGAATGGGCCCGTCCCCTTCGTCCACGTCGTTCCTCCTCCTTAGCCAACAAGCTCTATACCCTGGACCCGGAATCCATGTCCTTTCTGAACGTCCCGGGGATGGACCAACCTATTTCCAATCTTGTATCCCGTTCTCTCCTTCCAAAGGAAGGCGAATCACTGTTCAAGGACCCCTATGAGAGGAGGCTTGACTTTGTCTTCCGTAAGATCCATGAGGCCTCCGCTCATTCCATCCGGGCCTCTTCTACTGCCTCTATCTTCTCACGGGCTTCCATGATGTGGTTAGAGGATATCCTTGACGAACCCAACCCGGATCCCGCCAAACTAAGGAAAGGTATCCTCAAGATACACAAGGCTGCTGCCTTTGTGGCCGACGCCACATTAGACGCTTCCCATCACGGTGCACGCGCCCTTGCAGCCGAAATTGTAGCTCGTCGTACTCTATGGCTCCAACATTGGGACGCCGACTCGACTGCCAGAACCAACTTATCCTTAGCTCCATACTCGGGAAATATGCTCTTCGGCGAGGACGCTCTCAAAGCAGTCCTTGTCGACCCCAAGGACAATCGTAAACCTGCACTAGCTACGGCCAAAAGAGACGACCGCAGACCCGGATGACGGTTTACCCCTTACCGTTCCTTCCAACCCTTTCGGAGAGGACGACCCGGTGGACGAGGACGGGACACCAGGCCTACAAATTTCCGTCCCTTCAAGGCACCCTGGTCCAGACAACGATCACAATACAGGGGCCAATACCAGAGCAGGCAGGCATATGGCAGAGGAAACCGTCAACGCAGGCAGTTCTGACTCCATCCCCATTGGAGGCAGACTCTCCTTCTCCAGCATCTGGCTAAACTTGACAAACATCTCCTGGGTCAGACTTCTCTTCACCCAGGGCTACAATATAGAATTTTGGCGGACACCACCGGACAAATTTTGCATCTCCCCCGTCTCCAGGGCACGCAAAAAGATCATGCAGGACGCACTACGACATCTACTAGAGATAGCCGCTATAGAGCCTGTTCCCCCATCCGAACGGCTACAAGGCGTGTACTCCGTCCTCTTTACGGTTCCCAAGCGAGACTCCTCATGGAGGGCGGTCTTAGACCTCAAGGGCCTCAACCGCTTCGTCAAATACCGCCACTTCAAGATGGAATCTCTGGCGTCTATTGTAGAGGCTCTACAACAAGGGGACTTTATCGCATCCATCGACCTGAAGGACGCTTACTTACACATCCCAATTTGCCCGGGTCACAGACGGTTCCTGAGATTTGCACTAGGCCACCTCCATTTTCAATACCGGGCCCTTCCATTCAGCCTCTCCTCGGCCCCCCCGAGTCTTCACCAAAGTGATGGCCACCATGCTGGCGTATCTCCGCCTCCAGGGGGTCCATATTTATGCTTATCTCGACGACCTCCTCCTCCGAGCAGGCTTCCGGGACTTGGCCAACAGGCAGATCCAGTTCACCCTAGAGGCACTACACTCTCACGGCTGGCTGATCAATGCGGAAAAGAGTCATCTACAACCAACTCAGTGCCTCCAGCACTTAGGGGCAATACTGGACACGTCCCTAGCCATGTCCTTTCTGTCCCCAGACCGTATTGCTTCCATCACAGCCATGGCAAACTTACTTCTACATCGCCCCACAGCAGATGTCATGTTTCTGGCCCAGTTTCTCGCGGCAATGTTCTCCACCATTCACATCGTTCCGTGGGCCCGACATCATTCCAGACCTTTACAATGGGCTCTCCTACCCTTTCAAGCAGACATCTCCAAGTCCAACCATCGCGTAATTCCTCTGGGCCGATCTCTGACGCAATCATTCCGCTGGTAGGTATCCACAACTTCCCTTACCAAGGGGACACCGTTCCGGGACCCAACCAGAGTCCTAATCACCACGGATGCCAGTCTGTCCGGCTGGGGAGCCCATTGCAACTCCACCTTTGTCCAAGGCGTGTGGTCAACCCAGGAACTAAGTTACAACATCAACTGGCTGGAGCTCAGGGCTGCTCATCTCGCTCTAAGACACTTCCAGCCACTATTTGCTCTACAACACGTCCTAATTCGCACGGACAATGTTTGCGTGAAATCTCACATCAACAGACAAGGAGGCATAAGGTCCAGGGCTCTACAGGAGGAAGCGACACGACTCTTCGACGGGGCCGAGTCCCACCTCCTGTCATTACAAGCAGAACACCTCAGCGGCACGCTAAACGTTACGGCCGACTGGCTCAGCAGGCAAACGATCCATCCGGGAGAATGGAAACTTCATCCAGCTGTGTTCACCCTCCTTCAGCGGCGGTTCGGCCCCCTCTCACTGGATCTCTTCGCCTCCAGCCAAAACTGCCAACTGCCTTGTTACTTCTCAAGGTACCTAGAGACAACGGCGGAAGCAGTGGATGCGCTGACGACACCATGGCCACATGGGCTCCTGTATGCCTTCCCGCCTATATCACTCCTAGGCAGGACATTGACAAAACTCCGACTCGAACGGACACGGATTTTACTCATAGCACCCTACTGGCCTCGCAGACCCTGGTTTTCGGACCTCCTCTCGATGTCAATGGCGGCTCCCTGGACTCTTCCAATCAGGCCGGATCTTCTCTCCCAAGGACCAGTTTGGCATCCGGACCCGAACTGGCTGAGACTGACAGCCTGGCTTTTGAGCGGACACAGTTGATCTCTGCTGGTCTGTCTCAAGGGGTCATAAACACTATTTTAGCATCTCGGCGTCCGTCAACTACTCGAATCTATCAGAGTACTTGGCGTACTTTTTCCAGCTGGTGCACTTCTAAAGGTTTTTCAGCACCCCAAGCCACTGTACAGCACGTTCTACAGTTCCTACACAGAGGCATGACATTGGGACTCAGACCGAACACCCTGCGTAGACAGGCCTCCACCATCTCCTCAATTCTGTCTGTTTCTTCATCGGCAGCACCCCTAGGCACTCACCCGCTCATCAAACGCTTCTTAAGAGGAGCTACCCACCTCTCTCCAGCGGTACGTCACCACTTTCCATCCTGGAACCTCTCCAAAGTTTTGCAGGCATTACAGCGACCTCCATTTGAGCCTCTTGCCTCGGTGCCTCTAAGACTGTTGTCTTTTAAAGTCCTTTTCCTTGTGGCTATCACTTCCGCAAGGCGGATTTCGGAGTTACAGGCCCTGTCATCGGCCCGTCATCTCTGCGTATTCCATAAGGACTCTGTAGTCCTGAGGCTGGATCCATCGTTCTGTCCTAAGGTCAACTCAGTGTTCCACAGTAGCCAGGACATTGTACTTCCATCCTTTTGTCCAAAGCCGGTCCATCCCCTCGAAAAGGCCTGGCATTCGCTGGATGTTAGGAGAGCGCTCAAAGTTTACCTCTCTCGCACCCAGGATATTAGACAGAGAGACGCATTATTTGTATCCTTTCATCCGAGATCTTTGGGAAAAAAGGTGTCCAAATCCACTTTGTCCTGTTGGCTTCGAGCCTGTATTTCTATTGCATATCAGTCACTTAATTTGCCAGTGCCGTCTAACATCACGGCCCATTCGACCAGGTCTGCTGCCACTACGGCAGCTTTCCTAACTAATGCTCCTCTTACAGACATATGCAGAGCGGCGGTATGGGCTACCCCTAACTCCTTTGTGAAGCATTATAAGATTGATCGCTATGCTTCAGCTGACGCCTCTTTCGGGAGACGTGTCCTGCAACACGTTATTTCTGATTTGTAACTTCCTAGGAATCCCTCCCTATTAGGGGGCTACGTTGGTACATCCCAATCTGATGGCAGGCTACCTGTGGAAAATGGTCCCTTGGACCCACCTGAAGGGTGATTTTCACAGGTACGCCTGCCATCACGTCCCTCCCTTGTGGGGGATTTCTGGGGAAATTGGTTCAGTATTTCGTATATAGTTCAATCTATGTGCTTCGTGCTCTGTCTGATTTTCTTTACTTAAAACCTGTTCTTATGTTGCAAGTTCTATGATATTTGCTATGTATATTTTCTTTGCTGCTGGGGCTTTTGCCCTTTGGTTACTTTCAGATTACCACTTCGGACTCGTCATCATGAAGACTGGAGTAGGAGGGGCTCGAGCCCCAGGTTTTAACTCTAGTGCATTCTTGCCTTCGGACGCTAGATGGTTGTACTACCCAATCTGATGGCAGGCGTACCTGTGAAAATCACCCTTCAGGTGGGTCCAAGGGACCATTTTATTATTCAGTTATAATGCAATTAAAACATAACCTAAACAATCAAATCTTACTACAAGCAATTCCATTCATCACAGAAAATAGAATTTTCAGTAGGTGGTAGAATGTGTCATCTATTAACAACCAGCATTGCATTTGGGAACATCTGGGTAGATGAGTAAGTGTTCAGCATGTGTTGAAAACATAGATGGTAGATGCTATATCTCTGAGGAGAGGCTGTTCCATATGGTGAGTGCTGCCACTGTAAAGGCCCTTTTCTTGGTTGTCTGGAAATGGTTTTTCGAGGATTATGGTACCAGTAAGTGGGCCTCAGTCTGCTGATCTTACTATTATACAGTCAGCATGGATTTTTTGCATTCTGCAATATTGAAAATAACCCCCATGCCATTCTGATGCTTCTCATAAGTTCATTTCAAAACAAAACCATACAAAACGTATAGTCCTGAACTCAGAAACGCTAGCTTAACAACCCTCTAAATTTTCATGGCGATACACAAAACAGTCAGAGAGAATCAAGAGTTCAAATTGTAAAAAGAGAGAGAAAAAAACCAGACCCCTTTTAGCTTCTAGTGATAGTTCTGGTTTAATTTGTTCTAATACCCAATTATTTGTCTTTTTCACAGTCCATTGCGCAAAGCTGTCCTCCAACACCACATTTCAAATGAATTGATTTTTCTCTTACCCCTTTTTTCGTTGTCCAGCTTTCACATCCATACATAGAGATCGGGAATACCATGGTCTGAATGATCCTGACGTTAGTGTTCAGTGATACTTTTTTGCATTTGAGGACCTTTTCTAGTTCTCTCATAGCTGCCCTCCCCAGTCCTAGCGTTCTGATTTCTTGACTGTTGTCTCCATTTTAGTTAATGACTGTGCCGAGGTATTGATCCTTGACAAGTTCAA
The DNA here is from genome assembly GCF_030035675.1 of Rhineura floridana. Lineage (NCBI taxonomy): Eukaryota > Metazoa > Chordata > Lepidosauria > Squamata > Rhineuridae > Rhineura > Rhineura floridana. Next base: position 36,098,666 of record NC_084487.1, read on the forward strand.
TGTCCTCATTGTCAACTTTAAAGTTACATAAATCTTCTGCAGTATAGAGATAATACTTATTAGAGGACTTTTTAAAAAAATACTGAGATAATCTATATGAAGTGCTTGAATCCTTGAAATGCACTAAATCATCCATACCACATCTGATACCCTTCAGAAGTTTTGAACCACAATTCCTATCATCCCTGACTATTGACCATACTGGCTGGGGCTGATGAGAGTTGGGCATCCAACAGCATTGGGAGGACACCAGGCTGGGGAAGGTGGGGCTGTGTAAATACTAGGTGTCGCCATGCTACCAAACGTGTGTGATACCGCAGTGTTGACCAAGTTATCATTGCTAATATGGCTGGGGGGGAAATCCCTAGTTTCCCTTACCTTGTCCTTCCTACTTGCACATCTTGTGGGTTTATGTATGTATGTTTTGTAAATTATTGCCATGTAGACTCTCCACATGCTAATGAAACTTGTTCTCCAAACCATAGAAAACTTCTCCACCAAGGCAGAATGCAAGAATGAGAAAACAAGAACGAAGGTGGTATGATGTTGGCATTTTTCAAAGCAACAGTGCTCTAGTGAATCAGTTCTATTTGTTGCCAGAAGAAAAGGCCATCATTTCCAGCACGGTAATTGTTAATTCTTTTACCTACATATTCTAAAATCTGTTGCCCACTTGTCTTTTCCCCCTATTGATAATTTTTATTGTTTTTCTTTCTCTCTAGTATTCATTCATTTATGTATTTATTTGCAAGATTTATAATCTGCTTTTTGAGAACCATGCTCAACAAAGTGACTCACAACGTATATAAAATACAAACCCATGTCCAAATGCAATGCAATGTAAAATATCCTGCAGATACCATCTTATCAGAAGGTCTGTTCCACACAACATAGGAAGTGGACCTTCAGTGTTGTGGCACCGACACTTTGGAATTCCCTCCCCTTAAAGATTAGACAGGCACATATCTTTTCGGCAGCTGTTGAAGACTTTCCTCTTTCAACAAGTCTTTTAAGTAGAGACTTTATCCTAATCTGTGACTGTGCTGGAATTGCTTTTAAGATGTTTTTAAAGTTGTTTTTTAAAGATGTTTTTAAGATGTTTTGTTTTAATATGTTTTTATTTCTTATATCTGTTGCCCTATGGCCTTCCCATTATTGCCATATTATTCTTGCTATAGTTTTCTGTGCTCCTGCTCCTCACGTTTTAGGATGACATGCCCATGGACACAGCTAAAGTTAAGCACATTAAAAGCCCTATGATCACAATGGGAGACATTTAAGTATATGTTCAATTCTCCTATTGACATTACTGGGTTTTAAAAGCATTCAGCTTTCATGAAACTATGTTCCATGTATCTTTAATATCCTAATGGCTTGATATACGAGAAAGCTGAACCTAGCAGGGGTTCAGTTGAGGACCATCTGCAAAGAAATAGCATGCTGGAGTTTCTTTTTTATTTTTACACTATGGAGCAAATTAATGGTCAATGTGTCATTGTGTTGTTGTTTTTTTAAATTTAGGTAGATAATGCAGATGTTCCAAATGACAGTTTACTTAAGAAACAGGATCTTGCTCCTGGCACTTTATACAGGTTCAGGGTTGCTGCAATTAATGGCTGTGGCATAGGGCCATTCAGTAAAGTCAGCGAATTTAAGACTTGCATCCCAGGATTTCCTGGAGCACCTTCCATTGTCAAAATTAGCAAGGTAAGAAATATCAGGCATGTAGATTTGTGTTTTGTTTTGTGCAAACCTAAAGAGGCCCCTCTTGGAGATCACTATTCTTAGTAAAAGCCAGTGCTTTTATAATGCATTCTGAGCAAAGTAAGCAGTCTTTGAAATGAAATAAAGAAGGGGATGTTATGAAGTGTGCAGTTTGCACACAAGCTTGTGATTCTCATATGCAATGTGACACTCCATTCTAAGGATCTTTTGGATGTTGAGACCTGGATGCACTCTATAGCAGCCTTTCCCAACCGGTGTGCCTCCAGATGTTGTTGGACCACAATTCCCATCTTTCCTGACCATTGGCAATGCTGGCTGAGGCTGATGGGAGTTGTAGTCCAACAACATCTGGAGGCACACTGGTTGGGAAAGGCTGCTCTGTAGAGTTTGGCATCCGAAGAATTAACACAGACCCATAGATAAAGCAAAAATAAATTTATGATATCAACATGGAATTAGCTTATGTAAAAAGTGAATTAGCACATTTAGACAAAATCAAGAACCAGTATGCTGATATTAAGCTGAGTTTAGGAGAGTTTCAAAACCAATGCAAGAGTTACTGTTAAAAACATTCCAGGATACACATAGGAAATCTAGGATGTGATCAGGGAAAGGGCAGGGGGTCATTGGCTGAAGGTAGAACCAGAAGGGGAGAGAAATAAGGGAGGCTTTGATAGTGATTTTGTGGGGCTTTGGAAAAGATTTTAAGGAAAGAATTAGAAAAAAGAAATGGGGTTTGCAGTATGGCAAAGGGAATAAAGAGAGCAGGTCTCCCCAAGAAAGAGAGACCTGATGAGGCTTGAAAATAGAAGGTGGGGGAGGGGAACAAGGAAGAGAGAGTGAGTTTGGCTAACATGGGCTAGAGGGAGAGAGAGACAGAGTTTGGTGTTAGAGAGGTTAGTCAGATAATATCTGTAAAGCACTTTGTGCATTACAAATGCGGAGTACTAGGTGGTGACAGTGGCAATTGTTTTTCCAAGGTCAGAGCACACAGCGCCTCTGTGTACTTTTGTGTTTTTTTCCTCACTACAGAGGACCCTTTAAACATGTCTGAAATTAGGATAAAACCTCAAGCACAAAGGGCTTGGCACCTTGAAATTCTCTCTCCAAAATAAACCTGAAATATAAATCTTTCTTTCTCTGTTGCTTAAATAATGAAATATTGTATACTAGTAGCTACACAATGTGAAATTAATTTCTTCTCCCTTTCCTCAGAGTGCAGATTGTATTCACCTTTCATGGGAACCTCCTGTTTCGCCTTCAGGAAATATCTTGGAATATTCAGCCTACTTGGCTATAAGAACCACCCAACTTAATGAAAATCCTCATCAGCTTATGTTTATGAAAATCTATTGTGGCCTTAAGACCTCATGCACAGTGACTGCTGCCCAGCTTGCAAATGCCCACGTTGATCACACATCCAAACCTGCCATCGTTTTTAGGATCTCAGCAAAGAATGAAAGGGGATATGGACCGGCCACTCAAGTTCGATGGCTCCAAGGTAAAGGGGCTGATTTACTTAGACATTCTAACTTTTCTGTATAAGATGTACAGGTAGTTAGTTTGTGGAAACTTAGAATAATAGAATCATAGAATAGTAGAGTTGGAAGGGGCCTATAAGGCCATCAAGTCCAACCCCCTGCTCAATGCAGGAATCCAAATCAAAGCATTCCCAACAGATGGCTGTCCAGCTGCCTCTTGAATGCCTCCAGTGTCGGAGACCCCACTACCTCTCTAGGTAATTGGTTCCACTGTCGTATAGCTCTAACAGTTAGGAAGTTTTTCCTGATGTCCAGTTGAAATCTGGCTTCCTGCAACTTGAGCCCATTTTAACTTGTTTAATGTTCAAGTTCAAGTTTGACGCTCCAACGTCAAATGCAGAAGAAGAAGAATTGGAGAGATTTTACGCAGAAGTACAGGAGGAAATTGATCACACACCAAAACAAGATATGATGATAATCATGGGGGACTGGAATGCAAAAGTAGGGAACAGAGAAGAACTAGGAATTGTGGGGAAATGGGGTTTAAGAGACAGAAATGAAGCAGGAGAAAGACTTATTGAATTCTGTGAAGCCAATGATTTGTTTCTTGCCAATACATTTTTTGAGCAACCAAAAAGACGACTGTACACATGGACATCACCAGATGGTCAATATAGGAATCAAATTGATTGTATAATTGGAAACAGAAGATGGAGAAGTTCCATGCTTTCTGCAAAAACAAGACCAGGAGCAGACTGTGGTACAGATCATGAACTGATCATATCAAAAATGAGAGTAAAGCTAAAGAAGAACAACAAAGCACTCATAATGCTAAAATACAATTTAAATAACATCCCGGAAGAATATAAAGATCAAGTAAGGAACAGGTTTGAGCTTTAAACTTAGTTGACAGAGAACCAGAAGAACTATGGACTGAAGTCAGGGACATTATCAAGGAAGAATGCAAAAGACAATACCTCTTGTTAAAAAGAAAGACCTCAATGGATAACTGAAAAAACTCTTAACATGGTTAAAGAGAGAAGGAAAGCAAAAGCAAAAGGAGATAGAAACACCTAAACGCAACTATACAACTAGTACATAGGGACAAAGAAAACTATTACAATAGTTACTGTATAGAAATAGAAATGGACAACAAAATGGGAAGAACAAGAGCCCTATTCCAAAAGATTAGAAAAATGAAAGGGAAGTTTAAACCAAGGGTAGGGATGTTGAATAATCAACAGGGGAACACACTAACTGACCAAGATGAAATAAAAGGAAGATGGAAGCAATACACTGAAGAACTCTATAAAAGAGATGCAAGGATTACAGATTCATTCACGGAGTCACCATATGATGAAACAGAAATTTTAGAATGTGAGGTGAAAGCTGCTCTTAAAATTCTTGGAAGAAACAAATCACCAGGAATAGATGGCTTAGCAATAGAGTTGCTACAAGCTACTGAGACTGAATCTGTCCAAATTGTGACAAAACTTTGTCAATAAAAATGGAAAACGAAACAATGGCCCACAGACTGGAAGCTTTCAATATATATCCCACTTCCAAAGAAAGGGGATCCCAGAGAATGCAGTAATTATCAGACTATTGCCTTAATATCCCATGCAAGTAAAGTAATGCTCCAGATTCTACAACAACGGCTCTTACCGTAAATGGAGCAAGAAATGCCAGACGTCCAAGCTGGATTTAGAAAGGGAAGAGGCACCAGAGATCATATCGCAAACATACGTCGGATAATGGAACAGAGCAAGGAATTTCAGAAGAAAATCACCCTGTGCTTTATAGACTACAGCAAAGCCTTTGACTGTGTAGATCAGCATTTCCCAACCGGTGTGCCTCCAGATGTTGTTGAACCACAACTCCCATCAGCCTCAGCCAGCATTGCCAATGGCTGAGGCTGATGGGAGTTGTGGTCCAACAACATCTGGAGGCACACCGGTTGGGAAAAGCTGGTGTAGATCATGAAAAACTATGGAATGCTTTAAATGAAATGGGGTGCCACAGCATCTGATTGTCCCGATGCACAACCTGTACTCTGGGCAGGAGGCTACTGTAAAGACAGAATATGGAGAAACCGATTGGTTTCCTATCGGAAAGGGTGTGAGACAGAGGTGTATTTTATCACCCTATTTGTTTAATCTGTACGCAGAACATATCATACAGAAAGCGGGATTGGACCAAGATGGTGTGAAAATTGGAGGGAGAAATAGCAATAATTTAAGATATGCAGACGATACCATACTCTTAGCAGAAACAAGTAATGATTTGAAACGAATGGTGATGAAAGTTAAAGAGGAAAGCACAAAAGCAGGGCTACAGCTGAATGTCAAAACGACTAAAGTAATGACAACAGAAGATTTATGTAACTTTACAGTTGACAATGAGGACATTGAACTTGTCAAGGATTATCAATACCTCGGCACAGCCATTAACCAAAATGGAGACAATAGTCAAGAAATTAAAAGAAGGCTAGGACTGGGGAGGGCAGCTGTGATAGAACTAGAAAAGGTCCTCAAATGCAAAGATGTATCATCGAACACCAAAGTCAGGATCATTCAGACCATGGTATTCCCGATCTCTATGTATGGATGTGAAAGTTGGACAGTGAAAAAAACAGATAAAAGAAAAATCAACTCATTTGAAATGTGGTGTCGGAGGAGAGTTTTGCACATACCATGGACTGTGAAAAAGACCAATAATTGGGTGTTAGAACAAATCAAAGCAGAACTGTCACTAGAAGCTAAAATGATGGAACTGAGGTTATCATACTTTGGACACATTATGAGAAGACATGATTCACTAGAAAAGACAATAATGCTGGGAAAAACAGAAGGGAGTAGAAAAAGAGGAAGGCCAAACAAGAGATGGATTGCTTCCATAAGGAAGCCACAGACCTAAACTTACAAGATCTGTACAGTGTGGTTCATGACAGATGCTCTTGGAGGTCGCTGATTCATAGGGTTGCCATAAGTCCTAATCAACCTGAAGGCACATAACAACAACAGTGTTCAAGTCAAAATTAGCTACAGGCATATATTTTAACTTGGGAACCATGAGACGCTTGATCTAGATAATTAACCTAACTTGTGAATGACACAAGTTGATTCTGCACCAGTACTGCATAGGGCAGGTCTGCAAAGACATAAGGGCCACAGGCCATTTGTGGCACCTTCTCTGACTGTATGCAGCCCGTTCCCACCTCTTTGTTGGGAACTTCTGCCCAACCACAGTGAGATGGATGCACGGTGTGGAGAAAGTGGATATGGAGATGTTTTTATTCCTCTCATGATACTAGATCTTGGGACCATACTAGATATTGGGGCCATGAAGGTGAATGTTGGAAGATTTAGGACAGACAACAGAACGTACTTCTTCACACAGAACATAGTTAAACTATTGCATCTGCTCCCACATGATGTAGTGATGGCCACAAATTTGGATGTCTTTAAAGGGGGTTTAGACAAATTCATGGAGGATCATGCTGTGTTGCACCTCTACTGTCAGACACAGTATGTCTCTGAATTACCAGTCGCTGAGAATCACATGAGGGGAGAGCATTGTTGCACTCAGGTCCTGCTTGCAGGCTTCCCATAGACATCTAGTTGGCCACTGTGAGAACGGAATCCTGGATTTGATGGGCCTTTGGCCAGATCCAGTAGGGCTCTTCTTATGTCCTTATGGGTTCCCCCTCCCCCAGGATTCAGGGGTGAATAGTAGAATTGGTACAAGTTTTTGCAGCCTGTGACAGTCAGCAATACAGCATGGCCTCTGGAATCTGAGACTCCTTCAGTGTGTGATTTTCTGGGAAAGTGAAAGTCAAGTGTTCTGTTGCTGCCAGACTCGGTGAGAAGTGGAGATAATTGGGCAGGGGGAGCTGAGATAGGAACAGAGTAAATAGCTTGAAGGAAGTAAAATTAAAGAAACTGGGGTTGCAGAGGAACCAGCTGTGAAGAGAGAAGAGATCACAATGTAAGAAAGGGGGGACTTAATTTTTAAATGATCAGGAGCCAAATTTGTGGATGATCTCAGATTATTCAGGATGATGACAAACAAGCAGACTGAAGAGCTGGGTGAGTGGGGAACAAAGTTTAAGATGGGAATCAAGTAACTGTAAAGTATTGCACTTCAGGTCAAAATATTCCAACAATATAGTGGCGAGAAAATGTTTGTGAACCCCTTAGGATTGTCACATATTTCCAACCTATGTTAATAGATCTTAATTGAAGCCTGTAATCCTAGATAAAGAACAATAGATAAGCTTATCAAACAAATGACACACAAACATGATGCATTTTCAATATTTATGTATCCACAGTTGATTCAACAGTCAATTTCCATGTGTGAGCAAGTATGTGAGCCTTTAGATTCAGTACCTGGTGGCACCTCCATGAGCAGCAATGACTTCAAGTACTTCAAGTACCATGGACTTCAAGTACTTCAAGTACCATGGAAGATGAGGGCAAGGCTATCTACACCTTGTTCCTCGCTCCCACTCCACTCATGGACGGGTTCCTGGTTGTTCATCTGCTGTGCCCACTTGCCTGTATGCTGTTGTTTAATGCCAGATCGGTAGAAAATAAGACCACACTCATCAAATCGTTTGATCATGGATAAGGGTGCCGAATTGGTGTGCATTACCAGACCTGGGTGGGTGAGCTGGGAGGAGTTGACTTGACCCAGCTTTGTCCACCTGGATACTCGGTGCAACACCAGCACAGGCTTCAGGGACAGGGGAGAGATTGCTGTGGTCTATAGAACTTCCATCTCTGTCACCAGGAAACCATTCTGTCTTGGAGCTGGCTGTGAGGGCCTGCACCTGGTGTCAGGCTGAGGAGACAGTAAACTAGGGTTACTGCTGGTGTACCATCCACCCAGCTGCCCAGCAACTTCTCTGACCAAGCTGGCTGAGACCATCTCATTGTGGTATTGAAGGAGCTCAGAACAATACTCCTGGGTGATTTCAGTGTCCATGCTGAGGCTACCTCTAGTGTTCTGGCTCCAGACTTCATGGCCTCCATGACAACCATGGGACTATCTCAAGTTGTCTCCAGTCCAGCACATAGGGCAGGGCACACCCTGGATTTGGTTTTTGCTCCATATGGAGGAAAGGGTGGTCTGGAGATAGTGGGGTGAATGTTATCCCATTGTCGTGGTCAGACCGTTTCCTGGTGGAGTTTAGACTTAACGGCTACAATCCTCCCCTGCAGGGGTGGTGGACAGATTAACATGGTCCGCCCCTGGAGACTAAAGGCATCCACAGGATTCCTGAATGCCCTGGGGGAGTTTCACTAGTTAGAGTAGGTGACCTTGTTGAAGCCCTTGTTACACTGTGGAACAATGAGACATGTTGGGCTCTTAACACAGTTGCCCCTGAGCGCCCCCCAGCATGATGGGAGTCCAGTTTGCACCTTGGTACACCAGTGAACTAAGGGCAATGAAACAGGCTAGACAACAGCTAGAGCTCAAGCGTCGAAAGACATGCTGTGAGGCTGATCAGACATGAGTAAAACATCACAACTGTGTCTACTGTGTGGTGGTGAGGACGGTAAAGAAGGCCCACTTCTCTGCTTCCATCACATCCTCAAGTAGCCATCCAGTGGAGCTTTTTCGTATTGTCGGGAATCTGTTAACATCAACTCCAAAAAATGGAGTTTTAGACCCTTCAGAGGCCCACTGAATTGTTTGCAAGGCACTTTGAGAGTAAAGTTGCTCGCCTCCATAGCAGTCTTGATGCCCATCCACATCTACTGTAGTCTGTGAGGTATCTAATGCAACGGCTGCCACAGCTTCTTGGGATCAATTTCAGTTGATGTGGTCTGATGAGGAGGAGAAGGTGCTTGCGATGATGCAGCCAGCAACGTGTCCTCTCAACCCTTGCCCTTCTTGGCTTATTACAGCTTGCCAAGGGGGTATGACTGAGTGGATCTAGGGTGTGGTCAACACATCTTTGCGAGAGGGAGTGGTCTGAGCTGCCCTGAAAGAGGCAGTGATCTGACTGCTCCTGAAAAAGCTCACCCTAGACCCATTGATTTGTGACACCTACTGCCTGGTCGCAGATACTCCCTTTTTAATGATTGAGAGGGTTGTAGCCCAGCAATTGCAAGTACTCTTGGATGAAACAGATTATCTTGACCCTTTCCAGTCTGAGTTCAGGCCTGGTCATGGAACTGAATGGGCCTTGGTTGCCTGATGGATGACCTTTATTGGGAGAAAGATGGGGAGTGTGACCCTGTTATTCTTACTTGATCTCTTGGCTGCCTTTGATACCATTGACCATAGTATCCTTCTGAGCTGACTTGGTGAGATGAATATTGGCAGCCCTGTTTTACAGTGGTTGCAATCTCTCCAGGGTCATTTGTAGAGACTAGCATTGGGCAATTGTCTTTTGGTCCCTGTGGGGTGCCACTGGGTACCATCTTGTCCGCAATGCTGTTCTGTATGAAGCCCTTGGGAGCAGTCATCAGGAGATTTGGGGGAGGTGTCAGCAGTACGCTGATGATACCCAGCTCTATTTCTCTGTAACATCTGAATTGGGAGAGGCCGTACAAGCCCTGGACCAGTGCCTGAACTTGGTGGTGGGCTGGATGAGGGCCAATAAACTGAATCTGAATCCTAGCAAGATGGAGGTGCTGTGGGTTGGTGGTTCCTGAGTTCGGATAATTGGTCAATTACCTGCTTTGAATGGAGTCATACTCCCTCTGAAAGAGCAGGTTTGTAGTCTGGGATGCTCCCGGACCCATCTTTGTTGCTAGAGGCCCAGATGACCTCAGTGGCTAAGAGTGCCTTTTACCAGTTTTGGCTGGTAAGACAGCTGTGGCTGTTTCTGAACTGGGATAGCCTGACCACTGTTGTCCATGCACTGGTAACCTCCAGGCTGGATTGCCGTAATGTGCTCTGTGTGAGCCTCCCCTTGAGGTTGGTCAGAAAGATGTAGCTGGTGCAAAATGTGGCAGTGTGACTGCTCACTGGGCAGGGTATCACCAACATGCTATCCCGCTGCTGAACGAATTGCACTGGCTTCCCATTAGCTACTAGGCCAAGTTCAAAATTTTAGTTTTGGTGTACAAAGGCCTGTGCAGCTTGGGATCAGGATACCTGAAAGATCATCTTACCCCTTATATACCCAGTTGATCACTGCAGTCTGCAGGTGAGGGCCTGCTGCAGAGATCATCTTATCAGGAGGTCTGTTCCGCACAACATAGCAAGCAGACCTTTAGTGTTGTGGCACCAACACTTTGGAATTCCCTCCCCTTAAGGCGCCATCTCTGTTACCTTTTCGGTGCCTATTGAAAACCTTCCTCTTTCAACAAGCCTTTTAAGTAGAGACCATATCCTAGTCTGTGTCAGTGCTGGAATTGCTTTTTAAGATGTTTTTAATGTTTTTAAAATGTTTTTAAGATGTTTTCTTTGAATATGTTTTAAAGTCTTTTGTTTTAAAGATAGTTTAAGGTGCTTTTTGTGTTTTTGTTTGCCGCTGTGATCTCCTTCTGGGAGGAAGGGTGGGATATAAATTTAATTATATATAAATAAAGTGTTTCCTGTAAAGTCTCTCACATCAGTTTTGAGGAATTTTGGCCCATTCCTCCTTATAGAATTACTCCAACTCAATGACATCTGAGGTTTTCCTTGCATTTATTTATTGATTTATTGATTTATTTAATTTAATTTAATTTATATACCACCCTAAGCCAAAAAGGCTCTCTGGGCGGTGTACATAGAGGATAAAACAAGAAAAATATATGAATAGAACAAATATAAGAAAATCAAAAAGCAAAACAAACAAAGAACAAAAACCAAACAATGTCAGAATATACCAGTAATGAAATACTGTTTTAAAATACACTATAAAACATTTTTTTTTTAAATAGAATATTTAAAATTTTAAAATGCCTGGGAGTATAAAAAGGTTTTCACCTGGCGCCGAAAAGATAGCAGCGTTGGCACCAGGCGTACCTCATTGGGGAGACTATTCCACAATTCGGGGGCCACCACCAAAAAGGCCCTGGTTCTAGTCACCGCCCTCCGAGCTTCTCGATGTGATGGCACTCGGAGGAGGGCCTTAGACGGTCCGCATCAATAGTCTGGCCACTGCATTCTGGACTAACTGTAGTTTCCGAACTATCTTCAAGGGCAGCCCAACGTAGAGCGCATTGCAGTAGTCCAACCTAGAAGTTACCAGAGCGTGAACAACTGAGGCGAGGTCATCACTGTCCAGATAGGGACGTAGCTGGGCTACCAATCAAAGATGGTAGAAAGCGTTCCGTGCCACCGAGGCCACCTGGGCCTCGAGAGACAAGGAAGAATTGAAAAGAACTCCCAAGCTACGAACCTGTTCCTTCAAGGGGAGTGTAACCCCATCAAGAACAGGATGAACATCCTCCATCTGGGCAGTGAAGGCACTCAACAGCAGCGTCTCAGTCTTGTCTGGATTGAGCTTCAGTTTATTAGCCCCCATCCAGTCCATTATCGCGCATGAACAGATCGCTTCTGGTCCTGCCACAACATTTCGATGGGGTTTAGGTCTAGACTTTGATTAGACCATTCTAAAACATTGAATTGCTTCTTCCACAGCCATTCTTTGATAGATCTGCTTGTGTTGCATGACCCAGTTTTGGTTCAGTTCTTGGATAGATGGCCTGACATTCTCTTCTAGAATCTTCTGATACACTTAAAAATTCATGGTTGTGTCAGTGAAGGCAAGCTGCCCAGGTCCTGAGGCAGCAAAGCAGGCCCAAACCATCACATTCCTACCACCATGCTTGATGGTTGGAATCTGGTTCTTTTGTTCGCACTCAGTGTTTCTCATTGAGACCAAAAGGTTCTACCTTGACTCATCTGTCCAGAGAACGTTCCAGAAGTCTTGGGGATCATCTGTGTGATCTTTCATGAACTTCAGACTGGCAGCAATGTTCTTCTTAGAGAGTAGTGGCTTCCTCCTGGCTATCCTCCCATGAACACCATTCTTTTTCAGTATTTTCCTAATCATTCAGTCATGAACTCTCACGTTAGCCAAGGCAAGAGTGACCTGAAGATCCTTGGATGTTACTCTGGGGCTCTTTGTGACTTCCTGGATGCTGCGCTGGTTTGTTCTTGGAGAGATTTTGGTAGGACGACCGCCCCTTAGTAGAGTTACTGTGGTCTTGAACCTTCTCCATTTGTAGACTATCTGTTTGACAGTGAATTGGTGGAGCCTTAAATCCTTAGACATCGTTTTGTAACTCTTTCTAGACTGATGAGCTGCAATAACTGCTTTTCTGAGGTCCTCAAATGTCTTTTGATTGTGGCTTGATGTGTTTCCACACAACTGTATGGTGAAGACCAAACTGACAAAGTTTCTGATCCTTTTATAGGGTGGGGCCTCCCAAACACACCCCTGTAGACCTACCTAATTACTTAAGCACCTGATTCTAATTATTCCCTTTAATTGAACTGATGCACCAGGTACTTTTGCACCTATCCTGACCTTTATGTACTCCATGTTTGCCTAATTTACACATTGTTTTATTTCACAAGACATGGAGTTGGTTAAGATAAACCCTCTTGAATATTTAGAAAAGGTCTGGGTTTGATTCACAAAGGCTCTCACAGTAAAACTATGGAAGTTCTGTAATTACCATTGTTAGGGTTCCCAAACTTTTTCTCGCCACTGTACATATACACTGATGGGGTGTGAACTGGCTAAAATTATCATTGTTCTTTGGGGTCATAATGGGAATAATTCAGTACAAAAATTAGTTCAGCATGTTGGTAGTGAGTAAGGCAAATTCAGTGTTTGGAAATATAAGGAAAAGAATTTGAAATAAAATGGCAGGTATCATAATGCCTTTATAAATTTACGGTGCAACTGTATTTGGAATACTGTGTACAGTCCTGGTTGCCCTTCTCAAATGGGGGTGTCTTGGCACTGGAAGAGAATCAGAAAAGGACAACAAAATGATCAGGGGGTTGGAATGCCTTTTCTATGAGGAAAGGCTAGTTGAGAGAAAAGATAGATAAAATTATAAAAAAAATGTGTTATCCTCTCTTCTGATACTGGAACCCAGGGCCACCCAATAAAATTGATCAGTAGTAGATTAAGAATAGGCCTGAATATTTCACACAGTGCATAATTAATTTATGTAATTCACTCCCTTAAGTGTTGATGAGTTGAAAAGAAGTAGACAGATTCTTGAAAGATTAGTCTGTCAGCATCTGTTAGCCACAATAATTAATCAGACCTTCCATATTCAGGGCACTATTCTTCTGAGGACCAGTTGCTTTGGGATCAAACGGGCCAGTGTTGAACACAGCTGGATTACATGGGTTTTTGATCTGATCCATCAAGAGCTGTCATATTCAGATTGAACACGGAGAGACCTGTAGGCCTGTAGAAACATAGAAAAGGTGGATTGCTTAGAGATGAAAATCGGGCTGGGGGAGAAGAGTTTGTACTGTGTGATGTAGAGAGAAAAAGGAGGAAGGGGTAACAAAGGATTCAAAAGAAAGCACTAGGCTAAAGATGCATAAAATGTTTTGGCAAGTTAACATAGCAGTGCAGCCTTAAATAAAAATGAAGAAAGGGCCCACCAAGTGATTTGTGGGTGTGTGACATAGAGAAATGAAGAGTGGGGTATCAATGTGCAAGTGCACATGAAGCTTTGCCCCAGACTAGTGGTTCCCCAACTTTTTCCCCCCATTGAAAATTACTGAGGGTTTGGTGGACCATTTAATGATTTTTCTGCCTGTTGTAGCAATTGTAATGTGCTGTGCTAGACGGTTTATGATTTTAATTGTATTTTTATTGCTTATTTTATTTCTTATATTTTATTGTATTACAGTTTGCATTCCATAAAATACAATAATAATAAAATGCAATATAAGAACTAAAAGAAGCAATAGAAATATAGTTAAGGTGTTGGACTACGACCTGGGAGACCAGGGTTCGAATCCCCACATAGCCTGAAGCTCGCTGGGTGACCTTGGGCCAGTCACTGCCTCTCAGCCTGATGAAAACCCTATTCAGAGGGTCGCCATAAGTCGGAATCAGCTTGAAGGCAGTACATTTACATAATATGCTGTGCCTGCTGTTCATTGCCACCGCTCCCACTGTTCTTCAGAGACACACTGTGGACCACCTGAATTAAGCTTGTGGACCATTGGTGGTCTGCAAATCACAGTTTGGGAACCTCTGCTCTGGAGGACTTGCAAAAGGCTAGGAAATAGAGGATGAATCTCCTTTCCATGGGACTTCACTGTTCGTTATAATTGCAAGCTGGCAGTTGCAAGCCATTAAAACCAAACTTTTAAATTCAAGTACAGTAGGGCCCCGCTTTACAGCGATTTGTTAATACAGCGGCCTCAATTAGACGCAATTAGACTAAAGCCCCACTCATACGGCACTTGTTCCACTTTTACGGTGGTTTTCAGGCATCGTGCGCCATTCTATTCTATGTGTTCCGCTTTACAGCGGGGCTCCAGAACGTAACCCGCTGAATGAGTGGGGCCCTACTGTATTCTGATATTAAATGGTTTATCTGTATGATTGAATTTGGCTGTCCTGGATTCTGGAAGTTTTAAACAACATTTTTTCTTCCTTTGCAGAAACGAAAACATCAAGTTCAAAATAGAAACAGCATATTATGTTGCAAGTTGTGAAATAGCACCAGTGGTGTTTTGTAAATCCTCCAAATACTTCATTTTACAGTATCAACACTTTGCAGTCGTGCAGAACTGGACCTGTAGTGACTGCATTTTTCATACCACTTCTTCCAGTATGGTCACTTTAGAGTCCCTAGCTGATATTCAGAGGGTTACATATGCATCTAGATTTTTGGTGAGTCTTCCTTCCAATAGCTCCCAGCAAATAGACCCCCAATTGTGTTAGCTTCCAAGACACAGAAAAGGGCTGTAGCTCAGTGGTAGAACATGTGCTTTGCACATCGAAGGATCCAGGTTCAGTCTCTGGCATCTCGCATAAAGCTGGGAAAGGCTCCCGTCTAAAATCCTGGAGAGCCCCACTAGTCAGTGTGGACATTATTGAGCTAGATGGACCAATGGTCTGACTCTATAATGCAGCTTTTGTTCTAGACATAGACGGTCAATTTCACTTTAAATTTTGCCGAGTTTAAAAAGCAAGCTTGTGATTTGGCTTGACCATTTTTAAAGAAGCCCATCAGGAGGAATAACGCATAAACGTGTGTTGATTTTCCTTTAAACAGTTTTTAAGACAAACTCAGGGTGCTTCCAGACAGGGATTTAATATTGTAAATGGGTTCTTCAGAAATTGCAAATGGGTTGTTTGGAACAGGCTTTTTTAATTTGGAATTTTCCGTGAAAAGGGTTAATCGAGAATAAATTTTGGGGGGTTTAATATGGGCTGGCAGTTTGATGCTAATGATGTTCTGTAGATGCCACCCAAAACCTACATGCACAAGGATCCCACAATATCTGTCTGGAACCATCCTCAGAGAAGTTTAAAATATAGTTCGGGGGTTCTGTTTGGGGAGCAGCTGAAAGAAATGCTACCCCAAAATGTAGGTTATTTGCACATCCCTGTGGATTACGATCCATAGAACTATTACAGAACATGTTGTTCAAAGGCTGCAGTAAATATATAGCATTGGAGAGGTTGAAAGTGAACTAGTTGGTTTTCAAACATTACTGTAGTTGCCTTGATACAATTAATGTTGATTTTCATAATTTTCACTTGTAAGTTTTTCAGATGAATGTGAACTGTCTCCCATTTTTTTTCTGTCCCGTTTTAGTAACGGGTTGCTTTAAATATACTGTTTCCAAATTACCCATACAAGAAAACTTAAAAACATGAGAAGATTTTGTGTTCAAGTAAAATATGTATCCATAAGTCTGACAGGGTATGCTGAAACTCTCCCAAATTCTTGGAATAGGTTTGTTGGTCTGAAAGTCAAGCATGTGTGTCATTTTCCCCAGGTTTTCAACTTTACTGGTGGAAATGATTTGTAGGGAATGAAAACCATTGTATGGGAAGAGCTGAGCATTGGTCTTTGCACTGAGGCAACAGATCCTGTGCTCTGCTTCGCTGGTATTCTTCTGCTCAAGCAGGGACTAAAAATAATCTTTAGTAAAGTGTTGTGTAGTTAAGAGATGAATGATTTTCACAAGGATGAACTGTTCTCATTTGCCACTTTGAATTTCAGGCTTCATCTGTTATGCCCACTTATATTCCTTTTTTGACTGTCTGTATTACATGGCATGATGCCCTCATGCTTTTCAATAGAGGCAAGGGTGATATGATGCCAGAGGGCAGAAGTGAGTCTTCCAATAAACTCTAACTAGCTGTCTAGACATAGTGACATCACATTAACAGGTGCAACCCTGAAGACTTGCAAGCTAATTCAAAATATGTAGGTGATCATATATGAAGTTGCTCACCCCCATCTTTCTCTACATGTAGATGTTTTCTTTTGGCTTATATTCCATATTCATCATGTTGTTTCAGTACAAGGCAAATTTTTAGTTTACAGTAACTTAAAATGTATAGAATATTTTAATATATTCATTTTTGTAAAATTTTTCTAGTGTTTGTAAACACATATTCTAATCTTTGAAAGTATCCCCGATGATATGCAAATTACTAAACTAGTCACTTCTGTTACGAGAAGCAATGTCAGTGTAAATGCACTACTCTTAGTTTCTCGTGGGCGTAGAAATGTTAAATCTGTAGATATTTTGAATGTTTACAAGAGTCTTTACATATTAAAGTCCTCCATGGTAAATGCTTCATTTAAAAAAAGAAAGAAAACTGTATGCTTTGTTTTGGAATATTCATGCTATTTTGCACTAATAAGAATTTAACTTTGTAACATTTTTTGTTTCCAGAAACGTTAAAGTTAAAGCAAATTTGCACATATTTGCATGCTTCTGTGGCATACATTTTTCCCATTAGTTTTCTTAATAGCTTGTTTTTGCCTTAGTTTTATATCCTTATAGTGTTTAGTAGTCATTCTACCTTAATCATGTTATCACTAATGTGCCAGCCGCTTCAGGCTCCTTCACATTTTTCCTACAAGTGAGTAGAGGGAAAAAACAATATGTGCACTGCAAAATAGACACCAGGACAACGTTCACATATGGCAATGTATGTTTATCCTACTCTTTTGTAGCAAAAGTGTTGCATGTGAAGCGACTCTTAATAGGAATGTTAATCTGTTCCTAAACACACAAGTGTACTAAATAGAGGCAGTTGGATGCCATTTTATAAATAAACAGTTGTTTACCAAATTATAGCATAAAAGAGGTGAATTTTGCCAGTATACTTGGTCAGCCTTCACCAACCTGGTGCCTCCGGTGCTGGCTGGGGCTGATGGGAGCTGTAGTTCAAACCTGGAGGGTACCAGCTTGGCAAAGGTTGAATTAGGTGAATGTCACATAAAGGCAAATCCAACATGAGCATCTTTTTGTAAACAGCTATGCTCTTTACATTCGTTTGAATTGGCCTTGTGCAGGTTCCTATGGATTTCATCCATTGGCATTAAGATTTAATTTTGAAACCTGATTTAAATGCATATGTGCAATAAAGTGAATATTTTGCACTTCATTTTTTCCATCAATGCCTAATAAATTAAGATGGGAACTACTTGATCTACAAGATCAGTTTTAAAATGGACAGGGCAATGCTAGTGCTTTACAATCATTCCTTGTTCACACTAACATGACTTCTTTGAGGAAGGCCACTTGTAGTCAATTTTGCAGATAGGAAAACTGAAGCTGAGAGAAAGTGACTTACCCAAAGTCTGTGGGTTGTGTAAAACCCAGCTCAACTAGCTTCCGCACTGACTAATATGGTAAAGAAAATATTTATGTGGTCAAATGACCACCAGGAGATTCAGTACATCAGAACAAAACTTGTGGCCGTTCCATTAACAGTGAAATATGGATATGCTGATGCAGTTTAAGTATTGCAGCACAATCTATAATGCCAGCAAAAAACAATGGCTAACATATTTTGTAGGTTTTCTTGAAATAGTAATAAGTAGCACTTTCTGTGGGCTACTCCCTAAAGAATGGGGGGATTACATAATTTAAGGTTTGTATATGATAGTGAGAAATGGCAATATTAGGCTTGATGAATTTTACATATCGAGCTGAAAATGCCATGACACCCATAACTGCCAGTTAAATGCTCTATACATCCAGTTCACCAAGGGAACTTCACAGTCACTTTTTCTGAGATGAATTTTCATCATTCTGTTGGAAAGGGGATGTCAGTGTTGCAACTTTATAAAAATGTGTCTGCCATGTGCAGGGTGAAACTAATCAACGTTACTTCACTCACGTTATGCACCCTTTCCCAATTCATATATTTAACACCCATTCAGAAAGAGTGTGAAGCTGCTGTTAGATTCTGAATATCCTTGGCCATTAAAATTACACAGGCTACAATGAATGCAGAATATCTTAAGTTGTTCTTGACTCGTACTGTGAAACATAAAACTTCAAAAAAATTACAGTCATGGGGTTATATCCAATGAAGTCACTCTACTTGTGGAACATTGTCTACTCAGGCAGTAGAACATCTTTCTGTCCCCCCATGCACATTCCTGCACCCCCAAATCTGCTCTGGGGTTTTCCCCAATACTCCAGAGCAGATTTGGGGGTTGTGAGGGCACATGGAGAAGTTCCATTGTGTGAGGGGAAGTCATTTTGTGAGCTCAGTGACTTTGCTGACTACCACCCACGGTTTTCAAAGCCAGAGGAAGGGCTTTGTGATGACATATATGTAGCTGTCAGGAACATGCAGTTCTTCCCTGAGTTGTCATAGACAAGCAACGTGCTTCCCGCCTCCTTAGTCACCACACACTACTTCCAACTCTGGATTGGATCCAGAGCTGCCATAGGGTTGTAAAGAACCTTTTCATAGTAAGGGGAGACTAAACAATTGTGTATTTTTAAAAAAATGTTTTTGTTAGGGAGGCATGCTGTTACAGAATGTGAGAATTCTTGTTGTGTGGCTACTTAGCTACTAATAACCTTTGATTGTAGATACATTACTTAACAATATGATCTGTTGAGTACATCTGTATTTTTGCACTTTGAGTTCATATATTTCTGCACTTGTTTTTAAGGGTATGTCATGACTACCAAAGGTAAATTTGTGGCAGTGTTCATCCAGACATGATTTTCAGTGTAAAGTGTGCTTACGCCAATAGGCTATTATATAAATTTGTCACATGTCTACAGCCTTCCCCTATATAACGTGAGATTAGTAACATGCTTATCAGTTTTCTGTAGTCCCCCCTTTTACATAGTATAACTATTTTTGTGGCCTGCTTCTGTCAATAGCACTTAAAATGTATACATCCCATTTTAAAGTTTATATTTGAAGCCTATTCTGTTTAAGCGTCAATATCTACTCAGTATATTTGGATATCTTTCCCATCAGAATTTCACTGAAAAGATAAATTAGGCTATTTAAGAAACTGGTGGATACTCTTTGTTTGCAATTGTTAAAGTATATGTGTAACATCCTGTATAAATCTGAATCCATCCTGTAGCAACTTCAAGGAATAGTGGACTTGGTATGAAAGTTATAAGTAGAAATGTCCATGCTATTTATGACTTACTGCATCGGTTTCACTTAAGATGTTTTGTGACAATGGATATCTAGCTTTGTGAACAAGAAACTGGCTGGATTTGAATGATTATATCTTGTCTTAATAAGCCACAATATGAACAAGACTTTTACCTGCACGTGTAGGCCCTTTGCTTCTTCCGTTGCAGCATGGAGTGTCAAAACAGGAAGCTTCTTATTAACCATAGGTTCCTATTTTGTCTGATGCAGGAAACTATGGTTACCAATTTCAGGAGAAGTCAAAATATTAAACCACCATTTGACATTTGTTTATTATGGTTTATTATTCTAGTCGGTTCCAAAGCCAGTAACAATAGCTTCCCAGTTTGAATGGTATGGGAAACCATAGTTAAATAGAGGCTTCGTTGCTCACACAGTGAAGGAAAGGGCTGTGTTCACTGGCAAAAGCCTCAATTATGTCTTATTGAGGCATGATATGATTCTGTGAACGTAGCCAATGTTATATATGATTTATAGCAATATCTGACCATAGTTTTGAAGTAGAACACATCAGCAAGCCATAGACTTTAACAAAAATGATACCATAGTTAACTGGAATGTTGGGGATATGGTTAAAGCCAGCTAGTTATTGTCTAATGACTGAAGTAGTGTCTACAAAGAAATCCAATATTTTGTACAACAAAAGTAGCATTCTTCTTTGTAATAATAAAGTGAATTGTCCTAATCAAGTTTACCTGTGTACTTTTTAAAAAAAATATGTTTATGTGTAACTTTTAAAGGAGCAGAGTTTAGAAGTAGGTCTAGTTGCATTTCCACAACTGTGGTGTTGGCAGAATTTAGCTTCTTAAAAAAGCTACAGCTTTCCTTTAAATTGCTTTTGGCCTTTATGGCTGCAAAGATAGGCTTGAAATTGTGTGGATTGTGCCTGCTGATAATATGGCAGTTAGGAGGAATGAGCAAGGTCTCAAGGCTTCAGTACCTTCCATTCCCTCTCCTGTTTCTAAAGGTAAAGGTATCCCCACACTTGTAGTGCAAGTCGTTTCCAACTCTTTGGGTGATGTTTTGCGATGTTTACTAGGGAGACCGTATAGATGGGGTGGGATTGCAAGTTCCTTCCCTGGCCTTTCTTTACCCCCCAGCATAGGCCGGGTACTCATTTTACCAACCACGGATGCATGGAAGGCTGAGTGGACCTTGACCCCTTTTACCGGAGATTTGACTTTTCTCCTTCTGTTGGAATCAGTGGCGTCACTAGGGTTGGTGTCACCCGGTGCGGCCTGCAGCGCCTTCTCCCTGAGACTGTGAGTGATCGTGCGCGTGTAGCACGCGCGCACAGCCGAACAACAGGGCCCAGGAGCGCGCCGCCGCCTCTTCCACCTTCTAACAGCCAAGGAAGGCAGCTGGCGTGGCACGTGAAGGCTCTCGGTGCCTAGGCAGTGCCTGGGGGGGGGGGCGGCTCTGGGTGTCATCCCTGTCTGGTGGTGTCACCCGGTGCGGCCTGCACCTGCCGCACTGCCCTAGTGATGCCCCTGGTTGGAATCGAACTCCGGCCGTGAGCAGAGCTTCGGCTGCGTTACTGCCGCTTACCACTCTGAGCCACGGAGGATCCTGTTTCTAGAGGTAGGTAATACAGAAGACTGTGCCAATTACAATGCCAATCAAACCTAAAACATGCAAATGACAGTTAAGCTAATGTGAGAAGAAATGCAATATGGACCACCAACAGGCACCTAATCAGAGCAATTTACTACTATACCAAGAGCAATCATACTTGAGGCCATTCAGGTGCCTATAGAAGGCATCAGTTAGATGAAGTGACTAAATAAATCTAATCCTTTTAAGTCTCAAGTGCTTCAGTTCCTTACGAGTTTTAAAAACCATGGAATTAGGACATAACATCCACTTTACAATGCAAGAATGCACTCAGGACTCCAATCCTTCAGGACATGTATGTTCATCATTCATAAACTTTTGATCTGTTAATTACGGAGTTCTCACCTTCAGAATGTTTTATTTCCTACCTTCCATGTTGGAACTCAGTGTAGCATACATGAGGCTCCCCAGCACTTTCCCATGCAGGCCCTAACCAGACGCAGACAGATTTGATTTCAGCAAGGCTGCTGCATCACATCTCCTCTCTAAAGGCCCTGGGACACTGACTTGTACTGAATTGTCATAATGCAAGTGTTCCACAGGTTGGAATATAGGTACTGTATCACATTTGTGTCCCTGCAATATGCTGTTCCTTCCATTGTCATGCCACAGATGTACACTAACACAACCGCAACAGGCATCACTGATAGCACTGGTGTGTAGGAGGCAATTATTTATTTGATTTATATCCCACTCTTCCTCCCAGCAGAAGCCCAACTATACCATAAAGTAATAAGAATCCATGGATGATTGGAGATTCATGCCAAAATGTATCGAGTCTAGTAAAAACAGTAGATGACCAGTGTACCATATTATATTCCAGGAAATTTAGCTGGCAGTTTGCTCATCAGGCTTCTAGACAAACAGTTCTTCAGATTCTGCCACACCTTTTAACTTAAGTAGATCATTAAGGTAGTGCAATCTCTGTTATCTTTTCAGCACCTACTGAAGACCTTCCTCTTTCAACAAGCCTTTTAAGTTGAGACCTTATTCCTTATTATCTGTTTTGGAATTGCTTTAATGTTTTTAAACCTTTTTTTTTAAATATGTTTTTAAAGCTTTTTTAAAAGATGTTTTGTTTTAATATATTTTAAAGTCTGTTGTTATGAAGTTTTAAAGTCTTTTCAGTGCTTTTGTTTCTGGCCCTGGGCTCCTACTGGGAGGAAGGGCAGAATAAAAATCAAATAATAAATAAATAATAAAAGGTCACATAAAACAAGTCAGCAATTAACTTTACTACAGGGCCTCTGAAGAGCAGGACAATGGCTCAAGGCAAAGGAAGGAAAGCAATAGAAGATGCTAATTGCTGTTTCCTACTCAAAGCTTTAATGCTGTACTAGGGGCAGTTAAAATACAGCCCTTGGCTTAGTTTCATGTGTGTAGCAAGGAGGGGAAAATTGGAAAGGAAGGTACTCCAATGAAAAGTTTTGATCACACCCACCTCCAGCTTTGGCTCCACCACTCCTGCCAGATTAACCCTGAGGGAACATGGTTCCTAACAGAAAAATGTTCCCCATGCTGTGTTAACATCACAGCTTTTCAAAGCCAAGGACTATTTCATTTGTGGAGGATCACCTCTTGTCATTATGCAGTTGCTCTGAGCTATAGTATAGCTGATGCCAGTAGCTTTTATTCTAATATCAACAGTATTATGCTGCCCCATCATAATCTTTGTCCCATTCTAGACACTAATGTACCAGGACATGTGGTCTTTGGCACAATCTGTCCATATATAAAATTAAGTAGTAGTATTTGGGTATATTACATTTCAGCCTTTCCCAACCTTTGAGTGCCCAGATGATGCGGGACTAAAGTTCCCAAAATTCCTGATCATTGGCCACGCTAGGTAGCACTGATGGGAGTTGCAGTCCACCAACATCTGGGGCCCAAAAGGCTGCTGTAGTTTATTACAAAGACAGGAAACATCCAGCCAAATGGAAGCATAAGCTTTCCATTTCAGAACCATAGACAAAAGCTTAAACCTACACTCTGTACAAATGTTATAAACATTTGAGAGTTCCCACCAAGCATAGAAATGTTGATGTTAAAAACAAAAAACCTAATTTACCAAAAGTAAACTGTCACAAGTAAACAGAATCTGGTTTCTTTAAAGAGAGATAATAAATTAAAAAGGGTTTATTTCAAAAGCAGTGAGACGAATGCCCCTAGTCAATGGAATCAACAAAAACACTCTACTACATACTTCTAATTGTTGCAAAATAGGGACTGCACTACAATGTACAGGTAACACTGTTATTGGGCACCAGACAATCCACAGAACTAGCCCTGCACAAGACAACAGCTCTTGTCAAACTCCTTCATTCTTACGAAATTTGTGCAAAGTAGCTCTTAGTAGATTATGTCCCACGCTTCTAATGCTAAGATCTAGAGACTGGTTACTTCTGGATTCACATTAATTCAATCATTACATTAAAACACTGGGAGCACTTCTTCTGAACTGCTGGTGCTCAAGGAATTCTCTTTCAGAGTTAAAATATTAATAAATACGTTAACGCAACTTTAGTCATGCAAGACGGTTACAAAACAAAAATTCATTTCAATTTTTATAATAAAGGCAACTTGCATTCAAAAAGAACTGTACCCTTATGTTTTATTCAAAGGGTAAACATGAATTAAACCCAGCTGTTTACTTGAATTATAAAAGTAACATGATTCAATATGAAAATAAGAAACTGTCTACAAATCTCTGACAGTAGTAAATTGCAATATACAATGCAAACAGGAGTTATACAGAGCAACAAACTCTTGTACAAAACAAAAATATTTTAATACCTTTAAAATCCAATTTCTTTTAAAATTATTCATGAAAAAAGGTTTGAGTCAGAGTTCACATCTCAATTAGTCAAGCCTCAGGCAGCTACATTACAGCTATCTGTATATACAAAGTGACATTTTTCTCTTCACCAGCCATTTTAAACCAAAGTTTCCTCTCCTTTAGTATTCCCATTTCTTTGCCCGTCTCCCTCAAGTTCCCAAATCCAAAGCTTTCTTCAAATCATGAGAACTGAATTTGCTGAACACCAGAGATCTGGAGAATGCAAAATAAAGTTGGATTAATTTCAACAAATTGCTACAAAAACATACGTTTACTTAGAAGGTTCGACTATTAAAAGTGATTATTTAGAACTAATTGACTTGTTTATTACTTGCCTCGTTATCAGCTACAGATGCAGAAATTGGGATGATTAAAATATAAATCAAGAGAAAAAGAAAAGAGGAGAATGTACCTGTTGATAAGATGTTGTATAAACCATAACATTTTGCTGTTGGCCATCTGTAGTTATTAAGCCTGCTGGCAATTGGTTAGCTAGAAGAAAGAAACCAGTTTAGTGAAGGAATTGACCTCACACAGAATAATACACCAACCCAAATTTAATGAGTTCACTGGAAAACAAAAACTAATTATATCCAGTATACTATTAAACAGTCACTTGATACTGTCAATCAAATTAAACCTTTTTAATCAGTACATGCTAAAACAGTGAAACAAAGGTACTGAATCAGAAATTGAGGTGAAGACAAGAAATTTAGACTCAAAACAGTGAAAAGGCAGCAGCATTTAGTTTAGAAAGTGAAAAAAGTTACAACTAACACCAAGGGGAAAACTTCCAAGTTAAACACTCCTCTTATGTGTTACAGCCTTCAGTTGGGAATGAGACTAGCCACCACACTGGCCTTTCATATATTAATATTTTCAGTCTTTTCAGGAAAGGGACATAGCTCAGTAGTTGCTTTGCATGCAGAAGGTCTCAGGTTCAATCTTCGGCTCCTCCAGGTAGGACTGGGAGAGAATTCTGCCTGAAATCTGGGACAGTCAGTGTAGACAATACTGCACTAGATAGACCATTGGTCTGACTCAATATAAGACAACTTCCTATGTTCTTATGACATAGATGATGCACCTCAATGGGGAACCTCTGGCCTTTGGGGCAATCTTGGCTCCCCAAGGGGTCCAATTTGGTCCATGAAGCCATTTCCCCCAAACCACATCCCTCCCTCCCTCCCTTCCATTTATATACTGCCCCATAGCCGAAGCTCTCTGGGCAGTTTACAACTATTAAAAACAATAAAAACATATATACAAATTTTAAAACACAAACAATTTAAAAACACAATTAAAAAAAACAATTTAAAAACACATGCTAAAATGCCTGGGCGAAGAGGAAATTATATTATCTTTTTGGCACCAGGTCAAGGCTTTCCTCTTCTCCCAGGCATTTTAGCATGTGTTTTAAATTTTTAAATTGTGTTTTAGATTGGTTTTTAAAAGATGTGTTTTTAAATTTGTATATTTGTTTTAATGTTTTTAGTTACTGTAAACCACCCAGAGAGCTTCCGCTATGGGGCAGTATATAAGTTCAACCAACCAATCAATCAAAGTCTTGACCTGGTGCCGAAAAGTTAACAGTGTTGGCACACCTCATCAAAAAGTGTTGCCAGGAGCACCTCGTCAAAAAGATCATTCCATAATTTGGGGGCTACCACTGAGAAGGCCCTCTCCCTTGTTTCCATCCTCCGAGTTTCCCTCGGAGTAGGCACCTGGATGTCACGTGATCGGCAGGAGGACAGGTTTAATCCTGCCTTGGCTGTGTGATCCTGTTCTCAGCAGAGAACAAGATCACACAGCTAAAGCAGCAGGATTTAATCCCCGCTCACCAGCTAAGCAGGAATTAAAGCTGTGTGAAAAAGCACCCTTTGAATCAGATCATGCATGAGAGCCACTCCAAAGAGGCTTTTGCAAAGGCTTTAAGATAGCTACTGCACTTGCATTTGCTCAAACAGGAACACAGGGGCTGTCTTAAAAGGGGAGGGTAGGAGACTTGGAAGCTGCTTTTGTAAGTTCCCCCCCTCCCCCTTTAATTCCCCAATTGCTAAGCTTTAAGGGAAACAAGGGATTTTGACAGGTGGGTGCCCCTGCCCACCTACCAATCATGTGATGTCACAATGACACCATGTGATTGACAGGTGAGTGGCCATTTGGCCTGTGAGGCAGATCCTGATAAGGACCTTGCCCATGGAGCATAAAAGGTTCCCCACCCTGAGGTAAGTTATAGTTAACACAGCTCTGACACAGAGTTTGACTAGGATTTTCCCAACTCCTCCCACTCACCACTTTTGAGCCATCAATTATATTTGCAGGCACTCAAAAGCATTTCCCTATTCACACTCAGCAAGGAAAACACAAGAGTGTATGACAAATGAGATGTACCCAATTAAAAATAATCTCTATGAACTTATCTAAACACCCCTCTATCAAGTAGAGAGAACTAGGAATATCTGTTGGAAGAGTTCTACCTTCGCAATGGAACAGCATTTATTCTGTAGCTCTGACCTTCATCATCATAACTTCAACTCAGTTTTAATTAAGTCATAATCTATAACCTCAATTTACAAGATCTGAACAAGGTGGTTCATGACAGATGCTCTTGGAGGTCACTGATTCATAGGGTCGCCATAAATTGTAATCGACTTGAAGGCACATAACAATAATCTATAACCACTCCTTTGTTGGCAACTGTATATATGCATCTACAATGACTTGACTTTACTACAGGAATGAGTAAGGATAGTTTTAGATAAGTTCATGCACACCATGCTGGAAAGGTATGGCAAAACAATTGAAGGTAGGGTGGTGCAGCTGTATTGCATCTTATGTAATATGTTGTGGAGCCTCCCTGTTCAGCAGTTGTTGGTGAATATAGACCCCATGTTCAATTCTTAGGTGAGACAGGCCACTTTCCTGCTTGCAATTCTTGAGAGAAGGATTTGATCCTAACTAACACTGGATTGAATTGTATTGGTCATGACTGAGGGATAAAGTCCTGTTTATTGATGCACAACAAGAGTGCATCCACTTCTTTCAATAATCCATCCAACTATAGACAAATGACTTGGTGATCTGCACTTGTGAATGAGTCCCTACAGATTAAATACTGAAAATAATATTTCAATATTGCTTCACACACACTTTTCACATATATAGTGCCAATTCACATATTCAGCTATGAGTCTTCCTAAAACTGATGAGAAATCCAGGTGAGGCAGCTGATGTTCTGAATACCTGGACATAGTAATGGGGATTGGATGGGGACCAATAACCTGAGACCTAATCTATAAGACAAATGAGCTGCTAGACAGTGAGTCATCCAGCTGAGTGATGCACTTCCTTCAAAGCAGAAGAGGGTAACTTGTGGAGTCCAGATATTGTTGGATTCCAACTTCCATCAGCCCCAGAAAGCATGGCCACTGGTCCAGCAACTTCTGGCAAGCCACATATCAGCCAACCTTTGTCTCAAGGATCATCTTTGCAGTTTGGAAGTGGTCTTGGATCTAGAATGGTCACTGGAGGCATAGCCTTGGTGGCTCAAAGCATCTTTTATTGACTTAGCCTTGCTACAGTTATCCATAGCCTGGTAAATTCCCAACTGGGTTACTGCAATGAGGAATATATGGAATGTCTTTGAAAAAGTTGCAGAAACTTCAGCTGGTAAAAAAGCAAGATTATTAACTGGAACTAGCTGATAAAATCAGTTTACTCCAGGGCTGCATTATCTGCACTGGTTTCCAGATCATTTCTAGGGCTAATTCAAAGGGCTGATATTAAACGTTAAACCACTGAACAGCATGGGATCAGACTATCTGAAGAATTGCCTCCTCTCACATATACCTACCTGGACATTAAGATCATCTTCTGGAGCCCTTATCCAGGTGCCCCCATCAAATGAGGCATAATGGATGGTAAAGAGCCTTTTCAATGGTAGCAGCCCAGTTGTGAAATGCCCTCCCCAGAGGCATTTCCTTGATACCTGGTGAAGATCTTTTTATTTTGCAGTATATAGTATGTTGGACTAGGACCTGGAGTCCAGAATTCAAATCCCTAGCCATGAAGCTCACTGGGTGACCTTAGACCAGTAACTCTCAACTTCACCCACATCTCAAGGTTTTGATGGTAAAATATTAGGAGGGGGACATAGGAAAGAGGAAGAGCCAAGGACACCATCTTGAGCTCCTTGGAGTAAAGGTGGAATATAAATGCAACTTGAGATGTACATGCACGTACAAACCAGCCTAAAGGGCTACAAAACACAGCCTCCAGTTCATTTTAATGCAACTTTCATGGGCTTCTACATATGCCTCATGGCAGCAGTACTTAGTGGATTGCAACCTGTTAGTTATAAACCTGTTACACAAATACTTAACACTTGAGATTGGAAGAAGCTTGTAAATTATCAATAGCAACATCTGTACAAGTAATTTCAAGTGATACTTACTAAATGCTTCTTCTGTGAGCTCCTCACTAAGGCCATCTGCTGTGGTGACTGCTCCTCCAATACCCTTTTCTCCTTTCATGGCCTTGAAAAAGCAAAAATAATGTTTTGTATGAGGATATAAGAATTTTCAACTGCTTAAAACTAGTATGTAGAGACAAAGAGAACTATTACAACAGTATAGAAATAGAAGAGCACAACAAAAAAGGGAAACAAGAGCCCTATTCCAAAAGATTAGAGAAATTAAAGGGAAATTTAAACCAAGAGTAGGGATGTTGAATAATCAACAGGGGAACACACTGACTGAGCAAGATGGAATAAAAGGAAGATGGAAGCAATACACTGAAGAACTCTATAAAAGAGATGCAAGGATGACAGTTCATTCATGGAAGAACCGTATGATGAAGAACCAGAAATTTTAGAATGTGAGGTGAAATACCTGGAAGAAACAAATCACCAGGAACAGATGGCATACTAATAGAGTTGCTACAAGCTACTGAGACTGAATCTATCCACATTTTGACAAAAATTTGTCAACAAATATGGAAAACTAAACAATGGCCCACAGACTGGAAGCGTTCAATATATATCCCAACTCCAAAGAAAGGGGATCCCAGGGAATGCAGTAATTATCGAAGTACTGCCTTAATATCCCATGCAAGTAAAATAATGCTCAAGATTCTACAACAAAGGCTCTTACTATATATGGAGCAAGAATGCCAGATGTCCAAGCTGGATTTAGAATAGGAAAAGGTACCAGAGATCATATTGCAAACATACGTGGGATAATGGAACAGACCAAGGAATTTCAGAAGAAAATCATCATGTGCTTTATAGATTACAGCAAAGCCTTTGATTAAGTAGATCATGAAAAACTATGGAATGCTTTAAAAAAAATGGGGGAGCCACAGCATCTGATTGTCCTTATGGACAACCTATACTCTGGACAAGCTGCTACTGTAAGAACAGAATATGGAGAAACGATTGGTTCCCCATCGGAAAGGGTGTGAGACAGGGGTGTATTTTATCACCCTATTTGTTTAATCTATATGCAGAACATATCATACAGAAAGCAGGATTGGACCAAGATGAAGGGGGTGTGAAAATTGGAGGAGAAATATCAATAATTTAAGATATGCAGACAATACCATACTACTAGCAGAAACCAGTAACGATTTGAAACCAATGCTGTTGAAAGTTAAAGAGGAAAGCACAAAAACAGGACTACAGCTGAATGTCAAGAAGACTAAAGTAATAACAAAAGATTTATGTAACTTTAAAGCTGACAATGAGGACATTGAACTTGTCAAGGATTACCAATACCTCGGCACAGTCATTAACCAAAATGGAGACAATAGTCAAGAAATTAGAAGAAGGCTAGGATGGGGAGGGCAGCTATGAAAGAACTAGAAAAGCTCCTCAAAAGCAAAGAAGTATCACTGAACACTAACGTCAGGATCATTCAGACCATGGTATTTCCGATCTCTGTGTATGGCTGTGAACGTTGGACAGTGAAAAAAGTGGATAAAAGAAAAATCAACTCATTTGAAATGTGGTGTCGGAGGAGAGCTTTGCAGATACCATGGACCGCGAAAAAGACAAATAACTATTATTAGAAGCCTAACATGATGAAACTGAGGTTATCATACTTTGGACATATAATGAGAAGTTAGGATTCACTAGAAAATACCATAATACTGGGAAAAACAGAAGAGAATAGAAAAAGAGGAAGACCAAACAAGAGATGGATTGATTCCATCAAGGAAGCCACAGACCTGAACTTACAAGAGCTGAACAGGGTGGTTTATAACAAATGCTATTGGAGGTCACTGATTCATAGGGTCGCTATAAGTCATAATCAACTCGAAGGCACATAAGAAATAATTGCATTCATTTCGAACACCTATACAGTTTCTATGTGGCAAATTTTTCAAACCTTATGTCTCCAGTACAGAAGTCTTTAATTGTGCATGTTCTGTATACCAAGAATTATAGTGTATGCATAGTGTAGATGTGTGGTATTTCCTTCAGCTTTTATCATGAGGGATCTGTGGTACTTAGCAAAAGTGACCTCTCATTTACATCTTATAGACAAGTTCGTAACAGTTGAGTAGCTGCCAGAAAGAGGATGACTGAAAAGGTTCCAGAGCTAGAACTAATGTCAACTGAAATAACTAGGAAGATTCAAGAGATTGCATGTCTGTAGCAGCCCAAGCTCTCGCTTGTGCATTTGAAACTGCAGCAGCTTCTCATTGATTTCAAAGGCCAGGCTGTTTCCAATTTAAGCTGTGTGTTGTAGCGCATTATATGCGCCAAAGCCCATTAAGAAGAGAAGATCTACTGCTAGCACACGTCACACAGACACACACCACCCTTTCAATGGCAACATTAAACCTGAAAAAGAGGAAGGAGGAATGGGCAGAGATCCTAGCAAGGGACTGCATTGTGCTACCCACATCTGTCCAGCAGTAGGACAACAAGCAAGAAAGTGGTAATTTATTTAACTTATTGATTGATTGATATCCTGCCCTTCCTCCCAGCAGGAGCCCAGGGCAGCAAATGAAGATCATGAAGGAGAAGATAATGAAGAGAAGCCACCAGTGTCTCCTCCCCATCCTTACTGCAATCCCCCACCCCACCCCCCACTCCGTACTATGGGATGTCAATGAAGAGTAGCAGCAGTAGCCACCATCCTTCAAAAAGGTATTGGTATATTGTAATCCACTTTGGTATTTTAAATATGAAATGCTGTCTAGAAGTGTTTTTGAATAAAGTAAGTAAAAAATCAGAGAGCAAGTGGGCAACAGCTGCTGTTCCTCTTGACCATGATAAGCACACAAAGTGAAATAGATGCAAGGTAAAGAGGATAGAAAGTCTACTTGTCAAACGACAGATCCAGGTAAGAAGTAAACCGTTGCATAACATACGGGAAGAGACAAAGACGACTGCCAGGCCTGGTGTCAGCGGTTGGCCATGTTGGGCACTGGCTGAGGGGCCCTGCAGCTGACAGGGGCCCCTGTGGCTGGGGGTGTAGCTCCTGCTCTGCGATCCATACTAGTATCAGGTTGCTGAGTATGTGCCCTGTGACCCGATACTGGCACAGATTACAGAGCAGGAGCCACCCTCCCCAGGTCGTCCCCCCCACTCACAATAGACAAAATTTGAAACTGCTGCAAATGAAAGATTACAAACCTCTCTGAATTTCTGAAGATACAACTTCAAAGGTTCAACGTAGCTATCAAATCCAAGGGTAGACATAGCAAAGAGAATATCTTCTCCATTTATAGTCTTCCGTTTTTCTTGATGACACCTCTCACTTGCTTCTGACGTTATAAAGCTTATGAATTCACTTACACACTCCTGCACACATTCCTTTGCATCTTTAGCAATCTAAAAAAAAAATCATCTAGTAATTCAATCCCACTTCTCATTTTAATCTGAATCCTAAAATACGCCCCAGAAGAACTGCCAACAGAACTAAACATTTCTGTCCAATTAATCCACTAAAAACCAAATAAAGTATATGCTATACCTTAATGAAGAAAGATTTGCAAATTTTGAATAAGTAGTATGTTCTTTTCTGAATGACTTTTTTTTAAGTTAAAAAGCAAAACTGCCATTCATTTAGAGCAGCATTCCCTAACCTTGGGTCCCCAGATGTTGGACCACAATCCCCAGCCAGCATGCCCACTGGTCAGGGATTATGGGACTTGTAGTCCAATATTTGGGGACCCAGGGTTGGAGAAGGCTCCGATTTAGAGAACGGAATCTATCCATGAGAGGCAGATGCAAAATTTCTGTTTTGGACAGATGGAGATATGGAGGAACAGGAAGCATGATCAACTTGTCCTTCCTATTCCCAACATATCTGAAGGAACTCTAAATATTTGGTCTTAAAAAGCCCACTGAATGTGACCCAATGACTGTGCCATATTTTTTCCAACTCTGTGATGAAATCTATGCTTCTTATGTTACAGATGAAATAAAGAACGCTACTGAAGTTCTCTTTGAGGTATTACCTTTCCTGTCTGAGGTATAGCATTTTTCATTATCCTTGCCACATTTGCGATTGGAAGGTATATATCTTGTTCTCGAAAACTCTCTTTGGAGCCATTTGTGTCTTCATGATCGTTCATGCTATCCTCTGTATCTAAAAACACACACACACAAATATTGGTTGCACATGGTCAACTTTTGATCACCTCAACTATATGTTATGTGGAAATTCATTTGTACTGAAAAATCTCTAGGAAGTGAGGGCAAAAATGTGTTATTTATTTAAGCCATTTCTATACCGCTTTATACAAAAATCTCTAAGTGGTGTACAGAAGATAAAACAGCAAATATTATAAAAATATACAATAAAGCCATAATACAAATTAACAAATAAGTATTAAAACTGCCTTGCACTTCTCCACTCAACATCTCTCAACCTCCTGGCTCTCACCCAGGACTCCACCCAGCCACCCTGGCTCTCACCCAGGGTCCAACACAGACAAATTGCCCCCAAAGTCTCACAAACTTCCCGGGGATCCTAAAAAAGGTAAACAAAAGGATGCGGGGGCAGCTGGAGGCCCAGGCCGCCCCTGCGCTGGAAGGTGACATTGACAAGGACAATGTTCTTGATGAGGCTGTGTATGTAGAAGTGCTGGGAGTGGAAGGTGAGTTCCAGGGGGCAGCGCGAGATGAAGCAGGAGTGGCCATGTTGAAGTCCACCGAGTCCTGCAAGGAGCCATGGCCCATTGCCACAAAACCTGCCGCATCACCAACTCCAGGTCACAGCCCCAAAGATGTGCCAGCACCAGAGACAGTGCCGACGCCAGGCCCAAGGAGGAGCAGGAGCAGGCCGCCAACACGGACATATTCAATATTTCCTAACTCTTCCATCTTCACCTCCTTGGGCTCACTCAGCTGCTGCTCCCCGGGATTCTGCTGCTGCTGCTGCTGGTGGTGATTCATGTCAGGTGGCTCGGGCTCAGGGGCCTAGGCCTTGACCGTGGGGAGCAGCAAGGCAGCGGATGGAGTTGCTTAAACTTCCCCAGCAGTGCCTGCCCGGTGCAGCTGACAAGCCTCCCCCAGGGCGAGTAAGAGCTGGCCGTGCAAAGCGGGGGCCATAGCTTGGTGAGCGGCGTCGACCATGGCAGGTGGCTCTCCTGTTGCTGTGAATGCTGTATGCAGAGTACCTGTAATTCTATTACAGACCTTGCCCCATACTCTGAACTTCATTTTCTGCAGTTTAAAAGTTTAAAAAATGCCTAGCTGATTTTTTATTAATTTAAGAAATTTAGCACTGAAGTCAATGATAAGCCCTGGCATGTTTGTGATCGTACAAATGGGGATGGGGTTGAAATAATCCATGAGCTTACCATAGTTATTTATTATATCGGAATTATTTTCTTACATTTATCTCTCCTTTCTTCCATCCTGAAACACATGTAGCCACCCATCTAGGCACCTACCAGGCCAGACCTGCTTAGCTTCAGCAACATGGTGGCCATATGTCCCTTCACACCATAACCCAGGGACTTGATAGACAAAGATCCCAAAGGACTGTATGGGAAAACACACATGCCAGAGAGGGTCACCAATTGTAGATATTTATATGCTAATGCTAGAAGCCTGTGCGCCAAGATGGTGGAGTTGGAGTGTGGTGTTTTAAAGGAGACCATAGTGGGTATAACAGTCAGCTACTGAAATAGAATTAGTTGGGTATGACCAACTCTAGATACAAACGCTGTAGAAAGGACAGAGGAGGATGTCATGGGGGCACAGGTGCTCTTATGTCAGAGGCCCAAGAGTCAAAACAAACTTGAAATCTCAAATGGGGCAGACTACTCCAGAGTCTCTAGGAGTGGCAAGAACATGCCCCTCGAGTAACTTAGTATTAGGTACTTATTTTCCATCACCACCACAATGCTCAGAGCAACCTTGAGATTTTTTATTTATTACATATATATCTTGCCAGGTTGGCCAACAACATAAAATCCAATGAAACAATATTCAACAAACTATAATTAGAATGACAGCTATAAAAACTATAGTATCTAATGTACCTATCCCTTTCCAAAGGCCTGGATAAATAAAATGTCTTCAAATTCCACTTGAACATAGCCAAGAAAGGAGACTGCCTCATCTCCCTTGGGAGGAGATTCCAGAAATGGGCTGCGACCACCAAGAAAGAAACCTTTTCTCGTGTTTGAAACCTCCTAGCTATCCACAGCAGTGATACCGCAAGAAGGACCTCTCCCTTTGATCATAAACTGTCTGTTGGGGTATATGGAGAAATTGGACTGAAGCCTCTCTTGAGAGATCTCATGTACACTCCACTTCTGGAAAGTTACAGCCAGCTACCCTTCTGACTGGCTAGGAGAATTGGTTCACTGTTATTAGGCCTTTTGCTTGAAAAGTAACTTTAACCCTTTGTTCTATGCCTCACATCATGGTTCCTGATACTTGTGCTACTTGCTGGTTTCTGTGGGATCAATTACTCTACTAGGTTTGCATTACAGTTAGGCAAGTTCATTTTGTAATTTTATTTCTTGTCTTGTAATTCCCTAAATGTACCTTCGTACTCTTAATAATCGTTCATAACTACGTTTCTCAGTGGTATATAGGTTCTTCTTTTATGCTGCTATTTTAAAAAAATTATTAATAAATATATCCCTGATATTTGTGGGTGTTGTTTCTTGGAACTGGGCTTTGGATACTAAACCAGTTCCTTGGCTTCCGAGTAACTTTTGGGGCTTGGGGCTCAAGAGACAGAGAGCCTGACTTATAGCTCTTATCTTATTGAATCTCATGCAGTCCAGAGTACAGCTTGGGAGTCTCCTGGCCCAACTGGTTAGACTTAAGGAGTGGTGGCAGCTTCTACTTTGCAGGGTTTTATTTGATCTTTTGGCACCTACTCCCTCAACAAGACTCTGGTCCCCAGGTTTTGGGGCCAGTAGTTCTGACAGGTACCAACTTGGATGGCTATAAAAGAGGGTTAGTAAGTTCATGAATGATAAAGTTACCAGTCATGATGGCTATATTTTACCTCTAATGTCAGAGGCAGTATACTAGCTTCTGGGAATTACAAGAGTGCTATTGCACTCCGGTCCTGTTTGCAGGCTTCCCATGGGCGTCTGGTTGGCCACTATGAGAACAGGATGCTGGACTAGATAGGCCACTGGCCTGATCCAGCAGGTTATTCTTACATTCTTAAGAAGTTTTGAAATAATGGATGCCTTCAGTTTTCCTCACAAAGACTGGTAACTGTGGTTTCTGGTCACAAGAGGTAAAAATTCTGATACTCAGGAGAGTTGGTCATAGAACAGACTAGAGAGGAGGTAACCTTGGACTTAATCCTGAGCGGCTCCTAAAACCTGATACGAGATACAAGTTTTGTTGAACTAACAGAAAACAGTGACCAAATTCAACAGTTATCAAGTAGAAAACCAGTGCCCGACATAATCACATTTGACTTCCAAAGGAAGAAATCTTTTTTAAAAAAAAGGGGGGGGGACTGGTAAAAAGGAAGGTGAAAGTAAAGAGATTCAACTATCTCCAGGAAGGTTGAGGATTAGTCAAAACTACAATAATTGAAACTCAACTAGAACAGATGCTGATCAGGAAAAGTACCTTTAAGTCAATGAGAATGCCAAAGTCAAGAAAGCTAGTAGAACAAGAAGGCTTTCTCCAGAAAATGGAATTCTTGCCCAAAATGAGAACAAGCAAACAAAAAATAACAAGAATACAAGCTTGTACAAGAAAAACGTTAGAAGAACTAAGGAATGAAATACTTTTTTGGAAGAGCACGTTGTGATGTTCCTGTATTAATGTAAATATGGTAAGTGCTGTTTGTATAGAAGATATATGGTAAGTGGAGTGAAAGAGGAGGGGGGAGTAGATGAGCAGTAGAATGCTGGATGATTGGCTGAGCGTTTGAATGGCTGAGAGTATAAATGGAAGAATGACAGTTGAATCTGGTGGTGGGTTGTTTTGGTGGTGTTTGGTGGTGGGTGTTAGTTGGTGGATGTCAGAAGAGTGTGGAGAAAGAGGGAGTGGGAGTTCTAGTTAATAATAAGACAAGTATCACAGGAATAGATGAAACCATATGCTTATGTAACTTTAGAAAAGTAATCTTGTTATTTCTGATATTTAATAAATACTATTTTGGTTTACCGAAGGCCTGATCCTTGGCTGGGGTTTTCACAGACCAGAAGGGAGGGCAAGGTAATTACCAAGGCTGAAGGGAAACAGTAACGAATGGTGGCAGCGGTGAAGAGAAGAATAACAACATTACAAGTATCCAGCGCAACCCAGAGTTATATGACTTATCTATATAGATACAAAGGGGTTGGGAACAGCATACGCACGCAGTCACAAAAGTAACCAGAGAGAGAGAGAGACTCAGGCAAAGTCTCTGGGAATATTGGTTACAGGATGTGACTGGTAGTGCTGCCTAGCAGGGGGATCTAGTGAGATCTGTGCTAGAGCGGAGAGAGAAACCATAAAAAGGACAGTCCGGACTGGTGGAGTCCCTGGTGGTGCCTAGTGAAAGGCAGTAGCCACAAGCAGGTAGGAACCTGACAGGGAGAGCCAGGGAAGGGCGTCACACACGTCCCTAAAAAACATAAGACCACCACCAAGAACAACAGAAAATAACTCTTTAAATACTTCAGAAGCATGAAACCAGCTAAGGAGGCAGGTGGGCCATTACATGGTAAGAGATTTAATGGTGTGCTATAGAGGAACAAGGGACTGCAGAGAAGCCAAATGAATTCTCTCAGGAAGAGAGTCTGAAGAACAGAGGCAAATATGGTGACAAAAGATGAAGTTTCTAGGACTTATTGTCATATTAAAATTTAATAAGGCACTGGATCCAGAGGGTATCCATCTTTAAAAACTCAATACAAAATTGCTGATATTCTCACACAAATATGTAACACCTCCCCAAGATTGTCCTCCATATCAGAGGATAGGAAAAGCTGCCAATGTAACACCAACTTTTAAAAGGGACCCAGGAAGTTACAGAATGGTTAGCTTAACACCTTTCTGTTCAGTGTAAACTGACAGAAAACATTAAAGATAAAAAGATCAAGGGGAAAAAACACAAGTCTTTCTGAAGAGTAAGCATGGCTTCTGCAATTTTACAAGTCCTGTCTCACTAACCTTTTAAAGTTCTTTGAAAGTGTTAATAAGCAAGCCTCTCACGAAAGGCTACTGAGCAATCTTAGCAGTCCTAGGTTAAGAGACAGGACCACTCATGGATTGTTATAACTAGTTAAAGAGAAGGAAGCAGAGAGTAGTAATAAATGAAAAATTCTCACAATGGAAGGATGTGAGAAGTGTGTTTCCCAAAGGATCTGCATTGAAACCAATGCTTTTTAACATTTCATAAATAATCTAGAATTAGGGATGAACTGTGAGGTGGTCAAGTTTGCTAACACGGAATCAAACTGGTAAAAAAAAGATTGTGAAGCACTCCAACATGATCTCAGACGTGGGTGAATGGGCAAGAAAATGACAAATGTTGTTCAAAGTAAAAAGACAAGTGCTGCACATTGAGATAAAATATATTGAGCTATATGTGCAAATTAAGATGGATGTATTGATGGTTATTGTATTGTTAATGTGAGCTGACAGGGTTTTGTTTGTCTGATCTGTTTTCCCGTTTTGTTTTGTTGCTGTTCTCCCCCCTTCCTTTCTTTCTTTTCGTAAACAAATTTGCAATAAAAAAATTTCACTATTTCAGAACCCAGCATCATCAATTAAGCTAAATGATTGGAGATTCAGGACAGATAAATGAAATTACTTCTTTACACAGCACATAAAGCAGGGGTAGGGAATTTTTTTTGGGTCTATGGGCCAGATCTTTATCAGGATTGGTTTCACAGGCCAAATTTGACAGGTGGATAGGGCTGTCCATCTGTCAATCACATGGCATCATTATGACATCCTATGAATGACAGGCTCACCTGTTAAAAATCCCATGTGGGGATCCAAGTGCTTGCTGCTGCTGAGGGCAGCTCTTCCTACAACAGCTGCAGCAAGCGGGGGGGGGGAGGGGGAAATGAAGTTTCTCCCCTTCATTCCCTTTCCCTCCAGCTGCTGCCAAAGGCTTCTTTCTCTTCCTTCCTGCAGTAGCAGTGACGGCAGCAAAGGGGAACAAAGCGGAGATTCCCCTTTGTTCCCCACCCACCCACCCGCTACAGAGGCAGAGGGAACATGGAAAGGCTTGCAAAACACCCACTGCAATTCCCAAGTACCTGCTGTTGCATTTTAAAATGCAGGCTTCTGCTTCCTGCAGCAGCATAGGGAGGGGGGAGAGATAAAGGGAAGCTTCTCTCTCTCCTCCACGCCCCCCCCCCCCGTGCTGTTGCCGCCACTCTGGCAGGGGGAAGCGGGAAGGCTTGCAAAGCCCGCCCCATGCTGATGCCTTCAACCTTGGACATGGGAGGTTGAAAGGATCAGCATACAGCAGCTTCAAAGAGCAGCACTGGAAGGGAGAACCAGTTTCCATCAAATGGAAACCACTTCCTTCATTGAGCAAGGTGCACTCCTATTACCCATCAGCTGATA
The DNA here is from genome assembly GCF_030035675.1 of Rhineura floridana. Classification (NCBI taxonomy): domain Eukaryota; kingdom Metazoa; phylum Chordata; class Lepidosauria; order Squamata; family Rhineuridae; genus Rhineura; species Rhineura floridana. The sequence goes on from NC_084487.1 coordinate 36,137,944, forward strand.
GGTGGTTGGGAGCATACCTTATTCCAGCAAAGCAGCAATCAGGAGCCCACTTGTTCCCTTGAAGCCCCACCCTTACCTGCCCCACAGCTGGCATTATGTATGATGTTAGGTGTAGGGTGAATGAGTGTGGCTTCTTCATAATGGCCTGGCAGGCCAAATGGGAAGGCCTGGTGGGCCAGGTTTGACCTGTGGGCCAGAGGTTCCCCACTCTTGACAAACTATCAAATTTGCGACAAGATGCGATTATGTCCAGCAACTTAAGACGGCTTTAAAAGTGAATTAAAAGGACAGGGCTATCAATAGCAACTTGTCATGCTGGCTATATGCTACTTCCAGGTTCAGATGCACCCTGCCTCCAAATACCAGTTGCTGGGCAACACAAGCAGGAGAGTGCTACTGTGTTCTTGTCTTGCTGTTGGGTTTCCCAAAGGCATGTGGATGACCACTATGGGAAACATGATGCTGGACTAGATAGGCTTGTGGCTGAAACCAGCAGGCTTTTTCTACATTCTTACATGTTTGGAATGTTACAGTACTAGACTCAAGGGAAATAGATTTCTAAGACATATTATAAACCAACAAGAGGGAGAATTAATATTCTTAAGGAGAGCCACAATATTGTTTTTTTAAAAAACAACAACGGATGAAACAAATATCAAATACTGTTAAAAGAAAAAATGTATCTAAGTGGTAGAAGAATGGTAGAAAAGCAATACCAGTATTAGCCACTTCTCATATTACTTGCAATACAATACTACTCATTAAGTGTATTTCACTGGATGATACCTTATTGAATCATACTCAAAGTAGACCCATTGAAATGGACTTAAATATGACTGATGTTCTCCCATTGAGTTTCGTAGTCCCAAGTAAGTGTGTACAGGATTGCAGTGTATGACATACAAGTCCCACATGATGCAACATTGACACAATCACTGCTGAGTAACTGTTTCACAGAAGAGTCATTAATTCATTACAGGGCTGTTTTGCAGACTTGTGCCTTCTCTTACAGTCTTTGTGCTAAATTTCACTGATCAGACACATCTCTTCCACAGGCCTGCAAGCTGCAACATGAAAAATGGTCATAAGAATGAACACTGACAAATGCATTACTTACCATCATGAGGCTGTATCACATAGTGACTACTACCAATGTAGTCTCCAGCAATTCCTAACTGAGAAGCATCTGTTGTAGAACTATCACCATCCATCTGGAATAAAAACATGACTTTTTAGAATAGTTCACTCTACTTTACTAAACATATTACTCGTAAAAACCTGAGCCAATTTCTGACCCAAATATCTAAATGAGATTTGAAAATATACAAAACAGTATTAAATGCTCACTACACATGTACTTTCTTTGATCTTCACTACCTAACATTGAATAGCTCATTATTGAAACTAAACCTTCTACTGAAGAGTTTTAGCACACAGCAGTACTTCATAAAGCTATGGCATCTCTTTATTGTATCTGTGAAAAAAGCAACTGCCCACAAAGAGCCAGAGGGCAGGGAGAAGCAGATCATATACCAGGGCTGAAATATACACCTTGTCCAAGGTTAAACTAAAAAGCTACACTTCAAATGATTAATTATCAGTTACTCTAAAGAACAGAGCTCTTCCAAGAGACATTATCAGTGCCATATTCTGCATAATAGGGGCTAGTGTTTTATGAAATCACCAAAAATTCTTCATGAAACAATGCTAAGTTTCTGTTAAATATTAACTTGTTTGGATGACCTCTTTCACCCTGTGGCTTTACTTCAGGAAACGCATTAAGCTTAAATAAAAACTGTACAGCTAGTTCTGTAAATAAGGATAGTGACAAGTTGTTTCTAATTGTCTCCAAATGGTTATTAATGAGATCTACCTGTTCTAACAAGCCCAGCTACAGTATCCAAGTTCTTCTTCTGTCCTATGTGCCACAATTTGTTCCAGTGTACCACTGTTGGCAATAAGAGAACTCCTATCCTAGAATCAAATATCAAGGACTCAGTATTGCCATCATTAGGTCTGCAAATGTTTGCTTCACTTTGGCATCAGTGTTTAGATTTGTACCAACAGCATTTACTTAAAGCTATATGTTACCAATATTCAACTGTAAATGCAATACAATAAAAATGTTACCTTACTTTCCTGCACATAAGGCACTATGCATCACCTGTAGAAGTAACTGATGCATATTTAAAAAAATTTATTTCACTAAAACTTTAATAAAACCTTATTCTTTGAAACATTTTACTTGCCAAACATCACTATGCTCAAAATTCCATTTTCCTGTCACAGCAAGTAGATACATGGAAGCATTCTGTGATTCCTAAACCTTGATTCTAGGAAAATATTTCAGAAAAAAATGAGGATAGGAAAATGATCTAATGTTTTCACTGTTATTCTTCTATAGAAGTGGTTCTTAGCCTGTGGTCTATGGCCCCCAAGGGGATCCATGGATGGGCTTCAGGAGGTTTGTGAACCAGGCACAAAAAAAATCCATTTCCAATGCAATACAATAAAATGGTATGCAAACTTTCATGTATTTGTGTTTATGTACTTTTTCTAGGGAGAGGGTCCATAACTTTCATTTGATTCTCAAAGGGAGCCATGACCCAAAAAAGGTTAAGAACCACTGCTCTATAGGGTTAACTGGTTTACGCCACAGTAAGGTCACTAATGGAACTATATATATGTATGTATATGTATATAAACATAATTGTGATTAACCAAACAGAGGTTTTTATTATATTAACAAAACGTTTCAGCTTCCGCCTTCATCAGCTGCCAACATACAAATGCTGTTACCAAGGTGGCAGTTACAGAGCTTTGAGGATGGAATGCTCAGAGGGGCTTCATTTGCAGAAGCTAAGTAGTGGTGGTACTGTCCTCCAGGTTCAGGCCATGTGGTGCCAATGTGTCCAGAGAGTAAACCCAAAAGTTCTCCCTTTTGGTCAATGCTGCTGGATCTGCTGGCATCTCTATCGCTGTAATGGAAAAGTCCAACAGGCTGTGACCCTCAATGTTAAAATGCTTTGCAACTGGTTGCTCCACTTTTTTTGTCAAAATTGCCAACTTGTGGTTCCTGAAGTGCGTGCGTAGGTCAGTTGTGGTCTTTCCTACGTATTGGATATGACATCCTGGTCTTTTGCACTCGATGATGTAAACTATATTGCAGGACCTGCAGGTGGTGTTCTGTTTGATGTAATATGTCCTGCCTGTCCTAGTGCTTGTAAAAGTGGCTGTCTCCCTGAGGTACACACAGGTGATACAGCGTTTGGAGTGACAAGGATGAGACCCTGGATTGGTGATAGGTGGCTTAAGCACAGCTCTCACCAACAGTCTGCGCAAATTATGAGGTTGGCAAAATGCTATAACAGGAGGCCTGCTGATGGCTCTGGTAAGATGTTCAGAGTTTGCCAGCAATGGGTAGCTCTCCTTGATGGCTCGGTGATAGTTAGGAGATGCTGGATGGAAATCTACCACAAATGGAATCCGTTGCTCTCTGCTCTTTGACACCTCAGTATGATGGAAGAGGTTTTCTCTGGACAGAATGGAGGCTCAGTGGATGTTGCAATTCATAATATGTGGAGAATATCCTCTTCGAAGAAGGTGTTCTTTAAGTTCAGTGATCCTTCTCTGGTATTTATCTTCAGTGTTGCAAATAAGTGATTCTCAGAGCTAAGCTATACACAATGATCTTCTTTATATGCCTAGGATGGCAGGATTTCCAGTTTAAATAGGTGTGGGCATCAGTGGGTTTGCTGTAGAGATCAGTGGCTATTTTGTTGTTTTCAATGGTAAGAAGGACATCCAGAAAAGGGATGTGCGGATTGTCATTTGTACTATTAAATGTAAACTTAATAGAGGGATGGATAGAGTTGATGTAATTTTTAAAATGTATATATATATATATGTGTATGTATGTATATATATATATATGTATATATGAATGAAAATACTTGCCAGATCATAAAAGGAATATTGTAGAATTGAAAAAGTCACAGACAAAGTCAACCAAAACTATCAGAGGGCTGAAGCAGCTCCTCTAAGAAATATTAAAACATCTGGGGCTAATAAGAAAAAAGGTAAGTAAGGGGAACATGACAGAGGTGTATAAAAGTAAGGATAGTGTGGAAAAAGTGGATAGCTTTTCTTTATCCCTATAATATTAGAACCTGGGGCCATTCAATTAAGCTGAAACATCATGTGAGATATGAGGACAGACAAAAGGATGCATTTCTTCACAACAGCGTTATGGAATAAGACCAAGACCAGGAGACCACAGTGGAAGAAGCTAGATTCTTTTCACTAACCATAGATAAGAATAACCAAAGTTCAGGCTTCAGACAACATGTTAAACTGCAGTTAAACCTTAAACAAGAGTGAAAGCTTCCTATCACCTTGTGACCGTGCAGGAGGAGACAAGGGGAGGGAGAGCATGCAAGCCTTGGGGAAGACTAGGTTCACTCCTGTAAAAGCCTTCTCCAATCTGATGCTCTCCAGATGATTTGGATTACAACTCCCATTAGCCTCAGCCAGCGCAGGCAATGACCAGGGATGATGGCAGTTGTAACCCAAAACATCCGGAAGGCACCAAGTTCAGAAAGGCTGCCATAACACTAATCATAGTGCAGCATTATGTCAAAAGCAGCAATTGTTTTATGAAGGCAGCCTACAAGGCCTTTGGTCTCAATTGTGAGCACACCTCAGCTAACAAAACTACAATGCCTTTAAATCAGGGATGGTGAACCTGTAGCCCTCCACATGTTGAATTCCAACTCCCATCAGACCCAATCAATATAACAAATGGTCAGAGATTATGGGAGTTGTAGTCCTGCAATATCAGAATGGGCACAGGTTCCCCATCCCTGCTTTAAATCAAGTTTCATTCACCTAACTTTGACATAAAAAGTTACTAGTTAAGGTAAAATGTGAAGACAAAGAAAACATATGACATAATCTACTCTACCCCCTTTAGGATGCACACCTTAACGTGGTGAGGGGGGTTGAGAGTGTTGAAGAAGCTGAGAGCAATGCCGTCAGGAGTCCAGACCAAGAGGCTAGACTCCTAGCAAGGGGCACCCAAGGCAGAATGGTCAAAGCTGAGACACCAGAATAAGATGCATCCAAACTCAGAGGAAGGCAATGGTAAACCACCTCTGAATACCTCTTACCACGAAAACCATATGAACAGAGTATCCAAAATGCAACACGAGATAGTGCTGGAAGATGAGACTCCCAGGTCAGAAGGCACTCACCGAGCTACTGGGGAAGAACAAAGGACAAGTACGAGTAGCGCTGTGACTAATGACGCAGCTGGGTCAAAGTCAAGAGGAAGCCCAGAGGCTGATGCGCACAGATGTGAAAGGAGAGTCCGGAGTTGTACGATGTACACAATAGGAACATGGAACGTGAGAAGCATGAACCAGGGAAAGTTAGAAATTGTCAAGCAAGAAATGGAACGTATCAACATTACAATACTTGGTGTGAGTGAATTAAAATGGACGGGAATGGGACATTTTCAATCAGGCAGCTACAAAATATTTTATGCAGGAAATGAGAAATCAAGAAGAAACGGGGTTGCTTTAATAGTGAGAAGTGATGTAGCAAAAGCAATTAGGAGCTAATGCAAAGTCTGAGCGAGTGATATCAGTGAGATTAAATGGGAAACCTATTAACATAACTATCATCTAAGTCTACGCTCCAACGTCAAGAGCAGAAGAGAAGAATTGGAGAGATTTTACGCAGACGCACAGGAGGAAATTGATCACACACCAAAACAAGATACGATGATAATCATGGGGGACTGGAATGCAAAAGTAGGGAACAGAGAAGAACTAGGAATTGTGGGGAAATGGGGCTTAGGAGACAGAAATGAAGCAGGAGACTTATTGAATTCTGTGAAGCCATTGATTTGTTTCTTGCCAATACATTTTTTGAGCAACCAAAAAGACGACTGTACACGTGGACATCACCAGATGGTCAATATAGGAATCAAATTGATTGTATAATTGGAAACAGAAGATGGAGAAGTTCCATGCTTTCTGCAAAAACAAGACCAGGAGCAGACTGTGGTACAGATCATGAACTGATCATATCAAAAATGAGAGTAAAGCTAAAGAAGAACAACAAAGCACTCATAATGCTAAAATACAATTTAAATAACATCCCGGAAGAATATAAAGATCAAGTAAGGAACAGGTTTGAGCTTTAAACTTAGTTGACAGAGAACCAGAAGAACTATGGACTGAAGTCAGGGACATTATCAAGGAAGAATGCAAAAGACAATACCTCTTGTTAAAAAGAAAGACCTCAATGGATAACTGAAAAAACTCTTAACATGGTTAAAGAGAGAAGGAAAGCAAAAGCAAAAGGAGATAGAAACACCTAAACGCAACTATACAACTAGTACATAGGGACAAAGAAAACTATTACAATAGTTACTGTATAGAAATAGAAATGGACAACAAAATGGGAAGAACAAGAGCCCTATTCCAAAAGATTAGAAAAATGAAAGGGAAGTTTAAACCAAGGGTAGGGATGTTGAATAATCAACAGGGGAACACACTGACCGAGATGAAATAAAAGGAAGATGGAAGCAATACACTGAAGAACTCTATAAAAGAGATGCAAACAAAAGACCAATAATTGGGTGTTAGAACAAATCAAAGCAGAACTGTCACTGGAAGCTAAAATGATGGAACTGAGGTTATCATACTTTGGACACATTATGAGAAGACATGATTCACTAGAAAAGACAATAATGCTGGGAAAAACAGAAGGGAGTAGAAAAAGAGGAAGGCCAAACAAGAGATGGATTGATTCCATAAGGAAGCCACAGACCTAAACTTACAAGATCTGAACAGTGTGGTTCATGACAGATGCTCTTGGAGGTCATTGATTCATAGGGTCACCATAAGTTGTAATCGATCTGAAGGCACATAACAAATCTACTCTTAAGATTTTGTACAGAACACAGATTTGTTAGGATCTGTCATTCTGCCAAGACTGTTCTTTGAAAGAGTTAATGTAGACTCCAAATATGAAAGAAAGCTTCCATGAATTGAAAGTGACCCTTCTAATGTTACATGAAATAGTTCTACTGATGGATCCTTTCCAGAGGCCATTGCTGGCATGTCTTGTCTTGTTTATAATGGACTGTTAATTAGTTGTCTAAATCTACAGGTATCTTATATCACAATTGTCATTTGGAATGTGAACTATTTTTATATGCTCAAAAGTTTATCACTGTCAATTTTTGCAACAAAACACTGTTGTATAACTACATTGGTAAAACCATGAAAAGGCTGTGGTTACTGAAACGGAACACAAGAGCAATGCAACATGGAAATGTCACATTGTGCAACTATTTCTCTAGAAATTCAGGACATTCTGAGGATCTGCACTACAGAGCAGTTAACACTGCTGGAAGTCACTGATTCAGCTTCTTTTTCAAAAGCCTATTATGAAAATGATAGAGACAAGGCCCTGAAAGAACACCAGATTACAAAGACCTCTTCTGGGTCACTCCCAGTTCATAGATAACAGAAGCCCTGCTATTTTCTTCCTGCATAAACATGATACAACCAAGAGGGGGTTAGGGGCCAAACCCAATGAATGTTCATCACATGTGCAACTAAAAAAAAATTAAATGTACTGCCTTCAAGTCAATTCCGACTTATGACGACCCTATGAATAGAGTTTTCATGAGGCTGAGAGGCAGTGACTGTCCCAAAGTCACCCAGTGAGCTTCATGGCTACGTGGGGATTTGAACCCTGGTCTCTCAGGTCATAGTCCAACACCTTAACCACTACAACAAAATCCAGATCCATTATAGATGGTAGAAGTATAGTTAAGTGGAAGAGGATTACTGAACTGTAGTAACTACACACGGGAGAAGAGGGAAAGGCAACATTGCAATAGGATTCTTACTAAATCTCACAGCTAATAAAGCAGTAAAGCAAAGAAATGTGAAGGCCTGGAAAAATACAGAAAAAAAACAGGATTTTTCCTTTTTTTTTAAAAAAGGAGGGGTTGGTTTCTCCCTGAAAAGTGAAAAAATGGGGGGAACTGTTAACTGTTTTTGTGCCAGTTATGACATATTTTGGCAAGATGGGATGCTTTTCAGCATTGTTCTGTTGTGTTTTGCTTTCAAGCTTTTTGTTGTAATGTTTATGTTTTATTATGTGTAAGTCACCTTGAGACTATTTCAGTAGAAGGCAACCAAGAAATACATTTCTTCAATGCTAGTCCTCTCAAAGCAGACCCACTGAAAATGGACATGACTAACTTGAGTCCATTAATTTCAACAAGTCTACTCTCCTAGTAAAATTAAGTTGATACAACCCTAAACAAAAACAGCCAGATTGGCGGGTACAAGAGAGAGGGCATTCTCAGTGGCGGCCCCCACTCTTTGGAACTCCCTCCCACAAGATCTCCGGCATGCCTCTTCCCTAAATGTATTTCGGAAAGACTTAAAGACCTGGCTTTTTCAGCAGGCCTTCGGGGTATCCGGGGAGGGTTAATCGATAACTGTAATGCCTCCTACCCAGTTTTAATATTGTTGTTGCAGATCTATTGTTTTTATTGTATTACTGTATTTTATTAATTGTATTTTAATAATTTTGTAAGTCGCCTAGAGTGGCCATTGGCCAGATAGGCGACGAAGAAATTAAATTTATATATATATATATAAATAAATAAACAGTACTTTACTTAACCTTAATTAAGCAGTTTCCTGTCTCAGGATTTTGAATCCATTCCTACTAACTACAGGACAATTGTACAATAAATACACACATGACCATCTCACCAGTTCTTTAAGTTTTTAAAATGAATTTAATTCTTTAGGAGTTTTGAAAAATGCATTGCTTCTTGGCTCATTCTGGGTGTTGTTCTTAAGAAAACTAGCACTGATCAGAGTTGCAAAAGGATTTTAATGAGCAAGGTTACTTCCAGTGCTGCTACTCAGCATATAGTATTAGAGCACTAGAGCATATCAGATTGCCTTCAGGCTAGTTAAGGTCATGCTGTAATCAAGAAGAGTGCTGCAAAAAGATTCCCTTATCTTTATACAAGAAAACCATACTTTTTCTTCCAGAAAAGCTTTAATGTGTATCCTAGATACTAACAACAAGCTCATTCTCTGAGTGCCAATCCTTATGTAGCCACAATGATACCATCCACATATGAGAAGTCTCAGCAGGGACACAAATGTTTGTAGTACAAAGAAGTATTTAGGGAAAAAACCTAATAGGGTGTAAAAAAAAGGAAAGGAAAAAAAGCCCAATTAGGACTCACCAGATTCAGTGGCCACAGAATAGTGAGTGTCTGGTGGGTGTGGGAGACAGGATGGAAACTTGGAAAGAATGGAATCGAGTGTCCTGGAAGAACTGGCACCATGAACAGGAACATTCCAAACAGTCCCACATTAGGCATTTCATAAATGAAAAAGCCCAAAATGTACTCTTCTTTATACATTTTATATCTTGCTCTATCTGCCACAGAACTTGTAAATTTGTGCATACATGTTCCCACATGTAGACAAAGACAACTAATACAAGTTCTCCCCTGCCAACCTATCTTGTTCCTGCATAAATAGAATTGTGTGTGGGAGGGGACTTGCACTATTGGAACTATAACATATTTAAAAAATCTACATACACTTATATATTAGTAACTGTGCCATGGTGAGCCCTGAACCTTAAATAAAAATTATTTCCAAGGTTTTACACATTAGTATACTTAAACTGTCTCCTTTATTTCTTTAAATAAACCCTTCAACAAAATTACTTTAAATATTTCTTACCACAAACAGTTTAGGAGAACTTTTGATTCACCTGAAGTTCACAAAAGCTATTGCTTTTTTACATTAACATTTAAGAACAGGCCTAACTAATGCTACACATTGTTGGTAGTCTCTTCCAGGAAACCAAGAGATCACATACTCTCTGTATACAAAGTGTATTTGTTTAGAAATTTTGCTGGGTAATTCCAAAGCATTTCAATAAAAGGAGAAACACATGTTGCCCTAATAAAACAGGAAGCCTTAAAAATGGGCAAGTTCACACAACTGTAAAAGACTGGTTTTTCTATCTCCAGACTTTTTTACTGGACAGAACAAAATGTGGTAAGCATAAAAGAATAGAGGTCTAACAGTGAGTTACATTTTTAAGAAATTCACAGAATTCAATGTATTTATTATTTATTGTATATTTGTATGCTGCTTTTCATGACCATGTAAGCCATTTTGAACTCTAGCAGATAGATTCACACAACTAATTCACCACCCATGGGCACATTCAGACTAGGGTCAAGGGGGGGAGAAGAGATATCTCTGATTTAACAATGCCAGTGTTGGGTATGAACTCTAGCAGACAGTGTTCTCAGACTTCCATAAACACATGCTAAATCCCTATGCCTTCAAGATACTTATGATCCAGCAACAAGAGAGTTGACAAGAAAACAGGCTGGGGAGGAGAGAAAGAAACCCGCATGCGCAAGATAAAAGACAAATCTTCCATAACAAGGCAGAAGCAACTGGTATCATCTGAATGTTCGGAGGCATAGCACAAAGAAAATGATGCACACAAGACAGTAAAACGACAGTCCACATCCAGCATCAGAGCTCCACAAACCCACCCACCTTTCACGATCTTATGCGTTGAGATCAGGACGAAGCGAGACAAAAACTGGAGCTCCCCTAACGCGCATAACATTTTTGACATCTTCCAGTCTACTACCTCCCCCAAACCCCACCACCACCATTCTTGAAACAGTGAGAGGCAGGCATGTGCAAAGGTAGGGTGGCAGAAGATAAAAAGAGGGGAGACCTTTAGACCATCGCCACCGTGGTGGCGAGGGAAACAATCGATCACCCCCCTGCCCCATTTTCTTTAGTGAACCTAAAAACAAATTGTGGGAGGGGGTGGAAAGCAAGAAGCAGACAAAAGCTTTTCTACATAAATAGACCCAGCTCCACCCTAGGAGGGGAAAACGAAGGGGGAAGAGAAAGGGCGGTCACCGCTAGGAAACATTAGAAAAGCTTCTAAAATAAAAAAGGCTTGGCCGCGCACTGGGGGGGGGCGCTACTCATCCCGGGGTGACTCAATGGAGCTCCCCAGGATAGAAAAGCGGGAAGAGGAGTGCGAAGGTGCCTGGAAGGATTATTTACTCAGGCGGCGAATATGCTCCCCTCTCCCCTTCCACACGAAGCACACAACCCCCTCCTCCCCCGCGCGTGATGACACGCTCCTCCCGCTCCCCCCCTTCTTCTTCTAGGGGTCAGCTCCTGTCACAACAGCCCATCTCCCTTGAAAGGCCTTCTGTCAACGGCTCCCTTTTTTTCCTTTCAGGGGCCCAAGCAACGTCCCTCCGTCCGCCAGTTAGCGCCAGCGCCGCCGCCTCCTCCCCTCCCCTCTCACACGGCGACGGCGGTAGCACAAAGACCCGGGCGGGAAGGAGGGAGCTGGCCGGGCCCGAGCTTCGGGTCTGCTCTTTCTTTCCCCATCTTTCCCTCTCTCGCTTTCTCTCTCCTGCTCCCCGCACTTCCTGGTCCCCTCAGCGACGGCGCGACGGCAACGCCGAAGCCCGGGGAGGGAGACGGACATTTCATTCGAGCCTGCAGTGAAACCGGTTACCAATCATTGGCCGGAGCCAGGCACAAACCTCCAGTGCGGCCCTGGTTGGCTCCCTCCGCAAATCGGCTGTTTGGTTGGACAGAAAATGGCTGCGAAGGAACCAGTCCCAGCGCGGAGCACCGCTTCCCGAAGCCGGCCTGCCCTCCCTCCGCGCCGCCTCCTCCTCCTACCCAGCGCCCCTCCCGCTCAGCGGCTCTTCCCGCTCTGGGTTTCCCTCCCACCGCTATTGTTACCGTTCCTGCAGCTTCGGCTCACAAGCAGCTGCGCGGCTGGAAATGAAACCTCGCCGACACGAGCAATCTCCTAGCGGCGGCGCGCGGACTCTGATACCGCTGTGCTTTATATGTGGAGGCCAACCGCGTACTGTTAATGCGCAGACCCACCTCAGCCAGACCCCGCGCGTGGTCCACCTGAGGCAAGATGCCGGCCTTCCCTCCCGTTTTCTGTCGACCTTCTCTGAGCACAGGTCGCCTCTTCACACGGGCAGGCATTTTGTGTGCAACACGTATCCTTAAAAATTATCTGTTGTGACAAATTCCACAGACTGTTAACTCGTCGCAACAAAGAGCAAGAGGGGGTGCCTTGTGGCATTTTAAAGGCATTATCCCATAATAACTTTGGAGAGGAGCGCAAGGGCCGGCGGATAAAGAGAGGGTCTCACCGGAATTATCTATGGCCCTCAGCTATTCAGTGTTTGATTCTATTCGTTTGGGTGTAAATAGGGACAATGGATTCCTGTCCTACATTATTATTACTACATTTATATACCACCTTTTCTCCAAGGACCTCAAAGTGACTCACAAATAGGGTTCTTCTCCTCCCGCCTCCCGATTTTATCCTTGCAACAGCCCTGTGAGGTAGGTTGGGCTGAGAGACTGTGAGTGGCCCAAGGTCCCAGTGAGCTTCATGGCTGACCGGAGATTTGAACCCACCTCTCCCAGGTCCCAGTCTCACACTAACCACTGCACCACACCACTACAGGAGTTAATTTGCTTGGCTGCTAAGTTAAATTGTGTTATCACTATTAACTGCTATTGTGAAGTTACTGTACTTATTTTGCATTAGTTTAAACTTTTAACTAGATTGTCACAGACTGCACTTTTTGCTTTTCCTTGTCACTTTAAGCCTGCTGTTCACAGATATTTTTTATCTACCTCCTTTGGTTTCATAGGAAATGATTCCATAATAAATTAAATACACACATCTGCCAACTGATAAGACTTCATTTATCTGATGAAAAGGATTCAATACCTAAAAGATTTTATCGTTCCTTACATATACAACCAATCACTGCACTGTGCAAGAGGGCATCTTGCTGATATCATCCTATGGAGGCCTGTTGGAATTGGGCCTTTAGTGCAGCAGTACCTACCTTTTGGACTTCCCCCCCGTTACAAATCAGACAGGCGCCATCTCTGTTGTCCTTTTGAGTATGCTCATCTTTCAACAAATCTAAGTGGAGGAATCTTACCCCAGTTGGTATCTGCATTGGTTTTGAATTGATTTTATATATATGGTGTTGTCATTTTATATAACAATTGCTCTATGTATGTTTTCATTGTATTGTAAGTTGCTTTGTGATGCCTCATGGGAAGTGATTCATAAATGACAATAAATCCACTAAAGCTTTCCATATTAATAAATGTGTTAGTTTTCAAGGTGCTACAAAATACTTTGGGCCCCTCCAGACAGTGAACACAATAGTTGTCAGAGCAAATGGATTGATGTGCCAATCAATTGCGAAATCTCTTTGAAGTGGATTTCTTTAAAAAATGCACTCAAGCTATTCCCACCTGGTTTTAAAGTAAACAAGGGGTGGGGTTTGACTAATATGGTGTGCCTGCGTTTTCAGAAGAGAGAGGTAGACATGCACTGGAACTGGCAGAACAGTGAGTGTGTTTCTACCCAAAGTCTGTTTATTGAGCATTCATCCTGAATTGCTTGCAGTAAGCTGTGGACATGCAGCAAGAATGGTTTTTCTGGCTGCATTTTGAAGTGACTTGGACACACCTTCCTTCCCCACTGCTGACTTAAGATCTTTCAGGACCACCCACAGCAAAGTGTTGAGCCAATCACTGTCTCTGCATGAGCCTACAGCAAAATGTTTCCATCGGCCACAACAGGAGGGGCAACGGGTTGATCTACCAGTCAGTTGCAGAATCTGTCTGCAGCTAAATTTTTTTAAAAACCCTCTTAAGCTGATCTGACCAGGTTTAGAGTAAAAAGGGGTGAGTTTGACTTTTGTTATGTGTCTCTGTTTTCTGGAAACAGATGTGGAGATACAGTGGAATCAGCACATCAGTAAGTCTGTCTCTACCCTAAGCTTATATAGAGGTTAAGGTATATCCAATCTTTATTGAGTATTTGTTCTGATTTGTTTAAAGTGTGGTTATAAAACAATGAGCATTCATCCTGCAGTCATCCTGATTTGATTGTGGGATGTTTGCACATCTTCCCACTAGGTATTTGTTCATCCCATACTTTTTAATGCATTTTTCCATCAGTTTTCAAACTGTAAAAAGAATGTTTTATTTTTAAAAAACTAACCCTGGACTTAGTGCCTTAGAGTGACATAGCTCTTTTCATCCACTTTTAATCAGTAAACCTGAGGTTATGGTATGCGATTTAATCATTCCTACAAAATACTGACAGTCTGGAGGTACCCAAAATTGTTTATTCACAGTAGCAATAATTGGTAATAACCCAATTTTCCTTTGCTGTGATGATTTAACACCAGAAGTAGGAGAGAAAAACCTTAGTCTTGATTCCATCTTAAACGGAATAAAATTTACTTACAAATTCTAATCTAGCAATTTCACTCCCTTTTAAAACTATTTTGTTTGATTTTTTTCAGTTCACCAGAAAAGTATAATGAAATCAAGGCTCAGTACAAATAAAAAAAAGAATATTCCTTGAGCATGTACCTCAGCTCCGCATCCCCAAACACAGAACAAGGCAACAAAGTGTTTAAGAAAATCCCCACTGGATCAGGCCAAAAGCCCATCTAGTCCAACATCCTGTTCTCACAGTGACCAACCAGATGCCTATGGGGAGCTTGCAAGCAGTACCTGTGTGCAACAGTACTCTTGTGATTCCCAGAAACTGTTACACTGCCTCTGACAGTGTAGGCAGAATATAGCTATCATGACTGGTAGCCACTAATAGCTTTATCATCCATGAGTTTACTAACCCTCTTTTAAAGCCATCCAAATTGGTGGCTGTCAAGAACTACTGCCCCCAAAACCTGGGACCAGAGTCTTGTTGAAGGAATAGGTGCCAAAAGATCAGAGTAAAACGCAACCTTGCAAAGCGGAAACTGCCACCGCTCCTTAAGTCTAACCAACTGGGCTGGGAAACTTTGGTACTTTGGATTGCCTGATTCAATAAGACAAGAGCTATAAGTCAGGCTCTCTGTCTCTTGAGCCCTAAGCCTCAAAAGTTACTCAGCAGCAGTTTGACCAAGAAGCCAAAGAACTGGTTTAGTATCCAAAGCAAATTTCCAAGAAACAACACCCAAAAATAAAAGTAGAAGATTTCTTAATGTTTAAAAATAGCTTCAAAAAAGAACCTGTATACCAGTGAGAAAGGTAATTATGAAAGATTATTAAGAGTACAAAGGTACATTAAGAGAATTATAAGACAAGAAATAAAACTACAAAGCTAATTTGCCTAACTGTAATACAAACCGAGTAGAGCAACTGACTTCACAGAAACCAGCAAGTAGCACAGGAATGTCCACAGAGTTAGGAACTATGATCTGAGACATGGAATTAAGGGATGTTACTTTTCTAGCAAAAGACCCAATAACAGCAAACCAACTCTCCTAGCCAATCGGCTAGCTGACTGTGACTTTCCAGAAGTGGAGCGACCATGAGATCTCACCAGAGAGGCATCCAGTCCAATTAGCAGAACCACCATCATGGCATTGAAGTGTAGCTTGTACCAGATAACGCAGGTGCAAGAATGAACTCATGTCCAATTAGGGGGAAAGAAACTTTTTCACACAGGTCACTCTCTCTACTCAGAAGTCTGAGCAAAAGAACCATTTCGCTGAACCTAAGAATTCTTTTTCTTGGCAGTGGCTTTCACTACAACTTATGGGAGCAAATTCCATAGTTTAACTATGCACTGTATGAAGAAGTACTCTTTTTTGTCTGTCCTGATTCTTCTAACATTCAGCTTTGTTGGCTGTCCATGAGTTCAAGTGAGCAAGGGATAAAACGTCTCTTTCTCTGCTTTCTCTACACCATGCATAATCTTTTCTTCTTCTGTTGTGTGTGTGTCCCCTCAGGTTTTTCTAAACTAAAAAGCACCAAACATTGTAACCTTTCCTCATAGTGCAGTTGCTCTAACCACTTGCTCATTTTGGCTGCCTTTTCCAGTTCTACAATGCCCTTTGAGGTGAGACAGCCAGGATTGTACACAGTATTCCAAGTGTGGTTGCATTATAGATTTGTATAACAATATTATGATGTTGACAGTTTTATTTCAGCCCCTTTCCTAATGATCCCTAAGATGAATTTCACCATTTTCACAGCTACTGCATAAGGGTCATAATCTTCATTGAGCTACTGCATAAGGGTCATAATCTTCATTGAGCTATCCACTATGACCCTAGGGTCTCGTTCCTGGTCAGTTACTGTTGCCTCTGTTGTTTTGGGTATATGTTTATCCTCTGCTTATTATCTCAACATGTGGATATGAAGGTGAAATAGGACTTACCTGGATTTACCTGTCTGCATGGAAAGCTTTCACATTAGTGGAATGTGTAGTACCAGAGCAGAGACTTTCATAAAGTGCAAGAATTTCAGCTATATGGGGAACTGTGCCATATGCCCTTATAAGACAACCCATATTTTTTTGGAATCGTGCTGAGAGCCAATGGAATAGCTGTTAAGCGGCTGTTGCAGTTAGTGTTTATGAAGCAATGAAGCAGGTGGACTGGCACAGTTCCAGATTTTGTGCAAGGAAGTTGAAATGTTTGTGTCAATAATGTATCTCATGGTGATGTTTTGTTTGTTTATTTATTTATTTATTGCATTTGTATACCGCCCCATAGCCGAAGCTCTCTGGGCGGTTTACAACAACTAAAAACATTAAAAACAAATATACAAATTTAAAAACACATTTTTAAAAAGCAGTTTAAAAACACATGCTAAAATGCCTGGGAGAAGAGGAAAGTTTTGACCTGGCGCCAAAAAGATAAGTGTTGGCGGCAGGCACACCTCATCAGAAAAATCATTCCATAATTTGGAGGCCACCACTGAGAAGGCCCTCTCCCTTGTTGCCATCCTCCCAGCTTCCCTCGGAGTAGGCACCCAGAGGAGGGCCTTTGATGTTGAGCGTAGTGTACGGGTGGGTTCGTGTCGGGAGAGGCGTTTCATCAGGTATTGTGGTCCCAAACCGTGTAAGGCTTTATAGGTTAAAACCCACAGCTTGGAAAAGTTATTTTTAAACTACAACTCCCATCAGCCCCAGCCAGCATGGCCACTGAATTGGGAGTTGTAGTTCAAAAAAAGTAACTTTTCCGAGCTCTGTTAAAACCAGCACCTTGAATCGAGCTCGGAAACATACAGGCAGCCAATGCAAGCGGGCCAGAATTGGTTTTATATGTTTGAACCGTCTGGTCCCTGTTACCGATCTGGCTGCTGCATTTTGCACAAGCTGCAGTTTCCAAACAGTCTTCAAAGGCAGCCCCACGTAGAGCGCATTGCAGTAATCTAATCTGGAGGTTACCAGAGCATGGACAACTGAAGCCAGGTTATCCCTGTCCAGATAGGGGCATAGCTGGGCCACCAACCAAAGCTGGTAGAAGGCACTCTGTGCCACCAAGGCTACCTGAGCCTCAAGTGACAGAGGTGGTTCTAGGAGAACCCCCAAGCTACGAACCTGCTCTTTCAGGTGGAGTGCAACCCCATCCAGGACAGGTTGGACATCCACCATCCGGTCAGAAGAACCACCCACTAGCGGCATCTCAGTCTTGTCTGGATTGAGCCTCAGTTTATTAGCCCTCCTCCAGTCCATTGTCGCAGCCAGGCACCGGTTCAGCACATTGACAGCCTCACCTGAAGAAGATGAAAAGGAGAAATAGAGCTGCGTGTCATCAGCATACTGATGGCAATGCACTTCAAAGCTCCGGATGACCGCACCCAATGGTTTCATGTAGATGTTGAACAGCATGGGGGACAGAACTGACCCCTGCGGAACCCCATACTGGAGAGTCCAGGGTGCCGAGCAATGTTCCCCAAGCACCACCTTCTGGAGGCGACCTGCCAAGTAGGAGCGGAACCACCACCATGCAGCCCCTCCCACTCCCAACTCAGCCAGTCTTCCCAGAAGGATACCATGGTTGATGGTATTGAAAGCTGCTGAGAGATCAAGGAGAATCAACAGGGTCACACTCCCCTGTCTCTCTCCCAACAGAGGTCATTATACAGGACGACCAAGGCTGTTTCCATGCCAAAACCAGGCCTGAAACCCGACTGAAATGGATCCAGATAATCAGTCTCATCCAAGAGTGTCTGGAGCTGGCCTGCCACCACTTGTTCCAGGACCTTGCCCAGGAATGGAACATTTGCTACCGGCCTATAGTTTAAGATTTTCTGGGTCCAGGGAGGGTCTCTTCAGGAGTGGTCTCACTACCATCTCTTTCAGGCAGCCAGAGACCACCCCCTCTCACAGAGAGGCATTAATCAATTCCCTGGCCCAGCTGACTGTTGCATCTCTGCTAGCTTTTATTAGTGAAGAAGGGCAAGGATCCATCACAGAAGTGGTTGCATGAACCTGTCCAAGCACCTTGTCAGCGTCCTCAAGCTGTACCAACTGAAACTCATTCAAGAAATCGGGACAAGGCTGTGCTCTGGATACCCCGCTTGATTCACCTGCTATAACACTGGAGACTAAGTCCTGGCGGATGCTAAAGATTTTATCCTGGAAGTGCCTAGCAAATTCATTACAGCGGGCCTCAGATGGTTCTACCATGTCCTTGGGGCTAGCGTGTAATATGTTGACCATTGAACCACACTGTCACTGAGTTTGTTTTCCATCAAGTCTGAAAAACTGTAACTAGGGGGAGTTATGTCTTTGCCCAGTCTGGGAACGGACAGCCAAGGCCGTTGCTATGGTAACCATCACGATAAACTGGGAACAGTTCTAGCAGCTATCTGTGTTGAGCTGAGTCTTCTGTGTAATGTCTTTGAACTGAGAACTTCTCTCCTAGAAGGGGGGATCTTAAAGCCTTAAGCCATAATGTCTTAATAAAAGACTCTTAACCTGATCTAATGCATCTGAGAAGTTTCTTGATCAACTTAACTCCAACGTAATTTATGCTGTTTCACGCAACAACGCACACACGTCAACAAGGGTTATGGGCCCAGATCCACAGCGCATTACACGGGAGTAAGTTGCTGGTCTGAACGGCAGACGGAGTTCCAGAGGGCAGCTTGATTGATTGTACCAGACAGAGGTGAGCAACATGGCTGTAAACCTGTCTGGGGGAGGCTTGCCAATGGAAAGATTGACGGAAAAGAATTATGGCAGCTGGAAGCCGAGGATGCGGGCTTTTCTGATAAAAGAGGATTTATGGGACATTATAGATGGACCACCCCCGGCGGTATTGACCGCAGCCTGGAAGCGCAAAGATCAGAGGGTGCAGGCGTTTATAATCTTGGCTCTATCGGATTCTCCACTGATGTGTGTGAGAGATGAGCCGTCGGCTAAACAGATGTGGGACGCGTTGCAGGATTTGTCCCAGGAATGGCAGCGGAGGCAGAAGGCGCAGAGAGCCGAGCTGATGGAAGCTGTCAGAAGCAAGGAGGCGAAAAGTGCCGTGCAGAAGGAGGCTGTCGAAAGCAAACAGGATTACAAGCAGCAACGGCTGAAGGCTTGTTATGCCTGTGGGGCTCGTGGGCATCTCCAGAAAGACTGTGCAGTCAAGCGAAACTCCAGGGACGGAGGCTTGAAGCAGGGAAGTGTGAACTTTGTTTGTAAACAGAATTCTCAAGATTTAGCACCTGTTGACTGGATTGTTGACAGCGGGGCAAGCCATGTATTAATCAAAGACAGAAGTTTGTTTTACACTTCAGAAAATTTGCGGGATTTTGTGCAACTAGCTGATGGATCGCAAAAGATTGTGGAAGCCCGAGGTCTGGTGAGATTTGACAAGTTGGGAATACTGTCAGATTGTTTGTTTGTACCAGAACTGAATCATAACACGTTGTCTGTGAGAAAACTGGTGAATTCTGGGTATTGTGTAACATTTGATAGAGGAAAATGTTTTGTGCAGAGAAGAGGCAAAGTTGTCTGCCAGGGATTCATGACACAGGGGCAGTTTAGAATGACCATGGGTGTGAAGTGTGCTGATACTTTGAGTTTAATGGGGCGGAAAGGGAATGACCGCCAGAGCTGTAAAAAGACAGCTGTAAAAGGCACACAGTCAGTATTTACTGCTCACATGGAATCTTCATGTAATGCAATCAGGTTAATGCCTAAGAGAGTGCAAAGCAGCCGGGTACACATTCCACAGAGAAAAAGGAGGGGCAAACTTGCACCGAGGGCGCAGCAAGGTTTTGTTTTGGGATTTCAGAATGCATATTTCAGAGTTTGGTGTCCAGAAACACAGCAGTTAATTCTGAGCAGAAGCATTAAAGTCTCAGAAAAACCTTGGGATCAAAGGGAAACAGTCATTCTTACAGGGTCAGATGACACACAATCACAAACATTTAAGCCAAATCCAGACATAAAGGTGGAGGGCACACATATTCCTCTCAGAGATGCGTTAAATGAGCTCATTTGTGGGAAATGAAGATCAAAGAAACGTAAGGCTGAGGAAATGGAATCTCCTGCGCAGGCTGTGCCAAGCACAAGCACAGATGGGGGGGCAGAGAGAGCAGAAGCCCTAGTGCCATTAAGACGTTCTACAAGAGTAAACATAGGGAAACCGCCAGAAAGATATACTGTGGGGGTAATTACCAGTCCTGGAATGCATAAACTGGTGGACATGGATCCTGACACTTTGTATTTGACATGTGTACAGCCAAAGTTTGATTGAATAAAGTTTTAGCTAAATGTGCAGAGATGTTCTGAACTGTACTGAAATGTAAGCTGTATTGCAAGATGTATTGGAGAAATGTATTGTTGTTATTGTTGTAATGAGTTACAGACATGATGGGAAAAAGGGGGGATTGTTGACCATTGAACCGCACTGTCACTGAGTTTGTTTTCCATCAAGTCTGAAAAACTGTAACTAGGGGGAGTTATGTCTTTGCCCAGTCTGGGAACGGACAGCCAAGGCTGTTGCTATGGTAACCATCGCGATAGACTGGGAACAGTTCTAGCAGCTATCTGTGTTGAGCTGAGTCTTCTGTGTAATGTCTTTGAACTGAGAACTTCTCTCCTAGAAGGGGGGATCTTAAAGCCTTAAGCCATAATGTCTTAATAAAAGACTCTTAACCTGATCTAATGCATCTGAGAAGTTTCTTGAGCAACTTAACTCCAACGTAACGTATGCTGTTTCACGCAACAACGCACACACGTTGCCCCTGGACAATTCTGAGGAGCTCCGCTGGGCGGCAAATTGATGATTTGATAGTGGCAGCAAAATACTGGCTTTTTGCTGCCCTCACTGCCCCTAAATACAGCTTACCATAGGCACTTACCAGTGTGTAACCGTATCTACCAGGAGTTCATCTCCATCTGCACTCAAGCCGTCTCCTATATTGTTTCATCACTCTCAGCTCTGGGGTATACCATGGAGCCATACAAACTCTACACAGGAGAGGGCGCTCAGGAGCAATCATGTCAACTACCCAGGTCATTTCTGTATTCCACAGTTCAACCAGGGTTTCGACAGGAGTGCCAGCCCTATCAGCCGGAAAACTCCGCAGAGCCCTTTGGAAACCATTTGGATCCATTCGTCTCTGGGGTGGACCAACTTAATAGGTCCCCCACCCTTGCAGAGGGGAAATGCCGCTATAAGTCTAAACTTCAGCAAGCAGTGATCTGTCCATGACATAGGGACTGATGTAAGGCCCCCCCACATTCAGTTCACCATCTCCATGTCCAGTTGCAAAAACCAAGTCTAGAGTATGTCCTGCTACATGTGTTGGGCCAATGGCATATTGGGACAGTCCCATGGTTGTCATGGAAACCATGAAATCCTGAGCCGCTCCGGATAAGGTGGCCTCGGCATGGATGTTGACATCCCCAAGAACCAAGAGTCTGGGGGATTTCAACAGTACACCTGAGCCCACCTCTGTCAGCTCAGCTAGGGAATCTGTTGGGCAGCGGGGTGGGCGGTACACCAACAGAATCCCCAGTCTGTCCCGCTGACCCAACACAAGGTGAAAACACTCCAGACCAGTAGTCACATGGACAGGGTGCTTGTAGAGGGAGATGGAGCTCCTATAGACCACAATAACTCCCCCTCCCCGACCCTCAGGTCTACCCTAATGCTGAACCAGGTACCATGGCGGACATAGCTGGGAGAGACTGACTCCTCCCTGCTCACCCACCCAGGTCTTGGTTATACATGCCAGATTGGCTGCCTTATCCACAATTAAATCATGAATGAGGGAGATCTTATTATGCGCTGATCTGGTGTTTAGGAGCAGCATCCGGAGGTCTGAGAGCTAGCTGATAGGGCAACCAACAAACCTGCGGGTGTGGGGAGGACCGGAACAAGGCACAGTTGTTAACTGCCTGGGCCGCGTTCCCCTTACCTGGCAAGTCCTCGCAATGCCATATCTCCCTCTACCTGTCACTACACTAATTGGGGCCCACTCAAGTCTCCCCACTTGGCTCTGAGTCCTCTCTCCCAGGCACATGACTCAAGACCTGCAGAAAGCCAGGCAATCTGCAAAAGTTTTGCTGAAGAACACTAAAAAGATTCAGGTGAATTTGTACTTCTTGTACCAAAGTCCATGTTTTTTCTTATTCTTCTTAGGCCCCACCATGCACAGAGTAATACAATAAAAAAAACAAAGAGTCTAGTGACATCTTAAAGACTAACACATCTATTAGGGCGTTATCATTCATGGTCTACAGTCCACCACTTTATCCATGAATGTTTATGCCATAATAAAAGTATTAGTCTTAAAGGTACCTCAAGACTCTTTGGCATTTTTGCAGCAAGGGAGCTAAAACAGCTATGGCTCTGGAAAAATTAAAGGAGTCATTTCCAATGATACAGATATGACCCCACCCCAAAAAAGCAACCACAAATGTGTCACCAGAAATTATATGTTGTGCAAAAAAGAAAACTGTATCTCAAAGATGCCAGAAAGAAGTATGGATTCTTTATTTCTACAATATTTTTGGATGCTTCCTGTTTGTGGTGTGCTTTCAGAAAATGTGTGCCTTGTATGTGCCTTGTATGATGGGACTATCCTGTGCAAGAAAAAAAACTGACAACTGGTTACATAGTTACATATCCCCCCTAGACACACTTAACACACATAACGGAGATACACTTGCTCAACATATATGCAGTCACACACAGAGCTTAGGGCCTGAGAGGGACTCTGCTAAGCCCCTACCTCATTCTGTCAGGCTAAGGGGGGAGGGAAGAGTGTGCTGCTGTGCTGTGAGAAACGGAGTCCCTTTTTCACAGCACAGCACAAAATTCAAAGGCTATGCTCAACGGGAATGAGAGAGAACTGTCCCTAGATTTACATTAGCATGCAGCCCAAGATCCATCCTGCCTAGCTTGGTCTTTGCAAAAGCAGCCGGAAAAAAGCAATGACTGAATGGGCTAGCAGTACCCAGCTGCTTTTGCTAGGTTTATACTACCTCTTTCCAGCTCCAGCAGCTCCTAGACTGTTCAGTGGCTCAGGAGGATGCAATCCCCTGGGCCTCTCTCGTCTCTGACTTTTCTTTGGTGTGCTGAGCTCTGCTCACTCACACTAGTGTGTGGCTGCAGCAGCAAGCAACAGCACTGACTAGGGGCATTCTTCAGAAATGTTCTGTTAAGGCCAAAATGCTATGACCAAGACTTTTTAAAATGTTGGCACTAGCAGGACCGGGGGGGGGGAGGCATCAGTTGAACTCTGTTTCAAAAGTGCTGCCATTTTCTGTCTGTCATTTTCAGTATTTTTGAAATACTGAAGGTGTCTTGCAACAGCAATGTAGTGTTGAATTTTTT
Organism: Rhineura floridana; assembly: GCF_030035675.1. Taxonomy (NCBI): domain Eukaryota; kingdom Metazoa; phylum Chordata; class Lepidosauria; order Squamata; family Rhineuridae; genus Rhineura; species Rhineura floridana. The sequence continues at coordinate 36,161,717 of NC_084487.1, forward strand.
AACAGCTTACTTTGCTCAATGATGGTTTTTAAACTTGGTTTTTAAATGCTCCTTTTAGCTGTTTAAATTAATTTTATATAAGTCTGGTACTGGCTTTTGAAATGTTTTAACTATTATTTTAATTTATTTGTATTGGGAGGAGGGAATGATGTCTTAACCTGGGAGTAAGTCCCATTGAACCCAATGGAGCTTACTTCTGAGTAGACATGTATTAGATTGCACTGTTATTCTTGTTATGTAAGCTACCTTGAGAGACATTTTGGCCTAAAAAAGGTGGCCTAGAAATATTTGAAAGAAAGTTTTATTTTTGCATAGTGCTGAACTGGTGTATAGGTGCTTAACCAACAATAAATAATAACTCTGATAATAATGGGAGACTGCACACAAGCCTCAAATGAATGAAAGGCTTACAAGGTTTTCAATGAATGAATAAAAGCCATGGAAGTGAAGGTCATTAAACATATTGTAAAAACATCCAACAAGGGCAGAGCCACATTCCACAATCACAGTGGCAGCAAATGTATTACCTGGAGAAGTATATCATTTTCCCACTTACAAAAAAAAAAGGTTGTGTCCGCACTAGGACATTAACGTGTGCATTTGCAGTGGCGGCCGCCACACATGAGCACTTTCAGGTTTATGCCTCTGAAATATCTCAGTGTTTCCTGTCCACACTCGTGGCTGGGGTTGGAGACATGTATTCATGCAGTGTGTTGTTGTCCCCTCCTCTCAGTTCTTTCCACTCTCGGGGAGTTCCAGAAACCTGAGGTCTGTTGTGGGCACATGCACTGGTATTTGTTTACCTGTATGGGCACCATTTTTTAAAATTGTCAGTGGAACTGGAGAACAACAAACTTCCACCAAAGGCAATGTCTCAAGCATGTTTTGCGGTGGGCAAAATGGACACTTTTTAAATGGTCTTTTATTTAGGGTCCCATATGCATTATACATATAGCATTATATCATTTTACACTATCATGGCTTCGCTCAAAGAATCTTGGGACCTGTAATTTGTTAAGATTGCTGAGAGTTGTTAGGAGACCCGTTCCCCTCACAGAGCTACAATTTTCAGAGTTGTTTAACAATCAATCCCTCTTCCCAGGAACTCTGCGAATTTACCTTTGTGAGGGGAACAGGCGTCTCCTAACAACTCTTGGCACTCTTGATAAACTACAATTCCCAGGATTCTCCGGGGGGGGGAGCCATGACTGTTTCAAGTGATATAATAGTACTTTAAATGTATAGTCCTGATGGGACCCAAGAAATACCATATTTGGACAAGAAAAATGTTTTGCTCTGCCTCTGCCTCAGCCTCTTTTGGGCTGGCCCTGAGTCGGCCCGTTTCCCAAAATCTATAAAACAGGAGTTACTAAAACAGGGGCAGGGAACCTGTGCCCCTGCAGGTATTATTATTATTATTGTTGTTGTTGGAGTTTAGTCCAACAACATCAGGAAAGCCACATGTGCCTCTGAACAGGGGCATCACTACCGGGGTGCGGAGCGTGCAGCCCGCACCCGGGTGTCACCATGAGGGGGGTGACACCCAGAGCCGCCCCACCCCGTGCCGTTGCCCGGCAAGGCTGCTCCAACTCCTCCTTGGAGGTGGGTGGCCAGGCGGGCGAGACCGGGAGCAGTGTCGGCGGGGTGAGGGAGGCGCGCCAGCATTCCCAGGCCTTCTCCAACTGGGTGCCCCTCTGGCACGCACCCTCCCAGGGGCATGGACGGGGTGGCTGGCCGGCCTCCAGTGCGCGCGCACGCAAGCCCAGCCACCTTGTCCATGCCCCTGGGAGGGCACGCACCAGAGGTCCGTGTGATGTTCCTATATTAATGTATATATGGTAAGTGTTGTTGTTTTAGAAGATACATGGTAAGTGGAGTGAAAGAGGAGGGGGAGTGAATGGGCAGTAGAATGCGAGATGATTGGCTGAGTGTTTAAAATGGCTGAATGTATAAAAGGAAGAGTGAGAGTGGAATCGGGGGGGGGAGAAGAGAACTGAGAGGGTTGCTTGGTGGGGTTTAGAGAGTTGTTTGCCAGGAGGGAGGTGGAGTTCGGATTAGTATTGAGTAAAACCATATGCTTATGTGCCTTAAGAAGAAATCTTGTTAATCTTGTTAGCTTTGTTATCTGTAATAAATACTTAATTTGGTTTACCAAAGGCCTGATCCTTGGCTGGGGTTTCACAGACCAGAAGGGAGGGTAAGGTAATGACCAAGGCTGAAGGGGAACTGTAACAAATGGTGGCAGCGGTGAAGAGAATAACAATACCAGTATTCAGAGTCTCTGGGAATACTAGTATTGGGACGTTACTGGTGGTTGCCTAGCAGGGGGATCTGTTGAGATCTGTGCTAGAGCGGATAGGTAAACCATAAGAGAGTGCGGTCCGGACTGGTGGAGTCCCTGGTGGTGCCTAGAGACAGGCAGTAACCACGAGCAGGTAGGAACCTGACAGGGAGAGCCAGGGAAGGAAGCCTCACATGTGGTGTCAGTAGCGGTGGGATACGAACCAAAGAGAGTCCCAAAGACACGTGGTGACAAAGGGGGCGTCACACGTGGTGTCAGTAGCAGTGGGATACGAACAACAGAGAATCCAGATATGAACAAAGGAGACTACGTCACAGGTGTTGGCTGTAGCGGTGGTACGCATACTGGAGAATCCCTAATAGTTGTGTGGCAAACGGAAATAACAAAACAAGATTTCTTGTGAGAGTGACTGGCAAAGAGTGTGTGGCAAAGAGTGAGTGAACTCAAACACCATGGCTGAATACATAAAAATGAAAAGAGAGGAGCTGGTGGAGAAGTGCATAACATTCAATTTACCTCACGAGGGTAAAGGGGTAGATGAATTGAGGGTAGCACTTATAGGATTTGCAACTGCCCAGCAAAAACAACCTGTCAGGGAAGAGATCCCAGAAGGATACTTAAGCAATCCCGCTTATATAGAGTATTTGAGAGAAAAGTTGAGGATGGAAACTGAGAAAATGAGGATGGAAGCTGATGGGAAGGAAAAACAGAGAGAGTTGGAAGCTGAGAGATTGAGGAGGGAGGCTGATGAGAAAGAAAAGCAGCGGGTCTTTGAGGCTGAGGAAAAAGATAAACAGCGAGAGTTGGAAGCTGAGAAGTTGAAGATGGAAACTGAGAGAATGAGAATGGGGTTTGAGGAGAGGGAGAAGCAACGACCAGTGGATGCCGAATTACAAGTAGAAAAGCTAAAATTTGAAAGAGAGAAGTTTCATTCTGATGAAACAAGAAAGGACAGAGATGGAGCAAAAATAAAAATTACTCCAAAGGACTTTGCTGTCTATGAGCCTGGTCAAGATCCTCAAATTTACCTCAGCACCTTTGAAAAAGCAGCTCAGTTGTGGGGGCTACCTGAAGATAAATACATGCAGTATTTATCAAATCTGATTAAAGGGGAATTGGCTGAGGTATACCAATATTTCCCCTCAGACAGGCCCGTCACCTATGCTGAATTCAAAGAAGCAGTGTTTAAAAGATTCAGACTGGGGCCTGATTATTTTAGAAAGCTTTTCAGAAATTGCCAGATATAGACAGGGAGGTCTTTTGTGGAACTGGGAGCAAAGTTGATGGATATATTTGGAAAGTGGATGAGTAGCGCCAAAGCTCAGTCAGTGGAAGAGGTGAAAAGCCTCATGATACTGGATCAATTATACCATCAGTTACCACCAGAAATAAGGCTCCTGGTCAAAGACCGTTCCCCTACATCTGTGCAGGAGGCCGCAGAGATGGCGGATCACTTCGCCTCCAATAGAACTGGCTGGGTGGGGAAAACATCAAGAGAGTTTAAACCCAGACCATATAGTGCTGGCAGAAGGGATGTGGTACCACAGCGAGTGAGTCCTCCATTAAAATCTGAAGGGTACAGGACACCCCAGAGTGGATCTGTGTACCCTAAAAGTGAGGAGAAATTATGCTACAAATGTGGTAGACCGGGGCACCTACGTTTTCAATGTGAGGTTGCCAACCCCATTAGTAATCCTGCTCAGACAAGGACAGTGAAAACAGAGCCCAAGGCTTTAGAAACAGCGAAAAAGGTTCAGTTCTGCCAGATAAACTGGACAGAAGTAACAGACCTTGATTCAAGTCTGAGAGAGGAAGTGAGTGTACAAGGGGCAAATTATTGGGCATTGCTTGATACTGGTGCCGCTCAGACATTACTGAGGCCAGATTTAATAAAATCTGAGGTAATATTACCACAGGAAACTGTGACTATCCAAGGAGTGAGAGGTCAACCAGAAAGTTTGCCTGTGGCCCTGGTGGATATGACTTGGAGAGGCCGAGAGGGCCGATATAAAGTAGGCATTAATGCCCAGCAACAAGAACCAGTAATACTGGGAAGGGATGTAATGGGCGCCCAAGGAAAGATCTATGCAGTGACCAGACAGCAAATTGGCAGAGAAAAAGAAGCCATATTAAGGGGGGCTGAAACAAACAGGGTGGAATCTGTTTACCAGCCTCAGGTCACCATAGCAACCACTAGCAGGCCTGGTGAAGGAGACAGACTGTATCAAGTGGTCTCTGGGGAAGAAGCAGAGCAATTCAGGGAAGAGCTGCATAAAGATATAAGTTTGAAGCAGATAAAAGAACAAGCCCTGACCAACAGATTCCTTTCACTGACAAACTGAGGAATCAAGTTGTGTGTGAGAATGGGATTTTATATAGACTGTGGATGGCTGCTGAGAGAAAGGATGAATGTGAACCAGAGAAGCAATTGATAGTACCTAGCAAATACAGAACCAGATTTAATGGAGTTTTGAAGGGCATGATGGGATGCTTCTTGTTTGCATACAGAGAAGTCCCTCAAGAGTCAACAGGCTTCTCACCCTTTGAACTCATGTTTACTAGAAAAGTGAGGGGACCTTTGGAACTGCTAAAAAATTCATGGGAAGGAACTCTGGGAGAGTACAAAACTTCTGTAGTAGATTTTGTATTGGAATTCCGCAATAAATTAACATCAATGATGGAAGTAGTGAAAGAGAATTTGAGTCATGCACAGGAGAAGCAAAGTTACTGGTATGACAGAACAGCCAGAGAACGTGTGTATGATGTGGGAGATATGGTTATGGCGTTCATACCCAGGAAACATGACAAATTACAGGCTAACTGGGAAGGACCATATACCATCAGAGAAAGGCTTGACACAGTGACATATGTAATCACCACAGACCAATTAAACAAAAGCAAAGTGGTTCATGTAAATATGTTAAAGCCTTACCATACCAGGGATGCAAAGGTGTTGCAAGTTACCTTATTCCCTGAGGGAAGTGGGCCTGAACTTCCAGATTTGGTACAGGAAAGCAAAGACAAAGGAGGGGTAGATCAAGTGGAATGGTCAGAGGAGGTAGAGGAGGAAGTAAAAGAAGAGATTCTGAGAGTTTTGAAAACCTATAGGAATCTCTTTAGCAACAAACCTGGCCGAACCAGCATAGTTATACATTCCATTGATACTGGAGATCATGCCCCAATCAGATCTGTTCCGTACCGTGTGAATGGGAAAGTTTTGAATGAGATCAAAAAGGAGGTGGAAGAGATGCTGGAATTAGGAGTGATCAGGGAATCCATCAGTCCCTGGGCCTCAAGTATTGTCCTGGTTCCGAAAAAAGATGGAACGACCAGGTTTTGCATTGATTATCGGCTAATCAATAAAATTACTGTCCCAGATGCGTATCCTATGCCTAGGCTAGACGCAATGTTAGAGTTATTGGGGGCAGCAACCATTATCTCTACACTAGATCTCTGTAAAGGATTTTGGCAAATGGAACTAGACGAGCAATCCAGAGCCAAAACTGCCTTCAGTACACCAGATGGGTTATATGAGTTTGTGACCTTACCCATGGGACTAAGGAACTCACCAAGTTCATTTCAGAGGCTAATCAATACTGTGTTGCGAGGCATGTCAGATTTTGCAGTGGCCTATATCGATGACGTAGCCATTTTTAGCAAGTCGGTGCCTGAGCGTGTCCCACACCTGACAACAGTATTGGAGGCCTTAAGAAAAGCAGGCCTCACAATAAAAGCTAAGAAATGCCAGTTTGGACTAAAGGAAGTAATCTATTTAGGACATAAGGTGGGGAGTGGGAAAATCACCCCCTTATGGAGCAAGGTGGAGGCAATACAAGCGTGGCCGATCCCCTTAACCAAAAAACAAGTAAGGGCATTTCTGGGTGTGGCTGGATTTTATAGGAAGTCTGTGAGAAATTTTGGGGAAATAGCAACCCCCTTGCATGAATTAACAAAGAAGAAGTGTTCTGAGCGTGTGGTATGGACGATGTCAGAAGGCTTTTGATCTACTGAAGCAAGCCTTGTGCCAAGGACCCATATTAATAGCACCAGACTATGAGAAACCATTCATCGTGGCTACAGATGCGTCAGACCTGGCGCTGGGAGTCATCTTGCTACAGGAGAGAGAAGGCACCAGACATCCAGTGGCGTACCTGAGTCGCAAGCTGACGCCGAGGGAGAAAAACTATTCGTCGGTCCAGAAGGAGTGCCTAGCGGTCATGTGGGGACTGAACAAGTTGCGCCCATACGTGTGGGGACGAAGATTCACAGTGACTACGGATCATCGGGCCTTGTTATGGTTGCAGACTATGAAAAACCATAACACTATGTTGCAGAGGTGGTCCTGGGCCCTACAGGACTATCAAGTGGACTTCCAGTTCATCAAAGGCAAGGACAATGTACTGGCCGATGGACTTTCCAGGCAAGTGGCTGGGACTGCAGTGACGTGACCAGACAGAGGAACAAAGAAAGACATTTTCCCCATAGAGACTTTTATTTGTTAACGCGACGTATAAATCCTGGAACAGGAATAATACTCTGCTGTTGTTTAAGGGGGGGGGGGAATGTGATGTTCCTATATTAATGTATATATGGTAAGTGTTGTTGTTTTAGAAGATACATGGTAAGTGGAGTGAAAGAGGAGGGGGAGTGAATGGGCAGTAGAATGCGAGATGATTGGCTGAGTGTTTAAAATGGCTGAATTTTAAATTTTAATGGCTGAAAGGAAGAGTGAGAGTGGAATCGGGGGGGGGGAGAAGAGAACTGAGAGGGTTGCTTGGTGGGGTTTAGAGAGTTGTTTGCCAGGAGGGAGGTGGAGTTCGGATTAGTATTGAGTAAAACCATATGCTTATGTGCCTTAAGAAGAAATCTTGTTAATCTTGTTAGCTTTGTTATCTGTAATAAATACTTAATTTGGTTTACCAAAGGCCTGATCCTTGGCTGGGGTTTCACAGACCAGAAGGGAGGGTAAGGTAATGACCAAGGCTGAAGGGGAACTGTAACAAATGGTGGCAGCGGTGAAGAGAATAACAATACCAGTATTCAGAGTCTCTGGGAATACTAGTATTGGGACGTTACTGGTGGTTGCCTAGCAGGGGGATCTGTTGAGATCTGTGCTAGAGCGGATAGGTAAACCATAAGAGAGTGCGGTCCGGACTGGTGGAGTCCCTGGTGGTGCCTAGAGACAGGCAGTAACCACGAGCAGGTAGGAACCTGACAGGGAGAGCCAGGGAAGGAAGCCTCACAGTCCGCACCCCCCTGCACTCCCCCCTAGTGACGCCGCTGCCTCTGAACTAAAAAAATAACAGCAATAACAATAGGATAGCTGGCTTGACTGACATAACCAAAAATCGATATATATTTAATATATTACATATTTTTATATTTTTTAAAAATACAGGCGAACTCACAAAAAATAACGGATTGTTATTGTTATGTGCCTTCAAGTCGATCATGACTTAAATGTAAATGTAAATGTAAATTTAATTTTTAGGTCGCCTATTTGGCCGAAGCCACTCTAGGCGACGTACATATTAAATTTAAATAAAATACAATAAAATGCAATAAAAATACAGTACAATCAACAGTAAACAAAATAACAACATATGCAGTATACAACAACGGGCACTCAGTATGTAATTAGCCCACCCCGGCGTTCCCAAAGGCCTGTCCAAACAGCCAGGTTTTTAAGGCTCGGCGGAAGGTACCCAGGGAAGGGGCATGCCGAAGATCGAATGGGAGGGAATTCCAGAGAGTGGGGGCCGCCACCGAAAAAGCCCTCTCTCTAGTCCCCACCAACCTAGCTGCTTTTGCCAGATTCTGTGGCATCTGTGATGAAGTGGCCAGCTAATAGTGGTTTCTCTTTCAGCTTGAGACTACTGAGTTGGAAGCATCAAAACCCCAAAAGCCTTATGAAGCAACTGCGTGGGGATAAAGATGGGGGCCGTCCCAGAAATAAGGGTTCCTCCTCTGGTAAGGATGGTAGCACTCCAGCAGTACAGACTTCAGATGACAGTGGGCAGATCAACATCCTAAATCCAAAGCTATTGGCTCAGAAGCGACCTCTGCAACGTTTGAGCAGTATGGGAGGCAGCACTGCGGGGAGTGTTGAGGATGCCAAAAGAAGAAAGCTCTTGCCTGAAGTGAATTCTCCTGGCCAGGAATCTGCCAATTCCCCCTCCTCATGGCTCTAGCAGCTCAGTTTACTTTCAGTTATGGAGTCCATAAAGAGTGGGAGCAATGACCCAGGGGGTATTTGTCTGCAATAGCAGAAGGTGTAGTGGGGCTGAATCTGCTCACTCCACAGCTCAGTTGCCTGCCCCCCCTCTCTCTCGGGCCTACCAAGCCTGTTTCCCCGGCGCGACGACTCCCAAGCAGAGGCCTAGCTACCAACAAGCTGGGCCAGCCTCCTCCGACAAGGCCTTCTTGCTCCAGGAGCGGCGGCCTTTGTAAGGCAACCCTATGAATCGGCGACCTCCAATAGCATCTGTTCTGTCGTGAACCACCCTGTTCAGATCTTGTAAGGTCAGGTCTGTGGCTTCCTTTATGGAATCAAGGAACAACGGTCCATTTCCATTTGCCCATAAATAAAGTAGCAGCAGCCCTTTCGGCCAGCAGGGGTCGCACCTTCCCTTTCCCGAACGGTCGCACCTTCCCTTTACTAGTTTGGGATTTAATTCATTTGCTTTAGATTCGATTGCCATCGCAACCGGCTCTTGGCAAGATAGCAGAGAAGCCAGATAGCTCCTTCTATCAGCACGAAACTCTAGAAGGGCTGGCAGATGCCGCGGAGTCGCTTCCTCGGATCTGGGAACCTTCATCACTGCTTACACGAAGGGAGAGAGAGACTTCAAATACCCCCCTCTCCCCCTGCTGAGGTAACTACTCGGCATCTAATTTTAGTGGTGTTTGTGCCAAACGGCCAGCAGGGGGCGATGCAAGCGGGCCGAACTGCCTGAGACGCAGGCGTTACGGTCTCGCAGACCAGAGCAATGGGCAGCTCAGTGAGGAAGGGCAAAGTGGTCCGCCAGGCGCCCGCTGCCGCCGCCAACCAAAAGCAGAGCGCTAAAGCCACTCCCTCCAAAGGTGGGTAAAGCCACGCGGACCTGTTGCTGCTCTTAGAACGGAGGGAAGGGGTCCTTCCACACTTAACACGTTTTATTAATTTTTGTTGGTAGTGTGGCTACGTTTATATGCACTTCATTTCATTTATGACTTTCAAAAAAATTCTGCCCTTCCTCTTTAAGTATATTTGTTCTAATGGTATTGCTTATTGTTTTTATGTTGTGTGCCACTTAGCGTTTTTTAAAAAAATATTAAGGGGTTTAGAAATGCTTTTAAATACACTTTAAAAAATATATGTTATATTATTTATTTATTTATTTATTAAAAATCCTGTCCTTCCTCTAAGGGGCTCAGTTCAACAACCGCTGTGAGGTAAGTTAGAGTGACTCGCTGGCCCAAGGTCACTCTGTGAAAGCTTCATGGATGAAAAAATCAAAATAGTGTTTGACTGAGGCTTCTTTTGGATAGCACAGCCTTTGCCAGTGTGGTGCCCTCCAGATATTTTGGTCTACACATGCTGACTGGGGCTGATGGGAGTTGTAGTCCAAAATATCTGGAGGGCACCAGGTAGGCAAAGGTTGGTATAGCACTTTTGCAGTACAATCCTGTGTAAGTTTTCTTGGGAGCAAGTCCTGCTTCCTAGGGAAGGGCACCTGCTTTACATGTAAAAGATCCAGTTGCCAGCTGAGGCTGGGAATGTCCCCTGCTGAAATCCTGGAGAGCTGCTGTCACACAACACTGAACTAGATGGACCAATAGTCTGACATGGCATATGGCAACTTCCTTTGTGTGTGATTGGACTTACTCCCAGGTAAGAGTGCATAGGATTGTGCTGTTTAACATTAAACATGTTGTTTCACATACATTCTAATCCTTCCAACAACTTTGTAAGGTAGGCCAGACAGACAGCTGAGGACAAGAAGGACTAGTGAATTCATGACAGAGGTGAGCATCAAACCAGGGGCTTCTAGATTTGTAGCTCAGCCTCTTAACTGTTATGCTACAGTACCTTTCTCAGTGGCATGATAGGCACTAATTCAAGAGGTGCAGTTCTCTATCACTGTATATCCATATCACAAAAAGTTTTCCTTGCAAACTTCCTGCAGCTTTAAAAAACACCAGAAACTTGACAGTAAAAAATGTGGCTACCCTAGTATGAATGTACTAATTTGCATTTATTAGATGAAAATACATGGTTTAGCCAGTAGCGGCTGGTAACCACTAGACCTGGTGAGGTGGCCGTGTGTGTGTGTGTGTCACTGGAGACAGGGTCAGTTTGTTCTGTTTTCCCTCCATCCTCCTTCCTTGTAAAGATGCTGTGGACGCTTAAGCAATGCAGTAGTAAAATTACTGGTAGGGCTGCCCTGGTGACCAGCTTCCCATGGGTTTAGCAGTGTGAAGCTGGCTGAGAGTTGGTGACTTCCCAAGCTCACCCAGTGAGCTTCATGGTGGAAGAAGAGCTGGGAGTGGGCCATCGCTCAGTGGTAGAGCACATGCTTTACATGCAGAAGGTCCCAGGTTCAATCCCTGGTATCTCCGGTTGCAAAGATGAGGCAGTAGGTGATGGGAAAAGACCTCTTTCCAGTGGTAGCTGGTGGCTCCATGTCAGTGGGGCAGTGGAATCCACTCTGGGATGTAGTCTGACTTTGGACAGCTCCTTGAAATTTCAGATTAAAACCCAGAATGGATTCCACTGTCCCACTGACATGGAGCAACCAGCCTGAGACACTGGACATCCACTGCTGGTCAGACAGTGCTGGGCTACATGTATAAAAATAGTCTGACATGATGCAAGGTAGCATCTTAACAGAAATTTGAACACGGATCTTACCAGACCCAAATCTGGCACTGTATTCACTATGCTGTAGTAGCTCTTGTTTGTGCATACCAGAGAAAACAATTATTATGCAAATAATAATTGAAAATTATTTATTTATTTATTTATTATTTGATTTACATCCCGCCCTTCCTCCCAGCAGGAGCCCATAAAAGTATTATTTTGAAGCCATTGAAAATGGCTTCCAGACAGTGATGTGTCTGCAGTCGATAAAGGCTTATTTTGTGCTGTTCTAGAGGGCAGGAGTAGATCTAATGGGCTTAAGTTACAGGAGGATAGATTTGGGCTGAACACTAGGAGAAACCTCTAAACGGTAAGAGCAGTTCAACAACAGAATCAGTTATCTGGAAGGTGGAGAGCCATCCAAGGGTGTATGCAACTGGAGGGGCAACCCTCCCCCAGAATTCTAAATGCAAAGGTGGGTGGAGTGAGTTGCCAATGGCCTGTCATAACAATTCATAGACCTTCCCCTTCCCCCCCAAAAAAATATTTCTGCAGACACTCTTGCAGCCATCTCTTGGATGTTCTACTTCTGAATTTCCTACACTGAACAGGGAGTTAGACTAGACAGTCTTCAAGGTCCTCTCCAACTCAATGATTCTGTAAAGTAGGTGTGGAGAAATGTTGGCCCTCCAGGTGTTGCTGAACTGCAGCTCCCGTCAGACCCAGACAGTGTGGGGCCAATGGCCAGGGATGATGGAGCTGTAGTTCAGCAGTAGTTGGAAGGCTAACAGTTCCCACAGATCTGCTATAATGTATGTAAGCAGCTCTGGTCCTGTAGCCAGCCTTCTTTGTTAGATGGGGCAGCTACATTTTTAGGTGAAACATTTGGGGGGAGGAGTGCATAGCACCAACCAGTCTTCCCCCCCAACCACAGGTGATGAGGATGTGAGAACCAGTTTAGGGGAAGGGGAAGGAAAAGAAAAAGGCAATGTCCTTTCCCCCTGCACTCCTCCTCCATGCAGAGAGTGTGTTAACTTACATAACGGGCTGTGTAAAGGTCAAGTTAACAATACATTTAGCATGAACATCTGGAATTAAATGACTGGCATATTTTTTGTTTCATGAGAAAAAAGGATCTTAAGGATACAGTGAACAAGAGGATGACATAAGATGTTAACTCTCCTTTAAGATCCCTCATTCATCCTGTTGGAGAACCAAGGGAAAACTTTTTAAGTGGTTGCTCTATAAAATAACTAAGTGATTGGAAATGAATTGTGGAAAACAAATATTTTTTAACTGTTGGTGGGTTGATTTGTCTGCCCAGAAATCCTGAAAAGGCCGCATACTGAGCTGCACACATTGGGATATCAGAAATTAGGCCTGAATTACAGTCTAGGTGGCCGGCCGGCCAGCCAGCTAACTGTAGTGTGCATAGCAGTCTTTCTATTCCTCTGGGGCTCTTGTTAATCTTTTCCCATTAAGTACTCAAGATAAAGAAGAAAAAATAGCCACTATGATTATGAGTATAGTGAATGCTTTTTTTAAAAAGCAAAGGGTAACTTTTTTTCAAATCAGTTTAAGGCATTTTTTTATTTCACCCTTTAGCAATTAGCACCTAATCCTGTGCTACTTATCATAATAACTGTAGAATAAACAAACTCTTGCTTCTTACTGCAGGCAAATAAACATGGTTCTTTCATGTTGGGTCATTAGGGGACACAGCTGAAACTGAAACTGAAAAGCAGAGCAAAGGAAAGTACAAGGGAGTCTAACTCTAGCCCATAATATAAAGTTCTGACATTGAACTCTTCAAGGGTAACATTACTATGAAGGCTGTTCTTTTAAGTAATGATAGGGTGATTGTGATAATGAAAACTCCACCCTCATTTAGGGAAATTCTTGAGTGAGCAGATTTTGGGGGCTGTTCCAAATGAGGCTTTTGTTGTGCACTCACCCTGCCTTATTCACTGAATTTTTCAGAGGGTCCTATTCTTAAATCAAGTTGTCATCCTTTAAATGGAGGCTGTCATTGTCTGTTGTTTCACAAATTAAAAAGACAATTTCCCCCCAAAATTCGGGGTGAGGGTGAAGCACAGCTGGGGAGGCGGTGCACCCATTTCCCCCCCCCCAACTACAGGACTGAACAGCTAGCTACATAGATTGGCCCCATCTGTGGAATGTCAAATTGGGCTGTTGCATCTGGTAGTAGAGCATCTGCTTTGCATTCAAATGGTCCCAAGTTCAATCCTTGGCATCACCAAGCAGGGCTGGGAACGTTCTCTGCCTGAAACCGCGCAGAGCTGCGGCCAGTCAGTGTAGACAGTGCTGAGCTAGGTGGTCCAATGGCAGCTTCCTCTGGTCTCCATATCAGCACCAGCCCCCTCTCCACAACAAATAGTGTAGGACTGGTCGCATGGAGATTACACAGAATAAGGCTGTTTCACATAGCAAGCTCCTTCCCATATGAAGTCCTTTCCCATAAGGGAATGTGTTTAGGTGGTACCCATCCAGCTAATGCATGAATGTATGAAGATACCAGTAATTCTTTCATTCCATCAAACAAATTTGGAGCAAGCCAGCAACAGTTTTAATGGACCAAAAAGCATTCAGGAGCCAAGTTTTTGAATCGCATGGATTCAGACACAGGCAATTTAAAAAGAAAAAAAAGTTATATGCCCAGGCAATAGTGTTCTTGAAAACAATAGAAAAGGTTTAATAGGCACTATAAAAAAGCATTTATTTATTGGTAAAATTTATATTTCACCCTTCATTGTACTAAGATTTCAGGGCAGGTCACAACATAGCAACCACATGAAATTAAGAAATAAAAAATATTCAAAGTACAGAGTGATATCCAATGCGGAAGTCAAACTCAGAGTACACCCATTGAAATAAATAGACTTAACTCTATTGATTTCAATGGCTCTATGACTAATGTTGGACATTACCCACAAAGTACAAAGCCTTCTGTCTACAGGCCATTTATGTAGTTATTTATAAAAGTATTTATATACCACCCTTTCTCAAAATATCAGGGCAGCGTACAGCAACATCAAAACACTTAAAAGAAATACAAAGCCATCATTAAAATGACTGGCAACCCCAGAGGTGCAAAAAAGGTATTCAAGAGACACCTGAAAGTCAAAAGTAAGGATTTAGCAGTCTTGCAGCTCAATCCTAAATCTTGTCATGCTCTCCTCGCTTCCCCAAGAGGTGAGAAGTTCCAGGGCATCATCCAGATTTGATTCCATTTGGAGGTTTATTGGCATTTTGTAATATTTTAGTTTATAACTATACAGGTTGAGCATAGGTGGAGGTGTAGCTTAAACACTCCAATGGACAGCCAGGTCTTCTGCCCCACATCATCCAGAGGGATGCAGCCAGTACTTCAAAATGCTCTTCGCTTATGGAGCCCAGAGTGCTTGCAGAGCAGAGCTTAATACTAATACTACAAATGATGTTGTTGAGATATTGCAAACAGGTTGTTGTCAATAGGGTTCTTAAAAAAGGTTATCAGATTTTCCCTCAAAAGGGTAAATCTGGATTGAAAGGAGAGAAAAAATATGGAGCGGTATCCAACAAAGGAGATTTGCTGGCACAAGGGCTTTGGGCTGCACAACAGAATTTCTCTTCCTCCTCCTCATTCTGCACCCCCCAAACTGTTCTGGGGTTCCCCAAACCCTCTGGAGCAGATTTGGCATGGGTGCTGGGTGTGCATGAAGAGGAGAGGGAGGGGAAGTGTTGTTGTGCAAACAGAAATCCTTGAACTACTGGATCCTTGTACTACTGGAACTACTTGGATTAATATTGCCCATGGGCTGGCATTTAGATGACAGTGATGGAAATGTGGGATGCTGCATGAGGAACACAGTAAACACCATCTGTCCGCACCTTCTGTCTCTTCTCCAAACTACAATCTTACCTCCCTCACAAAATGCTTCTGTTGTTTTCCATTCACAGCTAGCTTCTCACCTCCCCTTGCTAGAGAGGGGAAATCTTCTCTAGCCATTTCCTAGCCTTAGACCATTTACCTGTAGTTTCCCTTACAGATGCACCTGGCAATCTTGCCACTGACTATTAAGGGAGTCTCTAGCACCGGTTACATTAATTCTCTTCCATCCAAACTTCCAATATGGCTGCATTCACATGTAATGCTAAGCTGGGGGTGGGTAACCTGTCGCCCTTCAGATGCTGTTAAACTCCAACTCCTACCGCCCTAGCCAGCATGGCCAATCGTGAAGAACAATTGGAGTTGTAGTCAACAATATCTGGAGGGTCACACATTCCCCATTCCTGTATTTGAAGCTGGGGATACACTGCAGCATTTCCCATTCTTCGGGTAGACACACACTTCCTGTTCTGCCAGCTAAAGTGCATCTCCACTTCTCTTTTCTGAAAACGGGGGCACACGATGCTAGTCAAATCCCACCCCTTTTTACTGTAAAACCTGATGGGATCAGCTTGAGTGTTTGTTTTTTAAATTCAGCTTCACAGAGAGTTCGCAGCTGATTGGCAGATCAACCCATTCCCCCTCCAGGTGTGGCCAATAGAAACAATAGGAAATTACATTGCAATCTACAATTAGCTTTAGTTTGGAGTATTTGGTAAAGTTTATGGACATATTTCAGGCTTTGTTCATGGGTGGAGAACCTGTGGCTCTCCAGATGTTGTTGGACTACAGTTCCCATCATCTCTCAGCTTTGGCCATACTGCCTGAGGGGTCATCCATATCATGTAAAATTGCTAAAAATCCATGCTTTCCTTATTCTGCATTGTCCCCTGGTAGTCCAGATGATCCTTCATACTCGGATTAAACTCTTTCCCCATCCATACTGGTAGGCATGTCCTTTTTTGTTTACTTTTGCTGTTTGCCTTTCTCTGCACCCCCTTCATTCCAGGAGTCTACAGAGTGTGGAATCGGATGCATAAAGGTCAGGTACATAAAGTGTGGACTCCTTTATGCATCTGACCTTACAAACTCCCCCTCCTTCCTCCCCTTCCAGCACATAGCTGCCTATCACACACATTGGCAAAAATGGGGAGAGAGGAGACAAGAGGGGCCAGCCCCTTACTGCGTTCTCCCTATCTCATTGTGTTTTGGCTCATGTAACAGAGGGAGAAGGGGAAGGTGGACCTGCTACATTAGATTGCTCTCTAAGGCATTGGTAAAATTTCCAAAGAAAAGGAAAAATTTTCCTGTGCAAAGTACTCTCATCTGCATGGGACCTTTTTCTAGATTTTTTTCCCAGAAAACCCACATCTCTGCAAATGATGAAAGGATATATAGAATACTTGGAACTGAAGGAATCTGAACAGGGTCTAAAAAGATTAGCTGTTTTAATGGGGCTGCATGTAGCACTTGCATCCTTTATGCATCTGACCTCTACTCCCTATCCATTAATGTGCTGTAAGGCGCTTGGAGACCTGTAGGTAACAAGTGACTAATAAGTGTAAATCATCATCATCATCCTGCCTTCATCTGGAGGGCCAAAGGTTCCCCACCTCTGTCCTACAGAGTCAGCATCTAGCTTTTCCTTTTTGTACTAAAGCAGGCCCGCAGGAAGTTCTTGTGCAGATGTGCAAGAACCTACCTAGCCAAACATTCCTGGCACATTAGCCTACATAAGGGAGGAATGCAGCCTGTGATACTCATCCAGATTACAGAGTGTGGCAAGCAGAGAGCAGGAAGGACCAGGGGGCACCACACCAAAGCTGCCTGCGGGATGCGCAGGAAAAAACAAGCAGAGCTGACTCAAAACTGGCAGGCTACTATGTTCTTCACAAACAAACGTGAGAGGAGGAGAACAAACAGTATGATCCCCTGCAGGTCTCGCTCAGAGGAAAATAGGCCCTATTCCATGGCATGAGGATCAGTGGCATGCAAGACCTGTCAGTCAAATCCCACTGGAGATTATTTTTGCCCTAGAACAGGCATTTCCTATGGTCTTCTGGACGTTGTTGGACTCCAGCTCCCAGCAAGCACGGTCACTTTAATTATTTGATTATTTGTTACATTTCTACCCCACCTTTCCTCCAAGGAGCACAAAATTGCGTACATGGTCCTTCCCGTTGTTATCCTCACAGCAAACCTGCGAGGTAGGTTAGTCTAAGAGACAGTGATTGGCCCAAGATCACACGGTGAGCTTCATGGCTGAGCAGGGAACTGAACCAGTGCTCTGACCACTACACCACACTGGAACTGAGCATGGTCAATGGTCAGGAGAGGTGATAGGAGTTGAAATCCAACAACATTGGGAGGGTCACCAATCCCCCCATCCTTGCCTTACGTTACCACTGGTCCTTCCCATCTGGTTTCCAGTCTCCACTCTTTAGTCAGAAGCTGCTATTTATAAGTGATAAATAAGAGCTGATGCATTAAGTGAAGGCAGCTGGAAAGGCTGCATTTAATATTCTTTTGTTCTAATACAAAACACAGCAATATGCGGATGCTGTCAAGAGACCTGTTGTGCTGAGAGCATTCAACCTTACCAACAGCAGAGAGAATACACCACTATCACTGAGGAATCAAGTGAGTGCAGTTCTTTTTTTAAAGGGCCTTTTTGACCATGTTATCAGCAAAAGGAGGACGACTGAATACAGAAACAGGGTTTGTGTGTTAGCTCAGTTAACAGCAAAAGGTTGCAATTAGAGAGTATCTAATTTTAAACAAAATTGTACTCAACGTTCATCTACAGCTAATACTCAACTCTTACATTAGCGACCACAGTCTACTAGGCATTTTTCTGCCCTGGAGAGTTAAAATCTATGTGCCATCTTACATATTGGAATCATAGAATAGTAGAGTTGGAAGGGGCCTATAAGGCCATCAAGTCCAACCCCTGCTCAATGCAGGAATCCAAATCAAAGCATTATTATTATTATATTTGGGTGTTTGTGTTGAAGGTCAGACCCATTATGTGGAAAAATCCATGTTCAAATCTCATGGTGCTGGGGATTCCCCCCCCCGCCCCAAGCAACTGTAGGAGACTATAAAATTGATCAGAGCAGCAGAATTAGGAGAAGGAAGGGAAGTCAATCTCTGCCAGCCTTCACCAGTCTGGTATTCTCCAGATGCTTCGGACTACCACTCCTATCAGCCCTAGCTAGGGATGGGTGAGAATTCTGCTGAATTTGGGTTTATCACTGGATTTTTCAGAGGTCTGCCTATTCTCCATCTTTGCAAAGTGATGCTGTTTGTTCCGAACTTCAGCAGCTTTCCCCTGACACCGGATTCCCCCCCCCAATATATTGTTGTTTTATTGATTGTACTTACAGCACAGCATAGCAGTAAAAGTCTTTCTCTCTCTTTGCCACCACTCTCCGCTCAAATTATCCAATATCCAAGCAGAAGGAAGCAAGCCAAGTCTTGCCCACTTTAAGGACTCAGGGCTTCCTGGGGGGGAGGGGCGCACTGAAAGCTGCTTTCCTCCTTTCTTTTCCAAAAAGAAAATGGCCAATCTCTGCTTGCTAATGTGAAAACTGACCAGCCTCAGTCACAATGGAAGGGGGGGGGAGGAGGTGGAGGCAAAGCTGCTTTCCTTTCCTTTATCCATATTTTCTTTCAAATTATCAATATTTTCTTTCATTTATCAATACTTCCTTTCAGTAATTTTAGAGAGGGAAAAATTGGATTGGTAAAAGCAGCAGATAGCGGACAAAGAATGAACTTGAATCAATACTGCCTGTTAGGTCGATGGAATGCTTTTGAAGCGGCATCAGCCAATGGATCCCATCCCTAGCCCTAGCTAGCGTGTCCTGGCTGGGGCTGATGAGAGGGGCAGTCCAAAACATTTGGCTTTCAAGACATCTTTTAAAAAAGGTTAAAAACATATTGGGGTTTTAAAAAAAAGCTTTAAAAACATATTAACAAGCAATTCCAACACAGACGCAGACTAGGATAAAGTCTCTACTTAAAAGGCTTGTTGAAAGAGGAAAGTCTTCAATAGGTGCTGAAAAGATAACAGAGATGGCGCCTGTCTGACATTTAAGGGTACGGAATTCCAAAGGGTAGGTGCCGCCATACTAAAAGTCCATTTCTTATGTTGTGCAGAACAGAGCTCCTGATAAGATGGTATCTGCAGGAGGCCCTCACCTACAGAGCATAGTGATCGACTGGGTATATAAGGGATAAGACGGTCTTTCGGGTGTCCTGGTCCCAATCTGTATAGGGCTTTGTACACCAAAACTAGAACCTTGAACTTGGCCCGGTAGCAAATGGGCAGCCAGTGCAATCCTTTCAGCAGTGGGGTGACATGTTGGCAATATCCTGCCACAATGAGCAGTCTCGCCGCCACATTTTGCACCAGCTGCAGCTTCCAGACCAACCTCAAGGGCAGCCCCACATAGAGCGCATTACAGTAATCTAACCTGGAGGTTACCAGTGCACGGACAACAGTAGTCAGGCTATCCCTGACCAGAAATGGTTGCAGCTGTCTTACTAGCCAAAGCTGGTAAAAGGCACTCCTAGCCACTGAGGTCACCTGGCCTCTAGTGACAAAAATGGATCCAGGAGCACCCCCAGACTACGGACCTGCTCTTTCAGAGCAAGTACGACCCCATACAAAGCAGGCAACTGACCAATTATCTGAGCTCCAGAACCACCAACCCACTGCAACCTCCATCTTGCTAGGATTCAGACTCAGTTTATTGGCCCTCATCCAGCCCACCACCGAGTCCAGGCACCGGTCCAGGGCTTGCACGGCCTCTCCCAATTCAGATGCTACAAAGAAATAGAGCTGGATATCGTCATCGTACTGAGATTGCCCCAAATCTCCTGATGACCGCTCCCAAGAGCTTCATATAGATGTTAAACAGCATGGGGGACAAGATAGTACCATGCGGCACCCCACAGCACAACTGCCGGGGGTCCAAAAGACAATCACCCAATGCTATTCTCTGAAAACGACCTTGGACATAGGATTGGAACCACTGTAAAACAGTGCCCCCGATACCCATATCACCAAGTTAGCCCAGATCCTTCTAATACCATGGTCAATGATATTAAAAGCCTCTGAGAGATCAAGTAAGAGTAACAGGGTTGCACTCCCCCTGTCCTCCCGATAAAGGTCATCCATCAGGGCAATCAAGGCCGATTCAGTCCCATAAACAGGCCTGAACCCAGACTGGAAAGGGTCAGGATAATCTGTTTCATCCAATAGTACTTGCAATTGCTGCACCACAACCCTCTCAATCGCCTTCCCTAAGAAGTGGGTATTTGCGACCAGTCGGTAATTGTCACAAACCAATGGGTCCAGGGTGGGCTTTTTCAGGAGTGGTCAGATCACCACCTATTTCAGGGTGACTGGAACCACCCCCTCCCACAACGATGCATTGAGCACACCCTAGATCCACTTGGTCAAACTCCCTCAGCAAGCTTTAATACGCTAAGAAGGGCAAGGGTCAAGGGGACACGTTGCTGGCCACATCATTGCAAGCACCTTACCCACATCATCAGGCCGCATCAACTGAAACCAATCCCAAGAAGTTGCAGCAGACGTTGCACTGGACACCTCATTGGGGACTACAGTAGATGTGGATGGGGCATCAAGACTGCTACAGAGTTGCCCCCTTGAAGCTTTTGTATCTCAAAGACCCTGTATTTTCCCCTGAGGAAGTAACAGCAGCCTGGCCAGGGGGTAAAGGTGGTTTAAGTCAGGAATGCAACATGTGAGAGGGAAGATTAAGCCCCCTCCCCTCAGTTTCAAATCAAAAATAAAATTGTCAATGTTTTTTTTAAAAAATATTGTTTATTCAGATATTATATAAAGTATTACAAATTAATATGTGAAGATATAAGCAATGAAAGATCAAATGTTACAAATATAGAAATTACAGCGGTTATTAAAGTATGCACACACACACACAAATATTTTGCTAAAATACTCCTATTTCCCTTTGTAAAATATTAAGAACTTCTTTGAAAAGTTATGAAGGAAAGAATATTTGTAATGATAATTATCACATTTAAAATTATAGATTATATTTGATAACCTTCCATAAATTTGTCAAAGTATCCAGTCGTGGGCCTCCTGTGTAGCATGGAGCTAGGCAACGAGAACCATCTAATTGGGTTTGCAAGTGTAACTTGAGAAGAGCTCACATCTCTTAGCTTAAGCAACATTCATGATCTGAAAGGTGCATTTTGCGGCGTTGAAAGTCATGGAATTTCCCCATGGGTATGGTGGCTGAAATCAGTGTGTAGCTTAGGAACATAGGAAGCTGCCTGATTGATTGATTCATTGATTGTACTTGTATACCGCCCCATAGCCGAAGCTCTCTGGGCGGTTTACAGTAACTGAAAACATTAAAACAAATATACAAATTTAAAACACATCTTTTAAAAACAATTTAAAAACACAATTTAAAACACATGCTAAAATGCCTGGGAGAAGAGGCCTTATTCCGAGTCAGACCATTGACCCATCTAGCTCAGTACTGTCTGCGCTCACATGCAGCAGTTCTCCAGGGTTTCACGCAGGGTTCTCTCCCAGGCCTACCTAGAGATTCTGGGGATTGAACCTGGGGACCTTCTGCATGCAGAGCAGATGCTCTGCCACTGAGCTACGGCCCTTCCCCAAATAGTTTGAGCTGCTTATGTGAGTAGCCCTCTTCTGTAAGTTCCAAGTTAAGGTTAATGTGTGAATTAGAATTAAATTACAGCTCATCCACACAAGTGTTTGAGCCTGCAGCAGCTGTTATTTTTCACTGATTCTTGGCCACAGGCAACAGAATTGATCATGTGGAAAATGCCCGCTACTACTTTGCCATGCCCTGAGCTGAGCCAACGTAGTCTTTTTCTCATACACCATCATTCCTCCTTTGAAAAACTGCCATATACAAGGGCCTGTAAAAAGCCAGTCCAGGTTATGATTAGCACATTGTAGGTGGCAGTGGTAAGATTTTACAGCCTGGATTTTTGCAGGGGGAAAGCCTTAGCAAACTGATCCGGATGAAGGAGAGGATCTGATCCTGTGGGCACACTAGTCTCTTCAAAAATAGCAAGAATGGTTTTTTTGGCTGTGTTTTGAAGCAACTCTGCCCTCAGCTGGACCTATCTCCCTTCCTCACTGCTGACTTCTGATGTTTCAGGACCTCCCACAGCAAAGTGTTGGGCCAATCATTGTCTCTGCCAGAGCAAAGTGTTTCCATGGGCCAAACCTGGAGGGGCTACGGGTTCAATTACCAATCAGTTGTGAAATCTGTCTGAAGCTGAATTAAAAAACGAAAACGCAGTTGATCTGACCTGACCAGGTTTTATAGTAAAAAGGGATGGGGTTTGACTAGCATCATGTGCCCCTGTTTTCAGAAAAGAGAGGTGGAGTTGCACTGGAACCAGCAGAACAGTGAGTGTGTTTCTATCCTCAGATTCAAAGAGCAACATGGAGGCATGAAATAGGAGTGGGTGGGAATTCAAAGAATGCTGTTGGTAGATGAGCTTATAGGGGGTTGGAGTAAGGTCACTTTGCAATTTTAAGCTTCAGATACAGTGGTGGTTAATTAATGTAAGGTTATATACAGGCTACCCAAGCACATATTGCCTGGACCATCCGTTTGCAGTTTGGTTTGATATGGATAGAAATAGACACAGGCAAATCCACACCATACATTTCAGTCACATCCAATGCACATTTAAAGCACACGACTTCCCCCAAAGAATCCTGGGAACTATGGTTTCTCCCTTACAGAGCTACAACTTCACAGTGCCCTTAACAAACTACAATTTCCATGATTCTTTGTGGGAAGTCATTGGCTTTAAATGCATGTCAGACGTGCTTGAAATGTGTGGTGTAGAGTCTATTGGCTATTGTGTAAGGAGTAGGAAGTGGTGCTTGCGATTCAGCAGGGCTGCAAGGGAGGCCTAGATGCATTGCGAATGCTTGGACGCAATGACTTGTGTTTGTACTGTAGGATGGTAGAAAGACAGTGAGATTTAGGAAATGGGAGAGACAGAGATCAAAGGAAGAAATAGAATGATCTTATTTAACTGCTCCAGTCTGAGCGGAAGATAGGGAGATGGTTCCTTGAATTTCACTGTGACCTGAGAGTATAGGGTTGCAACTGGCTGTATATTGGGGTTCTAGCAGCATCTCAGCATGAGTTCTTTGGTAGCTAGCCCTCCTCCTTGTTATCAATGGACATCCAGCAAAAAGGGCATCCAGTGATGGGTTGGCCAAAGGAAGGTACACCTTTGTAGATCGCCATAGAGCCCCAAACCTGTCAGCAACCCCAAGATCTTTAATATGGATTAAAAATAGAAAAAGCTTTCTTTATGGTAGTACATGAAATCTTTATTCCCCTAAAAGGACATGAAGAACAAACAGAGAGGTGGCAGAGAGATGGGGAGAAGAGGCAAGGAGAGGGGATCTAGCTAGAGCTGGAGAGTTCTGTTCCGGTGGGCATCCACGAGGTTGAGTAGGCTTGAGAGAGAGAATCATGGATCAGCCTCTTGGAGAAGACCAAAAAAGCTGAATTGCAGGACAATCTGGAGTAAAAGGATGAGCAGACTGGTTATGTGTGCAAGGACTTCTTGAGAGAAGTGGGCCTCCAAGACATACAATTAAACTGGGGAAAAGCTGAATGGAGGGGACAGTGAATAGGCACAGATAGTGAGTCATCAGCAGGTACAACAGTGCAAGTTTCCTGCCCCAGACCGATTTGGTGGTCTTAGGAGGCTCCTCAGCCAATCAAACCAAGGGCTGATTCACACAGGAGGTGAACTTCGGATTAAAGATGCAGGTTTTCCCTTCGCGATAGATTTGTAAGATTCACACTGCCTTCCAATCCGTTGTTTTCCATTCACAATTAGAATCATTGTTTCCTTGTGGCCCTGCCCCCAAATTTACATGTTTACTCCCTCCAGAGTATTGCTAATGGAGAAGGGGAGTGGGGGGCTGTTTCAGTGTTTCTTGTAAATTCAAGGAGCTTGACTTCCCCAGGCAGGCATTGCTCAAATTGCCGGTATACAACGCAATACTATGCAACCTGCCTATTCAGAAGTCAGTCCCGCCATGTCCAGTGTGATTTACTCCCATTGAGGGCCAGTTCTAAAGGGCGGCCAGGTGGAGCACGGGCCGAGGGCCCCTGGGGCTACAGGGGCCCCTGCACTCCCCTTCCGCAATCCACGGCAGAATTGCTGCCACGGATAGTAGGGCTGGAGCTTCAGAGCCGCCTGCCATTCCCCCGCTTCACCTATCTTTCTCTCTGCTGTTTTATGCGGCTGCGCGCACAGGTTTGCCATCAATCAAGATGGCGGCCGAGGTTTCCCTGAGGGGCTGAAGCCTCGGCTGCCATCTTGGTTGATGGCAGCAATGTGCACGTGTAGCACACATGCGTACCATCAACCAAGATGGCAGCAGAGGCTCCAGCCCCTTAGGGAAACCTTGGCCGCCATCTTGATTGATGGGAAACCTACACGTGCAGGCACGCCACCGAAAAAACAGCAGACAGAAAGGTAAGTAGAGTGGGGGAATGAGGGGTGGCTTGTGATCTCCCGCCCTGCGATCCGCGGTACCAATCCTACCACAAATCGCAGAAGGGGTGTGCAATGGCCCGGGGCAGGCTGGTGCCCAAGGGCCCTGGCATGCCTGGGGTCGGCCCTGCTCCCGTGCATACGTATGCAGGCTGCAGCTTCAAATGACTACCTAGTTCTTATTTTCTCAGAAGTAAGCCTCAACAGGGCTCACCCTCAAGTGAGCGGGCAATACACTAGGCTACAATCCGATACATATTTGCCTACAGAGGAGGTCCACCGACCACAGCGGGGCTTACTTCGGAGGAAACACTCACAAGCTCCAGAGCTTCACTGTCCCGCTTGCAAGCGGACCATGCTGTTCCTACAGGAAGCACCTTCTGAGCGGACGAGGTGGTTGCTGCCCCAATTCCTGCCACTCATGTGTGTCCAATGAAGCGTCTCTTTCTGTTAGGTCCCCTCCTGCTCAGGGCTTGGGTATCAACCCGAATCCCCGTCCAGCCACAGGAGGGAACTACCGTCACTGATAACTATAGTGAGGTTCCTCCTGACAGATAGAGCATCACGGGTCTTGCCCAAGCTATCGTTGCCTATAAATGATGCCGGGTGTGCATGCAAATAGCTCTTCCTGACCCACTGCGTTCTAGTGATGTTTCTGGCCTTCGTTGTTATTTATTTCAACCATAGAAATAAAAGTGAGGGAAGAAATTTAACGGGAGAAAGGGGGTTAAAAGGAAGACTAGAGCAACTGGAAGTGGCTGGTTAAGCTGATGGAAATGAAATGAATTTCATGGAGAGTTTAGTGGGTGGTGTAGTCTGGTGTAGTGGTTAAGGTGTTGGACAATGACCTGGGAGACCAGGGTTCAAATCCCCACACAGCCATGAAGCTCACTGGGTGATCTTGGGCCAGTCACTGCCTCTCAGCCTCAGAGGAAGGCAATGGTGAAACCACCTCTGAATACCGTTTACCATGAAAACCCTATTCAAAGGGGCGCCATAAGTCAGAGAGCAGCTGTTAGGATGCTAACTGGGGCATCTGGGGCGGAAGTCCAAGCTCACACTACTCCGCTTTTAAAACAACTACACTGGCTTCCAATCTCCTATCGAGTTCAGTTTAAAATCCTGGTTTTAACGTTTAAAGCTTTATCGGGCTCAGGTCCTAGTTATCTATCAAATCGTTTGTCATTTTATGAACCGGCACGTCCTTTAAGATCTTCTTTAGACCCTGGTCTTAATATTCCCTCCTTTTCCCAAATTCACCAGACGGGCATTAGGAATAAACTGTTCTCAGTGGGGGCACCAACTCTTTGGAATGCTCTTCCCCAGGAAATTCGTTCTTCCCCTTCTCTGTTTAGTTTCCGTCGCCAAGTTAAGACCTTTTTATTTCGGTTAGCTTTTGAATTGTAATGTGTGATATACTGTATATTTCTTATAATGTTTTATAACTTGTTTGGTATGTTATACTGTACTATGTTGTTTTATTATGCTATTGTTTGCCGCTTAGAATTCCTTGGAACTGAAGCGGGATATAAACTTTTTAAATAAATAAAATAAATAAATAAATAAATATTTGTCTAATCTTCTTTTAAAGCTGTCCAAGTTGGTGGCCATCACTGGCTCCCATGGGAGCAAATTCCATTGTTTAACTATAAATTCAAATGTAGTTCACTTGTTCTATTATTCTAGAATGCTATGATTCTGTGTGATGGATTTGCTGCATCAGTAGGGGGGGGGGAGACTAAATGGCTTTGGATATCTCTGCCAATTCTTTGATTCTCTTCTCAAAGCTAATGAATAAGTGCAGAGCTTAAGAGCTTTGCCTTTTGCTCTGTCCACTTGACAAAAAAAATGATGACTCTCTTGTGGCCGTTTCATACAGCAAGCCTCTAATAAACACAATGGGTGGGCTGGACAGTCTTGCGTTGTTGTTTTTAAAAAAACAAACCAAACTAGGTTACTATCCCATCCAGGTGTTCTAAATATACTAAGCAAAGATGGATGCTCAGACCTCTAAACAGGTAGATCATATAATTAATCTGATCCAAAGTATGCACTCTTGCTTAAGGGTGTAAGTATACCACCGAGTTCCACATTCTGTGCAAGAATCCCAATAGGCAGCTGCTTTCTTCTCAGCAAGAAAACTAGCAACTCACAGGTGGATTGCAGGTGAATCTGGAGAGGGATCATAGCTCAGTTGCGGAACATATGTTCTGCATGCAAAGGACTATCTAGGATTCAGTCCCTGGCCAGTGATGCCATCGGGACAGGACTTTGGGTAGACATCCAGAGCCTTACTCAGCAGAATGTGCAGGACAGCCCCCAAATGCAGCAGGGCTTGCTTTTTATTTATTTACTTACTTATTTACTTAGTTTATATCCCACCCTTCCTCCCAGCAGGAGCCCAGGGTGGCAAACAAAACCACTAAAAACATTCTAAAACATCTTAAAGACAGACTTTAACACATCTTAAAACAAAATATCTTTAAAAACATTCTAAAACAAAACATCTTAAAAAGCAATTTCAACACAGACGCAGACTGGGATAAGGTCTCTACTTAAAAGGCTTGTTGAAAAAGGAAGGTCGTCAGTAGACGCTGAAAAGATAACAGAGATGGTGCCTGCCTAATATTTAAGGGGAGGGAATTCCAAAGGGTAGACACTAAAGGTCCATTTCCTACATTGTGTGGAACAGACCTCTTGATAAGATGGTATCTGCAGGGGGCCCTCACCTGCAGAGTGCAATGATCGACTGGGTATATAAGGGGTAAGACGGTCCTTCAGGTATCCTTATCACATTTTAAAGTATTTCATATACATTATCACAAACAGCCTCCCCTCTCCCAGAAAAGACAATTAGATCTAGAGTCTAACATTGCCTACCTGCACCACTGTCCCTGGACTTTCCAGTGTAAAAGTTCAGGCAGCAGGTGATGGGAAAGACTTCTGCCAGAGATCCTGGGGTTCTGCTCACAGTTTGAGGACATCAGTTTTCTCCAACCTGGTGCCCTCCAGATGATTGGCTGAGGCTGATGGGAGTTATGGTCCAAAACACCTGGAGGGCACCAGGTTGGCAAATATTGGCACAGACAATGCTGGGCTAGATGAACACAAAGGAACACAGGAAGCTGCCTTATACTGAGTCCATCTAGCTCAGTGTTGTCTATACTGACTGGCAGCTGCTCTCCAGGATTTCAGGCAGGGGACTTTCCCAGCCCTACTTGGAGATGCTGTGGATTGAACATGGGGCCTTCTGCATGTGAGGCAAATGCCCTGCCACTGAGCTATGGCCCTTCCTTAAATAGTCTGGCCTGTTATAAGGCAGTATCTTCTGTTCTGTGCCCTCTTAGGATGGTTGAAAAAAATGGGGATCTGCTCTGAATCTGTTCCTTGAAAGCACTATAATAAAGACTTCCATTGTTTAAAGCAGAAAGAAATGAGAATGTTCAGGAAATTCAGGATTGAGTTGTACGACGTCTCCTCAATTGCTAGGCTTGGGTAATTAATTTTGTGAATGCTCTGAAAGTGTCTTGAGGTTGAAACCTAATTTATTTAGCTACATGAAGACATCTCTATTAACTTTAATTAGAGCTGAACAACTGGTTCCCTGTACACCTGACTGAAACTCGGTTGTAATCACGTGTAAGGCTATCAAAGCAGAGGCTAGTGAGCTCAGCTATGATTAATGCTGCCTTTGGACATCACAGCCATATTGTAGTGCTTGGCCACCCTACAGGACCCATGACACCTTCTTAAGACTGCCATCATTTTGTCACTTTAGTGTCCAATCTGGCTAGAGTCTTATACACAAGATTGTCAAAACAATGTTAGGAGAAGTGAAGCATACTGTGGCAAAGACAAACGAGGGCCAGGCACATCAGTCTGAGTCCAAAAAGTGATCCCAGGGTAGCATCAAAAAGTAACAGTCCAGTCCAGAGGTCAGCAACAAAGGAGGTCCAATCCAGGCATATGACATCAAGTGTGGGGCAGATGGGCATGGTTTTGGGGGAATGGTCTGTGGGCCAAATTGGGGCTTGCCCCGGCCTAATTAGAACATAAGAAGAGCCTTCTGGATCAGGCCAATGGCCCATCTAATCCTGTTCTTCTGTTCTCACAGTGGCCAACCAAATGCCTTTGGGAAGCCCGCCAGCAGGACCTGAGCACAAGAGCACTCTCCCCTCCTGCGGTTTTCAGCAGCTGGTATTCATAAAATCATAGAGTTGGAAGTGGCTTTTAAGGCCATCAAGTCCAACCCCTTCCTCAATGCAGGAATCAAACTTAAAGTATACCCGATAGGTGGCTGTCCAGCTGCCTCTTGAATGCCTCCATTATTGGAGAGGCCACCACCTCCTCAGGTAATTGGTTCCACTGTTGTAAAGTAGGGCGCCGCTCATACAGCAGGTTCCGTTCTGTACCGCTGCCGTAAAGTGAAATCCGCCGTAAAGCGGAACGTATTGACTAGCGTTGTTTAAAATGGTGCCCGACGCCCAAAAAACACTGTGAAAGTGGAACAAGCACCGTAGGAGCAGGGCCTTTCTGCAATTGACAGCCGCCTTTTTGGTGGAACGCTGCAAAGCGGAGCACCGCAAAGCGGGTCCCTACTGTACTGCTCTAACAGTTAGGACGTTTTTACTGATGTTCAGCAGAAATCTGGCTTCCTGTAACTTGAGCCCGTTATTCCGTGTCCTGCACTCTAGGATGATTTAGAAGAGATCCTGGTCCTCCTCTGTTTAACAACCTTTCAAGTACTTGAAGAGTGCTATCATATTTCTCCTCAGTTTTCTCTTCTCAACACTAAACATGCCCAGTTCTTTCAGTCTCTGCTCATAGGGCTTTGTTTCCAGTCATCCTTGTTGCCCTCCTCTGAACTTGTTCCAGTTTGTCTGCATCCTTCTTAAATTGTGATGTCCAGACTAGGTGCAGTACTCAAGATGAGGCATAATAATTATTATTATTATTTATTGAATTTATTAGTCACCCATCTGGCTGGTTATCCAGCCACTCTGGGCGACGTACAAAATAGACATACAAATACATTAGACAGTGCTGAATAGAGGGGAACTAGTACTTCACATGATTTGGAAACTATATTTCTGTTAATGCAGCCTAAAATAGCATCTGCCTTTTTTGCAGCCACATCACACTGTTGGCTCATATTCAGTTTGTGATCAACAACGATTCCAAGATTTTTATGGCATATAGTATTGCTGAGCCAAGTATCCCCCATCTTATAACTGTATTTGGTTTATTTTTCCTAGGTGTAGAACTTTGATATTTTCAGCCCAGTGCTCCAGCCTATCAAGATCACTTGATCACTAAAAAATATTGAAGAGCACTGGGCTAGCTTACTAATCAGAATATCATGGGGCACTTTAGGGTTCAAGTAAAGTTTGATAGTTACTGAAGAGACTAGAGCAATTTATTTTCATCAGGTGAAGATTGCTATGTTTGATTGGTAGACTGTAAATATTCATATTTGGAAAATTATTAAATTAGTTAATTTACATAGAAGAATCTCCTTTTAGTTTAATGTATCTGGTAGAGGCATTGATTCAATTTAGAAATTAACTATAGGGCTAATATATCCAGATATCTAGTTATTATTTAAGAGAAACAGTATTTACATTTTTATTATTTTAAACTAATTACTTTATTTTAAAATATTTGATTTTTATCCATCTACCTTTGAGCATAAATAATGTTCATTATTACCACTGAACATCTAATCTTACTATTAATGTAATATTTTTATTTGAAGACTGGAAATTAATCATCCAGGAACTTGTAGAAGAAAATGATGTTATGATCTTCAGCAATACAACTTGCAGCTTATGTACTGAGGTAATGCATTTATTTTTATGCAAAGTGATACAGTATTTTGTAGCTGAAGAGTATGGATGCTAAGTTAAAATTATTGAAGAGTTTTGGAAATTAATGCAAGTGGCTATTTTATTTATTAATGCAAAACTGAAGATACAAAACCCACACCCCAAACAATTTATGTGCATCATTTTCATCAAATGTACCTGTACATAGTTCTTATCATATGTACCTGTTATTCTTAAATCATGGAAAATTTAAGGCTAATTACAAATATATTATATATAGATTACGTTATTTGTCAGTTAACTTATAATGAGCATATAATTATCAATAACATTATTCAGGGCAGCAGTCTGCAGTGATCCAGGAACCAAGAGCCACACTAGGATATCAGAGTTGAAGGACAAAGGCAGTAGTAAGACCAAAGAGTGAATCAGAAGCAAAGGACAAATTAAGAGGCAGAAACAAGGAGCAAGCCGCAGGTCTGGGCTAGAGGATAAAGGATGAGTCAGGATCAGGGCCAGTCCCAAAGGGTGGCCAGGTTGGGCCCTGGACAAGGGCCCCTGGAGCCACAGAGGCCTCTTGATATGGTGGGGGGGGGAGCAGCGCTCCTTTTCCGCAATCTGCTGCGGATTGCAGGGAGGGAGCTTCCGCCTGCCTGTTTGCTGGCTCCAACTACCTGTCTCTCCCATCTTTTGAGGCTGCATGGGCTGCGTGCGCAGGACTACCATTAACCAAGATGGGGGCCAGGGTTTCTCTAAGGGGCTGAAGCCTCCTGCACTATCTTGGTTGATGGCAGCGATGTGCGCGTATAGCAGCCCGCACAGCTGCAAAAGACAGGAGAGACGGAGCCAGTGAACGGGCAGGCGGAAGAAGCTCCCTCCCTGCGAGAGACAGGTAGGTGCGCACACATGTGCCCTGGGGCCCAGGGCAAGCTGGTGCCCAAGGACCCCAACATGTCTGGCGCCGGCCCTGATCAACACAGAAGTCAGGACCAGAGAGCAGTCAAAGAATATAGGAACATCCAAAAGCTCAGGAAGGCTGTGTTCCAATGCTGGAATCAGAAGCTCTCATATATTCCTTCCTGTCCAGAAGGATGTAACGGCCAGCCTGGGTAAGTGGAGGGAGTCCAGGGCCTGATGGTACTTTGTTGTCTAAGTAGATCAGCAGCCAGCAGTTCAGTGGCTCACCACTAGAAATGGGAGAGAAATTCAATTTGGTTCGTGTTTAAAATTTATCAAACTCACACTTTCCGAAACAACAAACAGCCATCCTTTGAAATTTGCACTTACCTGAATTTTGTGATGCAGTTCTGCAGCCAAGCAGTGTTTACAAAAATGCATATATTAGAGTAAAGTGTGCATATAAATGTATATATTTGTGAAAATAACAGACAAGCATGCATTAGATTGGGAGAAGCTGCTTGAAAAAATGTGTACATCAGTCAAAACTGCATACAAAAATGTGTTTATTAGGAGAAATTTGCATGAAAATGCTGAATAATTTCTATGATGATTTAAAAAAAACTTGCAAATTTCTGTAGAAATGTGGAGAACTGAATTTCAGATTGGAAAAATGAGACGCTGTGAGAACCAAAATTGGTGGATCCTTCCATCTCTACATGGGACAGCTGTGCACAGATGCAGTTTGATGTCCCAGCGGCTCCTGACAAGATTGTTAATTACCAGCAGTCCCTTTCAGCTATTCTCTCCTCTTATGAGTCCAATTGTGCGGTGGGGGAGTGGGGATGTGCTTACTGGCTTTGCCCCGGCCATTGTGGCCCCTGCTGGTCCAACACCCTGCTGTCCACATGTTGGGGCTAAAAGTCTGAAATGGCAGGGAGCCTGTTCTACATACACAAACGGTCTACATGATTTAGAACCCTGCACAGCCATTTTACTAAATCATGAGGGAAACCTACACCCATAGAGCAAATTCCTCACCGTCCCTCTCACACAGCTGGAATCATGGGAGGGGAGAACAACTGAATAAAACTATTAAGTGACTTGGTATTATCAATTGTGAATATGTTTAAAAAGTTTTTGGCCAATTTATTTGAAGAGGAACGATAAAACTGTTAGTAAAAACAATGGAGCCATTCAGACATAACATCAAACCAGGGTTTGGCATTGCAAGAACAGGCCCCAAGCTCAAATCCTCCCTTCCTTTGTGTAGTATGATTAGTAACTTCCAGTGCTCATTTAACTGCAAACTATGGTGTGCTGGTTTGTCTGAATAGCCAAACCGTGGTTTGCACTTGCCTGCAAATGAAAATTGAGGAGGGAGTGTGCAAGCCCAAGATTCCAGTGAACCATTCTATTACTGCTATATGTAGCCAGCTTCTGCTTTAAATGAACAGAACTGGCTTTTATGTGCTTGACCATGGAGAGGAAATATATTTTTGGAATAAATACAATTAGGTCACTTCTAGATTGGTCTCTGCTATAAAAAATATCTTGCATGTCTTTACCTGAAGAATGCCCAAGCACTCTCTCTGCTCCTCATTGCTGCTTCTGTTGCCATCATCATTGCTTGCACCATATGCTGTCTCTCTCTCTCTCTCTCTCTCTTTCTCTCTCTCTCTCTCGTGCCTATGAAGAGAAGAAGCTTTCAGACCTGAACAGCGGCATCACTAGCGGGAGTGTGTGGGGGGGGTGTGGACCTCCAGTGCGCGCCCTCCCAGGGGCATGGACAGGGGTGGCTGGTCTCGCGCGTGTGGTTGCCACACTCCATGCTGATGGTGGGAGGCCCGTCCAGGCTTCACTGCCAGCGAGCAGGCGCCTGCTTTTGGTGTGCACCGCACCGGGTGCCGGGGGGCAGCGGCGTCACTAGCGGGAGTGCGGGGGGTGCGGCTCTGGGTGTCACCCACCTCATGGTGTCATGCAGGTGCGATCCGCACCCCGGTAGTGATGCCCCTGGACCTGAAGCATTCAATATACATCCCAATTCCAAAGAAAGGGGATCCCAGGGAATGCAGTAATTCTCAAACTATTATCAATACCTTGGCACAATCATTAACCAAAATGGAGACAATAGTCAAGAAATCAGAAGAAGGCTAGGACTGGGGAGGGCAGCTGTGAGAGAACTAGAAAAGGTCCTCAAATGCAAAGAGTTATCACTGAACATTAAAGTCAGGATCATTCAGAGCATGGTATTCCTGATTTCTGTGTATGGATGTGAAAGCTGGACAATGAATAAAGCAGATAAGAGAAAAATCAACTCATCTGAAATGTGGTGTTGGAGGAGACCTTTGCACAATGAACTGTGAAAAAGACAAATAATTGGGTGTTAGAACAAATTAAACCAGAACTATCACTAGAAGCTAAAATGATGAAACTGAGGTTATCATACTTTGGACACATAATAATGAGAAGACATGAATCATTAGAAAAGATAATAATGCTGGGAAAACCGGAAGGGAGTAGAAAAAGAGGAAGGCCAAGCAAGAGATGGCTTGATTCCATAAAGGAAGCCACAGACCTGAACTTACAAGATCTGAACAGTGTGGTTCATGACAGATGCTATTTGAGGTCGCTGATTCATAGGGTCACCATAAGTCATAATCAACTTGAAGGCACATAACAACAACAACAACAACAAGAGTTCCCTGTGATGTCCAGACTTGCGGAACAGCTGTTTTTGTTAAATGTTAATAACAAGGCAGGATCTGAAACAACAGTTTGGTCCTGCTTTGTTCTCATTAACCATAATTTATATAAACCATAGTTCCTCGAATTCAGATTTCATGGGGAACTGTGGTTAGTTTAAAAGAGAAAATGGATGCTTTTGATCTTTTCACAAGCACAGAAGATGAGGAGAAGCAAGGGAGAAGCGTGCAAGGCCTATACATATTGTGGCTCATTCTTAAAGCAGGAAACTATAGTTTCTCAATTCATCTGAACTAAGACTATTTATGCATGTCTTCTGCATCTCCATCTCTTCAAATCCTCACCATTCTCTGCTTATCCTGAACTACCGTATCAAGGACATGGGTTCAGTAAAGCACTTTTTACTTTCCTAACTTCTAACTCATCTTTAAGTCAAAAGGGCAAGCTTCTGTGAATTGTTTAGCACTTCAGTCTGGTGTGATTAAGGCGCAACAAGCACTGAGGCATATAGCATAAATAGGAGTAATGTGACCAAGAACTGATCTGATTGCTGTCTAGGGCTTCTCAGTTCAAGTGCTTGGATTCTATATTACAACAGTGTGGTCTGAATAGCCAGGGCTGGCCCAAGATGTGCATGTAATTTTATAGAAAAGTATGTGCTATGGCATATTAATTTTAATTTATTTATTAAATTTTCATCTTGGCCTTCCTCCAGGCACAAAGGAGCCCAGCCTAATGGCACAATTAATAGCGGCACATTGACTGGGTTTCTTCTTTTCTGTTTACCCCCTCCAAAACTTGGCAGAGAAAAAGGGCAAGGGAAGACAGACTTGTGTGCGTGTGTGTGTGCACGTTCTCGCACTTTCCCACAGGAACCAGCTTTCTTGTAAAAGGTCATTTGATCTAGTGTTGATTCTTGTAACACTACAATTGTGAGAGTTTGCTGTCAAAAGAGTTGGTTTGCAATCCTATGCACACTTACCTGGGAGTAAGCTTCATTGAACACAGGGGCTTGGTCTGCACATGACATTAAATCAGGGATAGGGAACCTCAGGCCCTCGGGAGTCTCCCAAGCTACTCCTCCTCCTGAGGCTACACCCCAGGCTATACTTCTTACCATCCCTACCCTGTAACTTCCTCGAGTGCTTTTGCCTGGCTGGAGGATGGATGGGTGTGCATAGAAACCTCTGATTTCTGTGTCGCTGGAATGTAGTCTAGTGTACAAAAGTACTACGGCCGTACTAGCCTGAACATGTACGATCTCGGCTGATCTTGGAAGCTAGGCAGGGTCAGGCCTGGTTAGTTCATGGATGGGAGACTGCCTGGGAATACCGGGTGCCGTAGGCTTAGAGGAAGGCAATGGTAAACCACCTCTGAATACCTCTTACCATGAAAACCCTATGAATATATCCAAAAAAGATTCATATGGTCGCCATAAGTTGGAATCGACTTGAAGGCATATAACAACAACAACGACGTACAAAAGTAAGGCCCATCTGTACTATACATTTAAAGCACTATCATGCAACTTTGAACAGTCATGACTTTCCCCAAAGAATCCTGGGAACTGTAGTTCATTAAGAGCACTGCTGAGAGTTGTTAGGAGACCCCTATTCCCCTCACAGA
This sequence comes from Rhineura floridana, assembly GCF_030035675.1. NCBI lineage: Eukaryota > Metazoa > Chordata > Lepidosauria > Squamata > Rhineuridae > Rhineura > Rhineura floridana. Next base: position 36,197,383 of record NC_084487.1, read on the forward strand.
GCTACAATTTCCAGAGTTCCTTGTGAGGAGGGATTGATTAACAATCAACCACTCTGGGAACTGTAGCTTTTTGAAGGGAATTGGGGTCTCCCAAAAATTCTCAGCACCCTTAACAAACTACAGTTCCCAGGATTCTTTGAGGAAAGCCATGCCTGTTCAAAGCGGTATCATACTGCTGCGCATAGTGCAGATGAGGCCTTTGAGTCCCATCTGTTGCTATACCCACTTTTTACCTCTGGCCCTATCCACCATTGGCATGTGGCCCTTGAAAGGTTGTCCACAAGCGAATGTGGCCCTTGTGCTGAGAAAGGTTTCTCGCTCCAGCATTAAGTCATAGTTAAACTAAACATGGTTTAAATGTGCAGGGTGCTGCTGTATGCTGCTAAAATCATGGGCGCTTCATTCCTTCCTTGCTCTTGCTGCACTGCTGGGAAATAAGCCATGATCTGACTTAAAACTTTACTTCTGAATATAGGGTCATGGTTTGCTCATGCAGAAGACAGTATCTATTTTTGGCTGATTGCTATGGTTCCTTTGGAGAGAAACAAACCATGAGCCTGGGTTCAGATGACATGATAAGCCAGACCATGGCTTGTTTTCCTGCAGTGTGGCAGCAGCAAGAGTAGGAACAAGGGAGGAACAAAGTGCCCACAATTTCAGCCATGTCCCCCAGACCCTGCACATTCACATTAAACCATCATTTAGTTTAATAATGGTTTAATGTGATATGTGAACCAGGTCAGTGGAACTGCTGAGTAAACATGCATAGGATCGGGCTGTTAAAGAGTTTCTGCATCCTATTTTGGATTTATCCTGCCTTTGGTCTTTATTTAACTTACTTATTTAAAATACTGTTGTTTTTCAAAAAACCTCCCTTTCCACATTTCTCAAGGTGGCCTACAACAAAACCATAATGAAAAGCAGCCTAAGAGTAATAAAACCACAAATCACCAGCAATGAAACATCAGCAGAAAAAAATCACCCTTCCTTGCCAGCGTCATCATGGATATAATAATCTTCAGCAGCACTAATGAGCTTTAAGCTACAGTCCTAGCCCCACTGAATTCAGTAGGACTTAAATTCTGAATAGACCTGGTTAGTTTCCACAAGTGCTCCTCCAGATAACCTGTTTACTGAGCATTCATCCTGAATTGCTTGCACAGGGCTTATGCAGAAACTAGACTGTGTCCTGCCTTTATTGAGTATTCATTCTGATTTGTTAGTGGGGTGGTTTTGCAACAATGAGCATTCATCCTGATTTGCTTGCGGGGTACATGCATGTTTTCCTGTTGGCAATTCATTCATTTCACACTTTTCAGTGCCTTTCCCCATTATTTTCCTAACTGCTAAATAGACTCATTCTGCTAGGGCGACAGAGCATTTTAATCCACTTTAATAGCACAAATCTAAATTTCCAGTATGTGCTTGTATCCCTCCCACAAAATAGCGACAGTCTGGAGGCACCCTTAAATAGATAGGACAATCTTCTTGAACCTTGATAAGGAAGGACATTGAGCCTTACAGGATAGTCCCCCCCTTCTGATCACTTTGGATTTCAAAGCAGCCAATCACAATGGGTGTCACGTGAAAAGAAGTAATTTCTGAAGCTTGACATAAGACTGAGATCTGGCTTCACATGCCCCATATTAATAAGCCCATTGTGCTGTAGACAGCATCACTCTTCACAGGCCTCACTCCCAGAGAGGTGGCTGGTGGCTCCATGCCAGTAAGGCAGTGGAATCCTGCAGCACCGTGGACATCTCCTTGAAAGTTCAGACTAAAACCCGGACCAGATTCCACTGCCCCACTGACATCTGCCACTGCTCTCACATCCTGCACAAGCTTCTTGTCGTAACCTTCGGAACCCTCCATGGCCTTACCACCCCAGCTCACTCCCTGTGCATATTTCCTGACACATCCCTTTCGTACAGTGGACCAGTTATCTTCCCGCATCACTCACAGCCAATTTGACGGGTGGGGAGAGCTGCCCACCTGCCAATTACCTGATTTCACAATGACATTAGGTGCCCTTTTTTGCTCACAGGGGTCTTCAGAAGACCCTTTCAAAGCTTGCCCAGGGCTTTTGCAAGGACTGCCAATTAGCTTTAGGTGGTGCCTGCAAATCCCCTTTTGGGATTTTGTCTACCCATATATGGTGTCAGGTGTAGGGCAGTTTGGATGTGGCTTGGCTAAAATGCCCTGGCGGGCCAAATGAAGAGGCCTGGCAGGTCTAATTGGGCCTGTGGGCTGGTGGTCTCCCACCCCTGATGTACATGGTCTCCAAACCAGGTACTGACCAGATCTAGACCTGCTTAGCTTCGGTAAGGTTGCAGCAACATATGGCTCTAGACCATACCCTGAGTAATTGCTATAACATGTATAATTGACTGTCATAACTTGATTGGCATTACCTGTGCTGTTTGTCATTCCGAAGACTATTCCGGGCTCTTCCAACAAAAATGTGCCATGGCAGAAAGCATAATCAAGAAAGACTCAATATAACCTCAAACCTCCTTTTCTTAGCCAGGAGCCCTAGAGAATGAAGCCAAACAGATGGGTAGGACAGACTATAGCCACAGGTGACAATTTCCAGGGAGACGCTGTGTTCGTCTGTTGTTGTAGCCATAACAACAATGGAGCCTTTAAAGCATCTTAATGACTAACAAATGTATTGTGGCATAAACTTTCATGAATTAGTCTATAATACACTTGTTAAAGGAACTACACCTGTAAAAACAATAAAAAGCAATGTTCAGTTGATGGAAATTCTATTCACACTTATGCTTTGTAACAGAAGGAGATAATTTAGTCTTCTTCAAAATAGTACCATTTAAAAAACAAATCACAGCAACACTGATGCTGTCCCTACATACAGTGATACAGTGTCAGAGTCTAACAGCACTGTGTGGGTGTAGGCATCAGGGAAAGTTCTGCAACTCTTTAAGTGTGGGCTCATGGAAGTGGCAGCTGGTAGCTTCATGTCAGTGGGGCAGTGGCATCCACTCCAGGTTTTAGTCTGAGCTTTTCAAGGAGCACAACTCCTTGAAAGTTCAAACTAAAGCCTGGAATGGATTCTACTGCCCCACTGACATGGAGCCACCAACAGCCACTGTCCATTGACAATTATTCAGGGTTAATGACAGGTGAAATGTTTATTTGAGGATCAATGAAAACAAATTCATAGGAAATGGGTGTCTGGGATGAGCTGTGAGATGTATGTGACAGCCCCAACCCCATGCAGTAGATATTTTGCTGGCTCAGCTTGTGCTTATTTTAATGGCTGCTTGGGTTGGTTAACTTTTGTTTTATTGTACTGGGTTACACTTGGGGTTATTTATTGGTTTTATTGGATTGTTATTTTATCTGTAAGCTACCTTGGTTAAAAATGTTCAAATAAATAAAATGAATGCAGCTGAAGTCATGCACTGAAAAGAATGCACTGGAAGCCAACGGCATTGTTGCAATTATTGGGGCAATGTGCTCCGTGCAGCCTGCACCACATTGCTGTTTCCAGATATTTGTCAAAGGATTAGTTACACTGTGTTTATGCAATGTGTTTTTATGTAGGTGAAGCAACTGTTCAATTCCATGGATGTTTCCTATGCTTCTCTTGAACTTGACCAAACAGGTAAGGCAGTTACATTTGACTTTTTATATGCAAATAACTACTGCCGCCACCCCTGGCAGATAGTGAAGAACCCATTCAATTGTTCTGTGAGATGACTTCCTCAATTGCTGTGTGTTCAAACAGTGAGGCTGTGATTAAAGATCTGAGACAGCTGAAGCTTTTAGTCAAACAACAGCTCTCTCTGTGTGCCTGTCTGAATCTGCATCTGCCTGCCTGAATATGTGTGATATGCATGTGTGCTGACTGTGTGGTCTGTATGAGCATGTATATTCTATGTGTGGTGAGTACATATGTGAGTGTGTTAGCCACACCTACTTTGGTCACGCCTACCACTAGCAAGCGGCCCTTGAAGGGATGACTGATTATCAGGGCTGGCACCAAAAGGCAGCCAGGTCGGGCCCTAGCGAAGGGCCTCTGCAGCCCAGAGTGACCCCCGAAGGGCCCCTCCTTAGAGTGGGAGGGTAGGGCTGCCGTTCCATGATCTGCGGCAGCATTGGCTCCTGACCCTGCCACAGCTTGCAAAGAGGAAACTCCCAGGCACCCCACCCCATACAGTCAGTGCAGGCTTCAATAAGCCTGCACGCACACCCCACCTCCCTCTCCCAGCCCTGTGAATGACATGCGCGGTGGCGGGGGCTTCCCTAAGGGGCTGACGCCCCCACTGCCATCTTGGTTGATGGCAGGCATGTGCACACAGCATGCACATCTCTCACAGGGGCAGGAGAGGTAGGTGGGACACGCAGGTGGGCTTAGCCCCGTGCTGCCTCTATGGGGTGGGTGGGCTATGGCACCATGGGCCCAGGGCAGGCTGATGCCCAAGGTCTCAGTCATGCTTGGCGCAGGCCCTGCTAATTGTCCATGAACATAGGAAGCTGCCTTATACTGAACCAGACCATTAGCCCATCTAGCTCAGTATTGTCTACGCTGACTGGCACCGGCATTCCAGAGTTTCAGGCAGGGAGTCTCTCCCAGCCAAACCTGGAGATGCCAGGGGTTGAACCTCGGACCTTCTGCATGCAAAACAGTTCCTCCTAGGCCTGAAAAAGGTTAGTCAGTCCTGAGTTAAAGGGATAGGCCTTTTCACGGCAGTTTCCAAAAGCAGATGGTATAAAGTAGAGTTGCTTTGGTGGTCACTGAAGAGAGCAGTAAGAAGAGAAGGGGGGAAATTACTCTTGATTCAAAAATAGTTTACCTCCATAAGGATGCTTCCAGCTGGGGTCATGGGCAGCAGTATCCAAATCCAATCCTGGGCTGGCTGTATTCCAGCTCAATTACTTGCTGTCCATTACTGGAACTGAGGCTTGAGTCAGACCCAGACCTTAAGCTAGAGTCTGAAGTGCATCAGGTGAAACATTCTGCTCTGCTAATCAGGCAAGGTTCCCAGGATTTCCTGGTCTGTCCAATCCATAGGCTTTGTATGGCCTGCCAATCAAAGGGACTGACACTTTTCCCTCGGTGCCTAAAGAGGGCTCTGAGATCAAAGTACCCAAAGGCCTTGATAGCTCACTAGGCATCTTGCTGCAGATGGAGTTTGCCTGCCAAACTGGAGGTTTAGCAGGAGAGGAAGTACAGGGACAGAAATTCAGGTGAAGGGGCAGGACCTTAGACAGCTCCAAATTGAGCCAGATTAGAATTGGCTAGACCCAAGCAAAGTAGGCTCAGATAGTGCTTCAGCACCAGTCCGCCTCCAGATTATTGCCCTGGGCTCCTGCTGGGAGGAAGGGCAGGATATAATCAAATAATAAATAAATAATAAATAAAATAAATAATTTTGTGCAAGGGATTCAAGCACATACTGCAAAAGTAGGTTTGTGCAATTAAAGTTTATTTCTGGGATGGCACTGTGTATATTTTGATAAATTGCTTAGTATGTATTGCTTATTATGTACCATTATGTATTATCTATATATTCCTTATTATTCGAATTGTATTTATATAACTGTTAATTGTTTGTATTGTTTTAATGCTATGTTATGTATTTATATATTGTTTGTTATGTTCTATGTTGTAACCACCACCACCCGTGGTCTTTTGACAAAGGGTGGTATATAACTTTTTAAAATAATAAAAAATCATTAAAGCACTCTGTCACCCTAGCGCAACAAATCATTTTTTTAATTTAAATGTCCAAGACTTGGAATGCTAGGAAAGTGATGGGGAAATGCATTGAAAAGTGTGAGATGAATGAGTGATTAATGAGAAGACATATAAACAGCCTGCAAGCAAATCAGGATGAAATTGGGATGAACCTTCATTGTCATATAACCATCCTGTAAACAAATCAGAAAGAACGCTCTATAAAGACTGAACATAGACAAACAACTGTGCAAACTTCGTGCAAGCAAATAGAGATGAATGCTGAATAAACAAGTCATCTGGAGGAGTCTTGAAGCTCACAGAAGGTTGATATAAAGGGTGTTCATATCATATATTCCACAGGTGTACAATCTGTGTCCTGTGTACACAGTAGTTGAGTTGTACAAGTCAACAAGTGCACACTCCTTCACACTAACACTTGCACGTGTGGAGATGGCTTATACAGTTCAGTATAATGTGGGAACAAGCCTATAGTCTACAGCCTAATCAGGATGGCTCGCTCCACTACCCCATCCCCCCTTGCTGGGGAAGTGTAAGGGCTCCTACCCAATTTTGCAAGCATTAATTGGAGGGGTGTGTGTGTGTGTGTCTTTGGCTTTGTTTTAGGTTCAGAAGCAGAGTCCTTGGAATCTGAGAAGGAGGGCAGAACAACCTCCTCGAGCCAAGGAGAAGATGGCAGGACTATCTCCTGGGACTCTTCTGGCATAGGGGTTTCTAGTGGTGTGGGTCTTCTGGTGTTCAGACTAAGGGAACCTCCCCCCCAGGAATTTGCCTCCTCCTTGGTGTTGGCTGCCCAATCATGAGGAGTCCAACCGTGGAGTCATGACATCCAGCCAGGCCCCAGCCTTGGCCTGTGAGGTTCCCTGTTTAAGCCACAGAGTCCCTGACAATTCTAGAGGGGGGATTTTGTATCAGGCAGGCAGCGCTGAGTGCCCAAGACTCACAAGCGCCTCGGTGTAATGAGCTAATCACAGCAGGATTAGTGTGAGCCGAACTGTTTGAATAAGCAACTGAAGCGCTGAATCCTTAGGCTAGTTGTTAGCTCTTCGGCTGTGGTAGCTTTCCTTCCATTTCTTTTTTCTGTGTTACAGTCACTGGGGGGAAGCCACCACTGTGGAAGTGGCACTGGGGAAAGCCAGATCTTACAAAAGCTACCATTTGCTCTGAATGTGCCAAGCCATGTGTGCACAAATTTAAGGGCCACACGGATTAAGGTTGCTACTTTTTGGCACACTGGAGTTGACACAAGCTGCCTTTTAAAATTAGTTTGCTGTGCTGAACTGGTTTTATAACTGTGTGTCTGTTCACTCCTGCTTTTTGGGGGGTGGGGCATTATGCTGAAGAAAAGTAAGGAAGTAAGGACATCTTAGTCTAAAAGCCATCTTGTTGGGATTTATTTGAATGTTTCAGGAGCCTTCACCTCCCAGGGTGGAGACACATACACCAGGATTCCTTGGTTAATTATTGTTGTTGTTATCATCATCATCCTGTCTGGTCACATCATGGTACATTTCTACCAGATCCTTGAAAATCTTCCCCCAAAAAATGAAAGAAAAAGAAATTTGAACCCACCAATGTATATCATGATCTCTAGACATTTCTTGGAACATTTGCTACACTAGTTCACTATATCAAATGTCATCAAGTAAAATCAGGTTGTGTTGCCTCCATTGGGGAAGAACTGTCAGGTTGTAATAAAGGAATAGGCCTGAGGCCCTAGCTACACACCTAGCATTGATGTGATGGCCCATTTTTGAACTGGGAAACCTGTTTCTGGCAGGTGCAATTTGGAGCAGAAAATAGGAAGGAGTATGCCATTTTCTTGTTCACTCTCCCCAAGCCATTCCACCCTCTGTGAGGTTTCAACCTCAAGTTTGCAAGGGAACATATACATTCTACAGATAAACAGCAACAATAATATATCAGTGTAATGGACACAGCTACAGTGAAAACAGGCAGCTTTGGTAATGTATTGCAGCAGAAATGAATATAGATACATATTGTACATATAACATCAACATCGTTAGATACTAGCCATAAGAGTAACAGTGTGCTCCCCTGCCTTTTCTGCTTTGTCATGCTGTGACTAAGGGTATGCACAGTGCAAAAGGTGTGGCAGTTTAAAAGCTCCACATAAAGTCCTTGTATTCTCCTCTCTGCACCTGCTTGTAGTTTCAAGGCAGACATGGAACTTTTAACACTATTTTACTATTAAGATATTTAAGTAGGTACGGAGGAAGACACAGCCCTTTCAGGCAGTTCTAAAATCTCTTTTCTTAAAGTGGCCATGCATAAAAGGCTTGGACTTTCACTGCGAAAGTGCTGGAAATTGTTGAGAATCAGATTTTCCTGCTTCAGTTAACTGTGCTGGGAATGGATGGAAATCCTATTGAATTGCACCCAGTGCATTAGTGGAGTTTTTCCATTCCCTTGTCTGCTTCTTCATGCTTCCTGTGCCAACTGCGCCCGTTCCTTGAGCCGTCTGATCTGGCCACGGTGACACATGCCTTAGTTACATCCCATTTAGATTACTGTAATGTGCTCTACGTGGGGCTGTCTCTGAAGACTGTTCGGAAACGTCAGTTGGTACAACGTGCTGCAGCCAGAATGTTAACTGGGGCTGGTTACAGGGACCGTACTACCCCCCTGTTAAAAAAGCTCCACTGGTTGCCAGTCTGTTTCCGGACACAATTCAAAGTGCTGGTGTTGACCTATAAAGCCCTATACGGCTTAGGTCCAGGCTATTTATCAGACCGTATCTCCCTGTATGAGCCTGCCCGGGCCCTGAGATCCTCAGGAGAGGCCCTTCTCTCAATCCCCACATCTTCTCAAGTACGACTAGTGGGGACGCGTGAGAGGGCCTCCTCGGTGGCTGCCCCTAGGCTTTGGAATTCCCTTCCTAGGGAGGTAAGAATGACCCCCTCTTTGCAGTCCTTCCGCCGACAAGCAAAGACCTTCCTATTCCAACAAGCCTTTGGAATTGAAGGCTGAGGATAGGGCGTGAAGGGTGCTGCATTGCTAATGTCTATTATATCATTTTTAAACTAGTTTGAACTCTTTTAGCTATATGTGTGTATGGTTTTAATATTGGAAATAGTTTAATCTTATTTTAATGTAGACTTTGTATGTTTTTAATTATATGTATTTTTGATCTGGAAGCCGCCATGAGTTCCAATTTTGGAAAAATGGCGAGGTATAAATAAAGACAATAATAATAATAATTTAGACTCCCGGCCCTGCCTCCTGTAAAGGATATTTTATTTCAAAATTACTACATACAACTTAACTTTTATGTGTCCTGGTGTATCTCATGCGCACTTTGGCATTGCTGCAAACTTGCAGTGTTTGGTCTAACACACCCTCCGCCTTAGCTAGGAGCCAGACTGGCAGCAGTTTCTCCACTTAAAGAGCAACCAATGACACACCACAGGGCCGGGCAGGGCTGGGGAACCCATGGCCCTCCAGATGTAGCTGGATGACAACTTGCATCATCCTTGACCAATGGCATGCTGGCTGAGGCTGATGGGAGTTGAAGTCCCACCAATACCATCTGGAGGGACACAGGTTCCCCCACCTCTGCTTTAGGTTTTGCCTGTTCCGTAACCTAAAAATAATAGCTACAACAATATTGCAAGAATTTGTGTATTGGAATTTGGGCCCAATCCCCACTGCTACGCAGAGGGGGCAGGGTGAAACAAGTGGTAGAGGCTGCTGCTCTCTCTCAGGAGCGAAGCGTGTGAAGAAGCAGACAGGTGTGACGGTGGCAAGGAAATGCAGCAGCTGCCACTTGCTTGCTTGGTGGCTCTCTTATTCAGGGGCAGAGCAAGAGATGCAAGCATCCTGATTTTAGCATTATTTAGTTTAATCACTAGAAGGCACCACCTAGTGTATCTGGGCATAGCCAGGACTCTTCTGTTGCTGTTCTGTTCTTGAGAAACAATAAAGTTCTTGTTTAGCTTCCTGACTGGTGTGTCCTCTACACCTTCCATGACACTCAAAGTGGGTGGTGAAGGCAAGGAGAATCTACATCAGTTGCCAGTGGGCCTTTTACTGTGCCATAGCCCTTACCAAGTATCTGACAATGAGGCCCGACTCTACCTATGCATACAAATAGCTTTAGTGTCAGAGTACCTGTCCTCACTGCTTCAAGACCAAGGACTATTATTATTTTTTTTCTGCAAAGAAGATCTGGAATTTCTCAGGGCTGGGGCAGACAGTCTGTTCTCAAATCCTAATCCCCAGAGCTCCAGGATAAGGGTTGGAGTGTAAGTGGCAATTAAACACATAGACACATGCTGAGAGATGAGTAGTATTACTACATTATTTAATGCTTAAGAAGCATCATCCTATCCTTGCCCAGAGGTAATTTTTACTTACCACTGGAAAGAAGGCAATTTGTAAGGCTGCAAGATTTCATCAGTTTGATTAATCAGTCAACTGAACAGGTATCCCTGATGAATCAGGCAACATAGTTGTTGGTAGTTGTTTTAAAAATGTTAGATTTATGCATATAAAAACTGCAGATGGCAAGCACATTTTAGAAGAGGCATTCCACTTTCACACAAGACAACGCCTCTTTTACAATAATACCTGTTGCAACATATCAATGCACCACCTAAAAACAAAGTATGCTTTATTTTTCAAAACTATTGTCTTAGGCCACATACTTTTATTCCATTTTAAACAGTCATGGCTTCCCCCAAAGAATCCTGGGAAGTGTAGTTTGTGAAGGAAGTTGAGAGTTGTTAGGAGACCCCTATTCCCCTCATACAGCAGCTACGATTCTCAGAATTCTCTGAGAAGAGGGGCTGGTTGTTAAACCACTTGGGGAACTGTAGCTCTGTGAGGGGAACAGGGATCTCCTAACAACTCTCAACATCCTTCACAAACTACACTTCCCAGGATTCTTTGGGGGAAGCCATGACTGTTTAAAGTAGAATAATAGTGTAGTGAGAGCCAGTGTGGTGTAGTGGTTAGAGTGTTGGACTACAACCTGGGAGACCAGGGTTCAAATCCCCACACAGCCATGAAGCTCACTGGGTGGCCTTGGGCCAGTCACTGCCTCTTAGCCGCAGAGGAAGGCAATGGTAAACCACCTCTGAATACCGTTTACCATGAAAACCCTATTCATAGGGTCGCCATAAATCGGAATCGACTTGAAGGCAGTCCAAATGTATGGTGTGAATGTGGCCTTAGTCATGTGCAAACTGCAAATTTAAGCAATTCATCAAGTAAAAACTCATTTTATTAATGAACTAAGATTCATTTAACTGCCCTAATTGATCCACCACAAACACTGTGCTGTCTTGGGAAAATGCCGAAAGCTCTGGTGAAACCCACTGCAAACATTCACAGCAGGGTCAGGGAGAACACATCTGCCTTGTGACCTAGTGGGGATTAGCATGGAGATTAGTACAGTCCCTGTGTGCTTGGCAGGTGCACTCGCTGTCAGCCTCCTAACACTCCCCCCAAATGAAAAAGTCCTGTCCCCATCAACAATAAACCTACCTTGACAAGAGATTCTAATGTAAAAGATAGATACATATTTGTCTGCAATTTTTCTTGTCTGCAGTAAGTTAATTTGTAAAATAATCGCATACTCCAAGTGATCAGTTCAAAACTTCTAGCCAAAATTATTTTCTAAACTAACCTCACATGGTGCAGTTGTGCTAATTTTCAATGCTGTTACCCCTCCTCAAAACTTTGCCTGATGCCTTAGTGTGTTCTTTTTTTTATGTCTGCTTCTGGTTACTCTTGTTTATTGCCTTGTGATACACAGAGCACAGATCTTAATCTTAGATCCGTGTATTGGGGAGGCAGACTAAAGACTGCATTTTCATACTTAAGCAGTACGGTAGTTCCTTTTCTCTCGCAGCATTTTAAGAAGTTACACAATCAGTTGTCTGAAGCTCACAAGAAACTTGGTCCCCTCCCTCCCTTTCTCTCTCTGTTGCCTTTTCCATCCGTCCTCTTCTACCAGTCTGCCAGGGAGCCTTACAGCCCACTCCTATGCATGTTTACTGGAAGTAATTCCCACTGAATTCACTGTGACTTACTGTCAAGTAAGTATGGATACATTTGCAGTCTTTGGCCATGTCCTTACAACCCCAAAAGATAGCACTGTTAAGAACATAAGAAAAACCCTTCTGAATCAGACCAAAGACCTATCTAGTCTACTGCTCATTTCCCACAGCGGCCAACCAGATGCCCACAGGAAACGCAGAAGCAGGACATGAGGCTAGTCCCCTCCCAGGTGTTGGTCACCCCCTGGCATTCAGTCACACACTGCCTCTGAATCTGTTTAGAATTAGATGTCAGTTTGAATGTGCATAATGGTAGGGATAGGATTGAACCCACAGACAGTGTCCCCATCCTCCTTTGGCATATCATCTGAAAGCACATACAGCTCTGTCTATTCATCTTTCAGACATGATGTTGAATGCACCTGGAGATTGGGTGTGTGTGTGTGTGTGTGCAGGGCTGGCAGGTGCAAACAGGCACAAATCAATTCCACCCTGCTCACATTCAGAGTAATATATTAATAGTGCTAATGTTATCTATGGCTAATATCCCAGTCTGTGTCTGTGTTGGAATTGGTTTTTAATATGTTTTTAAAGCTTTTTTTAAAAAAGTTTTTTAAGATGTTTTGTTTTAGTATGTTTTAAGCATGTTTTGTTGTAATGTATTTTAAAGTCTTTTTTTATGATGTTTTATGATGTTTTTAGTGCTTTTGTTTGCTGCCCTGGGCTCCTACTGGGAGGAAGGGCGGGATATAAATCTAATAAATAAATAAATAATATTATTCAATAGGACTACTTTACGTATCAATTTTATTTGTTTTTTCAGAAATCGCCTTCCACAAACATTGCAAGTTTACACCAAATGCAATAAAAACAGTTAAAAACAGCACAATAACAACAGACACATATTAAAACAATACCAAGCAGGCACCCATAGAAGAGACCTATTCATTCAGCTGGGAATGCTTGTCAGAACAAAAATGTCTTCAACTTTTTCTGCAAAGTGCAGACGGAGGGTGCCTCTCATATCTTGATAGGAATTCTGTTCCATAGAACAGGCGGAACCACACTCAGAGCCCTGTTCTGAGTTACTGCAGAGCAGGCTTGTGAGATCTTTTGAACTTGGCGAAACTCTCCTGCAGACCACAGTGACCTACTGGGTATATAAGGGATAAGGGATTGAATACAGTCTGATTTTTTAATGTTTTCTTCATGGGTTTATTTATTTATTGCACTTGTATACCGCACCATAGATGAAGCTCTCTGGGCGGTTTACAGCAATCAAAAACATTAAAACAAATATACAATTTAAAACACATATTTTAAAAACAATTTAAAACACAATTTTAAAATTTGAAACAATATACAAACAATTTAAAACACATTCTGAAATGCCTGGGAGAAGAGGAAAGTCTTGACCTGGCGCCGAAAGGATAACAGTGTTGGCGCCAGGTGTACCTCGTCAGGTAGATCATTCCATAATTTGGGGGCCACCACTGAGAAGGCCCTCTCCCTTGTTGCCACCCTCCGAGCTTCCCTTGCAGTAGGCACCCGGAGGAAGGCCTTTGATCTTGAACGTAGTATATGGGTGGGTTCGTATCGGGAGAGGTGTTCCATCAGGTATTGTGGTCCCAAGCCGTGTAAGGCTTTATAGGTCAGAACCGGCACCTTGAATTGAGCTTGGAAACATACAGGCAGCCAGTGCAAGCGGGCCAGAATCAGTTTTATATGTTCGGACTGTCTGGTCCCTGTTACCGATCTGGCTGCTGCATTTTGCACAAGCTGCAGTTTCCAAACAGTCTTCAAAGGCAGCCCCACATAGAGTGCATTGCAGTAATCTAATTTGGAGGATACCAGAGCATGGTCAACTGAAGCCAGGTTATCCCTGTCCAGATAGGGACGTAGTTGGGCCACCAACCGAAGTTGGTAGAAGACACTCTGTGCCACCGAGGCTACGTGAACCTCAAGTGACAGAGATGGTTCTAGGAGAACCCCCAAGCTACGAACCTGCTCCTTCAGGTGGAGTGCAACCCCATCCAGGACAGGTTGGACATCCACCATCTGGTCAGAAGAACCACCCACTAGCAGCATCTCAGTCTTGTCTGGATTGAGCCTCAGTTTATTAGCCCTCCTCCAGTCCATTGTCGCAGCCAGGCATCGGTTCAGCACATTGACAGCCTCACCTGAAGAAGATGAAAAGGAGAAATAGAGCTGCGTGTCATCAGCAGGGTTACCAACCTTGAAGGGCCCGTGGGCACATTTGCAAACCAAAGAAACTGTCACGTGCACCACGCACACCCGCAACTAAGCACTCACTACAGCCTGTACTATTGGTGACAAAAGAATGCTTCTGTCAAGCCTAATTTCAGTAGGGGGAGGCATCAGGGGTAAGCCTTTGCAGGTGCTTGTGTACCATGCTGGTGACCCCTGGTTTATATACTTTTTAAAACTGTTTTTATGAAAACTACTTTGAGTCTAGGGAAAAGCAGATTGCAAATGCTTTAAAAAATAAGCATTTCCTGCTAAATATCCATTTCGGAATCCACCTATGATTAACATATGGCGTGGTGAAGTCACACTGGGAAATTGATATCCACTGATGTCAGTGAACTGACATGGTGAGAAGTGCCTTATTTACATGCATCTTCCCCCTTTTGTTGAATTACAGCCTAGGGGTAAGTTGAGCGCATAGGATAGTGGTTAATGTCTAAAGATACTTAAATCATTTAATACTAGATGAAAGCCATGCTACATTTCTGGCAAAATACAGGTCCATTAGGGGAAAAATATTTTTTAAATTCATTTATTACAGTTCTATCCCATCTTTCTTCCAAGAAGTATACGGTGGCATATATGATTCTCCTCCCCCTGTCCATTTTATCTTCCCAACAATCCTGTGAGGTAGGTTAGCTGAAAGACTGTGACTGGCCCAAGGTCACCCAGCCAGCGTGTTCCATAGCAGAGTGGGGATTTGAACCCTATCTCCCCAGTCCTAGTCCAACATGCTTTAACTGCTACACCACACTGTTAACAGTAGACCTAATACCTGTGTTAAGAGTAAAATGTCACAAAGTAGTGAGCAAGTTTTCAAGTTCCCCAGATCTGTTATTTGGGCTGGGGAAAAAGAAGACAAAGCAAAATTTGGAGATTGTAATAGTCTTTAAAAAGAATGGGGGAGGTGTTAATGCAGGCTTAGGCTCCAGCACTAAACACATTTACCTGGGAATATACCCCATGCACACAATAGCCCCTCTTGAGTAGACATAGATAGGACTGTCCTGTTAATTAGATTGAGTCCATGATCTCAAGTTGCACCATAGAGACTACAGCAGTGGAGAAGGAAGACTGTTCTCTCAAAGAGAAATACAGAAGCCTGCAGTCACTCAATTCTGCCCCTAAAGCACAAATAGGGACATCTTGGTTCCTTGTAAGGTAGATAGCAGAAAAAACTAGTAGTCCTTATATAAGCCAAGATCAGTTTTAAATGGTGTGTTAGATGAAGAGTCAGTAACAAACAGGTAGTGTTATCAAGGTGTTGGAGACCATAAACCAATGCCAACTTTAAGTGGTAAAATATCAATTTCCTTTAGATCTAGATTCTCGCACCTGGACTAGCTATGCCACACTCCCATGGCCCCCATTTTGTGACTGTTGCCCCCAGCACTCTCTCAAAATTTGAAATGCGCCCTCTGGTCCAAAAGGTTGGTGACCTCTGATCTAAGCTGTGAACCAGAAAGCCAGCGGTTCAACTCTTGCCTTGTGCCATAATCTCACTAGGTCAGCCTTTCCCAACTAGTGGGCCACCAGATGTTGTTGGACCACAATTCCCATCTTTCCTGACCATTGGCAATGCTGGCTGAGGCTGATGGGAGTTGTGGTCCAACAACATCTGGTGGCCCACTAGTTGGGAAAGGCTGCACTAGGTGATCTTACGCAAGCCACTGCACAGTCATACTGCCTACCTTAAAGGATTCTGTAAGAATTACAGAGATGGTGCGTGATGAAAACTCTGAACAAAAAGAATGGCATAAAGAAATGGTCAGCATTTCTATTTTATCTGCATGGTGGGAAATGCTGCAGTGAAAGGGCCATGCATGCAGAGGAGAGACCCCATGCTCCTTTAAATCAGGGGTGGGGAAGCTCAGGCACGAGGGTCAAATGCAGCCCTCCAGGCCTCCCTATCTGGCCCCCGAGACTCTCCCCAGGCTACACCTCTCACCTGTCTTCCTTTACACCTTCCTTGAGTGCTCTTGCTTGCCCGGAGTGTGGCCTTGAACTCTGATTACGCCTGGATGGTGTATAGAGAGAGGAGTGTGAATGTGTGTCGAAACTGTACAAAGGTAAAGTGTGCATGTCTCTGGCTCCATTCACCACAGGTGTGTGGCCCCCTAAGGATTGCCCAGAAGTGAATGTGGCCCTTGAGATGAAAAGGGTTCCTCAACCTAGCTTTAGATCTCTGCCATGATACTGAACAAGTGCTTTTTTGCTTTGTCATGCGGCATCTGGCAGCCTGCCCAGTACAAAAGGGAGTGGCCCATTAAAAAGCTCTACACAATGTCTTCCATCCTGCCTGTGTCTACATCTACCCTGTAATTTTTGGGAGGTGGCAGAAAACTAATTGTTTCTTTAAAAACTACTTTAAGACCAAGATATTTAAGAGTATTAAAATTGTTTATATAAAGCCTCAACTGGCTGATCTGAAATGCGGCACCCTTATCCTAAACACAGCAGCTTGAAAACAAGTCCCTTTTATCTCGCTGAAACTTGATCCAAAGTTCACTTAACCTGGATTTATATAAAGCCTTAGGCCTCATATAAATTACCCAATAACAGAAGTTGGAAAGTAATATCAGCAGTGCTACTTCCCCACCCCCGTTAATTAGGGGAATTATTTACAAGAGACTAGAGGAGTGATATACAATAGCAAGATCATCATCTGTAACATAGCATAAGTAATAATCAAAAAGACATTACTATGTGGTGTTCAGGATGGATCCATTCCACAATCCTAGCCAGTATTCCAAAGTACCCTGAGTAGTTCCAGTGCAGTAGTCCATATGAATTCTCATACTGTACTTGAAAAATTGATAATATTCTGGAGAAATAAAGAAGAAAGGTACACTTTCGCTTGTGTTATCTGTTTGTGTCCTGAGACAATAAATGAACACAAATCTGGTATCAAAAATGGCAACATTCCAAAACCAATGGGAGAATATTTCAGTCTCTCATGACACTTGCTGCTGACTTGAGGGAATCTTCAACGGAGGACTTTCAAAGGGAGACTCCAGTGTGAAATGACTGAACTCCATGACACATACTTTATGTGTATGTTGTTTTCCATTTGTTTAGGCCGCAATCCAGACCAAGGTTATCTCTTCCACTCAAGGTGTCAAAATTAGCATAGGAAAGTGATGCATGTGATTGTGTTATTACGAATTACTCTTGTTGTGAATATTCACAGTGCTTTGGGCCAGTGGGCACATCTGGAAGTTTGAGAAAGTGCTGTGGATGTCAGTTATAAAATGGCCACTACATCTAAAAGCAGAAAAAGAGACAGGATGACAAAATGGAGCAGGCAGCCCCCCCCCCAGGGAAAAGGGCATGTACTTTAGTCACAGCTGTGTTCATAGACAGACAGCAGTTATTTGCACCTGTCCCCTGTTCAGAAGGGAAGGTGGATGTCCAGTCCTGGCATGCAGTGAAATGTGGGCATCTTTAAGGAGATGTGTTCAATGTAGGAGAGTCTGAGCCAGTGGAAACAGGAACTGAACAGGAAGAGCAAACAGTCCTTCATGCATTGTGGATTTCTGAGAGAATATTTATCTTGTGGGTACTGGTGTGCACCCTGAAGCTTGTGGGCACCATGTTGGTGACCCCTGACTTAAATGCAAGTAGATCTGCTCCTGTTGGCAGTTCATGGCCCCAGTCCTACACTTCACACAACAGGCTGCAGCCTTTCTGCCAAACAACTTGCAAGACAATATCAGAGTCCTAACCCATCCCACCCCAGGAGATCTGCTTAGGAGTTAGGCTGCAGCCTCCCATGTAAATCCCACACACTGTAGCTGCCCTTGTCTTGAGGAGATCTGCTGGAGAGGAAGAATGTAATGTTCTCAAAAATATCTGTCCAAGTAATTGCTTTTTAATGTGTTTACAAACCGTTTTTTTTTTAAAAAAACATGTTTTTAAAGCTTAAAATTTTTTTTTAAAAAAATGTTTTGTTTTAATATATTTTAAAGTCTGTTTTTATGATGTTTTAAAGTGTTTTAGTGCTTTTGTTTGCTGCCCTAGGCTCCTAACCTGGAGGAAGGGTGGGATATAAATTTATTATTATTATTATTATTATTATAGTACTCAAGTCCTACTTGTGGGCTTCCCACAGGCATATGGTTGGCCACTGTGAGAACAGGTTGCTGAACTAGATGGGCCATTGGCATGATTTAGCAGGGCTCTGCTTATGTCAACTCTTCTAATCAAGAAACATTGATTCATTTATTTGACTTGCTAACTCGCCCAGTACATAAATAGCCTCTAGGCCACTTACAAAGACAATAAAAATTACTGATTTTTTAAAAAAGCAAACAGAGTAGAGTGCTGCTTTTCCGTTGCGACGGTGAAAGCAGTGGTCGATCGCGTTTCACGTTTAGTGTTTCAAACACACACGTAGGAGCTGCGCATTCCTAAGACATATTTTACGTAGGTGCGGAGGCTGCAGGCCTGTATACATCCCCTTACCTGGAAGCAAGCCCCCACTGAATTCAGTGGGTCTTACTTCCGAGTAGACAGATAGGGCTGGGCGCTGCGAAGTCCAGCTAAGCTGAGATACGAGTGCTTTCAAAGGCTTACTTAAGTTTTTAGATTCTCAGTGTGCTGTTAAACTACTACTACTGCCCCAAAGTACTGAATTCTGAAGGGTTCGATTTGTGGCATATAATTACGAGTGGAAGGGGGGGGGCAAAAACAGCAAGTCATGCTTGCACTGCATCTGAATCACTGGAAAGCTTTAAGGAACTTGTCGAGAAACAGGGAAGTTCGTCTGTGTGGCGGAAGGCCACGCCCCCCTCCCCCAATAATCTCTCGGCTCGCTCCCCTGTGCAAAGCGTCATAAAAGGAAGACCTCGCGCACGGGAGGTGCTTTTCGTTTTATTTTTTCTTTTGCAGAAGATGGGCAGCAACTGAAAGTCGCGCTCGTTGAACTCACCATGGAGCCCTCAGTGCCGGTCGTGTTCGTCCAACAGAACCAAATAGGAGGTTACGACGGAACCGTGAAGGTAGGAAACTGGTTACAAGTCTTCGCCAGCTGTTTGGGAGAGTCTTCATAAGGTCTAAACCGAGGCTTCCTTGAGGATGGAATCTAATCCACGCTTACCAAGGAGTAAGGGTCCGTTGAATTCAGCGGGAGTTACTTCTGAGCCGGATTGCACTGGGGTAGCGTCCACATCCTAAATTTAAAGCGTATGCCTCCCCCCCCAAAGAATCCTGGGAACTGTAGTTTGTTAAAGGTGCTGGGAATTGTAGCTCTGTGAAGGGTAGTCCACAGTGTGGGAAGCCATATGCTTTAAATGTATGGTGCTGATGGGACCAGGATGTTGTCTCTTAAGTGTCTGGGGCTTGTGATCTTAAAGTCTCGATCCCCCCTTTTTTCTTACATTTTACATCCTACCTATCTTCTATTATGAAAACATAAGGACATAAGAAGACCCTACCGGATCAGGCCAGTGACCTGTATAATCCGACATCCTGTTCTCATAGCGGCCAACCAGATGTCCATGGGAAGCCCACAAGGAGGACCTGAGTGCGAGAGCCAAGGTGGTGTGTATACTTGGGTTCCCAGGTGGTTACCCTATCCAGACAATGACCAGGTACAGACCTCCTTAGTTTCAGCAAAATTAGATCTGGAACCTACCTTGTTAAGTTGGAAAGAGGATTGTGTGGCTTGGGGTGTTTGAAGGGGAAAGATTCCAACCAGCCTGTCATAAAGAACTGTAGATAATCTCAAACCATTGTCAAAGTAAACTGAGGACACTTAGATGGTGATGTCATGTGTGTATGTGCATGCATTTACAAAAGGACAAGTCCTTGCCTCCCACCCTTTTTCCAAAGAACTTGAAGCACCATTTTAGTTTCACAATAACTCCGCAGGGTGTGTTAAGCTGGGAGATGGTGATGCCCAGTCAGTTTCATAGTAGAGTAGAAATCTGAAGCTATATTTTTCATATTGAAGTACAACACTCTTGGGAATAGACAACTGTGGCCTTCTAGATGTTGCTCAACTGCAGCTCCAATCATCCCTGACCATTGGCCGTGCTGGCTTGGTTGATGGTAATTGGAGTCCCACAATATCTGGTGGGCCACAGGCTGTTCATCCCTGTGTGTCTAGCTCTTGCACCGAAAATTGCATGGCATTTCTAAGTTATTTCGACTTAAGTTAAAAAACCATAGGATAAAAGCATTCAGAAAGAAGTGTCATTTTGAATTTGTGTCCACCTTTCACTCAAGTAGTCCTTGATACCTATCTATTATTGGTGCTAATGTTAATTGTTTTGATGCAACAAATGCTTCAAGTGGTTTACAAATTACAAAAGAGCAAGCAAGCACAAAAATGCCATAAAAGTGCTTTAAAATAAAATATTTAAGAATTATGCAAAATAACACAGATAAACAGCCCTTTTCACAGCAACTTCCCCAAAGGCCTTTTGAAAAGAGACAATTTGTGTTGTCTCTTAAAAACTAAACAAGCAGGTTTGGGCTAGGGAAAATCTGTTTGAGCAATGTGTTTCTCATAATAGGAGCTGAAACAGAAAAGACCCTGCCACATATTTCCTTTCTGACTTGAAAAATATGAAGATCTCTGATGGCATCAAAGCACATGAGAGCTTACACAGAGGAACTTCATCAGTTGCCTGTTTCTGGTGTTCGTAGTTGGGTAGGGCAGTGTTTACCTAGCAGTGCAGGAAGTAATCTGGGGAAAGGGTTTTTCTTGGGACCTTTCTGGGTGCTCCACTGGAAATTGTATCTGAAGACTTTCCAGTCCATGCTAGTCGTGTGCCAACTGTGTAGCCTTGTGGAGATCAGTGTGATCTGAAGCACACAAGAATAGACAGCATGCCCGAAGAGTGGGAGTTAGAAGAGCTGAATGCCTAACTTTCACATCAGCTTGTCTGGTTATTAAAAATCTTCTCCTGAGGTCCTTCTCCAGGTACTCCCACTATCAGAGATAAGCTAGGTGGTGTCCAGAGATAGGTTGTTTCATCTGTGGCACCTCTGTTATGGTACTCCTGCCCCAAAGAAGCATGCTTGGTGCCTAATCTGTTACCTTTTAGACACCAGGCAAACTTGCTTTTTAGTCTCCCTGGCTTTTCAACTTCTCATATACTTTTTAAACGCTAGTTGTTCTATTGCACAGTTTGCTCTGCTGTTTTCTTTAAGTGTTTAGTGCTTCTCAAATTTGCATTTCTTTTATTGTATTTGTATTGTTTTTAATTTTATATTTTATATAATTAAGGACCTTGCTCTTTACCTTGGTGTTTTCTGACTATTGGTATGTGTGCATGTGTATATGTGTTCTGGCTGCCAACCCCAGCTGTCAAAATGCATTTGTGGAATTCAGATACTGTAATGGTTAAATGGTAGCTAATCTATGGATGTGGTTTACCAGCCAAATTCTTCTATGCTGCACTGTGACATCATTTGATGTTTATCTGTATTTCTGGAGCACAAATGGCAACTTGAGTAAAGGAAACGCATACATGCAAACTGGTAGTCTTTTGATTGGTTGTTCTGTGGTGTACTTATGCAAATCTTTATTTAAAGCCAAATGGAACTATGCCTTTTATTGACCACAGGGGCTCAGTCTCACAAAATTATTGCTTCTCTGCAACAGGCAATGTGGCACCGTCCCATATCCTCCTCATCCCTTCCAGGAAAGCAGATTGGGCTTTCATGTCCGTGTCATAGAGATGGTGCTGGAGGAGCAATAGTTACACCTCTCTCCGTGCCTTGTGCCTACAGCTTTTGTAAAATGCAGGGATCCACCTGTGACTGGGGGAGAGTTGCGTGCAAATGTGATCCTTATGCTGGCAAACAGGCAAATCAGGTTTGTTAATTATTTGGAGGCATGGATATTTATGAGGAGCATAGCGTTATGGAAACAGTGGGGCAGCAAAATTGCTGCTAAAAAAAATGATTTGTAACCTGTTACATGTGCTCCTTGCCATTATTTTTGCTGAAAGAATTTCAAAAATGGAGTTAAGGTTTAACTTGATGTGACTTGCAGTTGCATCTGTTTCCCCCATGACTTTATGTATTTGTGTAACCGAATGCAATCTAGAGAGGCTATGAAAGGGTTTAACCTTGTTTCCCACTTTGTTCATGGTTTGCTTAGAATCCTCCTACACCATCGTTACGTAAAGTTATGATTGCACTTCTCATCACAACCGTTCTGATCAAATCTTAAACTCTAAAATCAACCATTCTGATCAAATCTTAAAATCTAAATTCCTTTACTTTGTGGTAATCTTAGTTTTTCCTAGTTAAGCTTTCAGTTTCTAGCAAGTTTCCAGGAAAAAGGTAGGCAAGTGACACTGGACACTCGCTACAGTATTCAGTTCATAGGATTAAAGGGAGAGAAGATTATCAAATCAACACCTTGCCCCAGGGTTGAATCATCCATTGATCAGCACCCCCACTTCCAAGTAATGCATGTAATACATATCACACTATGGAAAGCAGAGAGCAGGAACAAGCTATTAAATTTCACCAAGAGAATGGCAGGCACGCTCAGGCAAGAAATTTCCTCCAGGCCTGCAATAACATTTTGATAATTTAAACCCTTATATATTTTATGCCCATTGCAAGAGGATTATTTTATTGTTAGTAGTGGGGGTCGAGATAGTCATCAAGGTTTAAAGATCCACCCCTGGATAACTTCAAGATTTGAAAATGTGCTACTTTTTTGCAACTTAGAGGGCTTGTTATGGTTACTTTTGTGGGCCTCTTAATAATAACTATAGCAGCGTTATTGGCCAGGATAAACAGGTGTCATATTTTAAGCAAAGAGGTTGTGTTACATAAGTAACACATAACTAATAATAGTCAGTCTGTAAAACTGCAGTTAAGACATGTAAGTGCAACTAAGACAGCCTCCCAGATGTTTTGGACTGCAACTTACATCAGTCTCAGTCAGCATGTCAGGGATGATGGGAGCAGTAGTGCAACAATATCTGGAGAGCACCAGGTTGGAGAAGGATATACTAGGAGATGTCTGGGTAGTTTGCAATAGATTGGCAACAGCTTCCAGCTCCTAATTATTTAAAAATAGCAACAGGAAAAAGGCTTCCCCCACCCCCTCTCAGTTAGGGCATTAGCATCCTTGAAAAAGCACCACAAATCAGTTGTAGGATTTACTATATTGGTTCATGCAATTGATGGAAGTATGTGCACCTGAAGAAGGATTATTCCGAAATGTGTTTAGTCTGAAATACATTTTTCTTCAAGCACCTGGAGTTCCCATCTTTCCCTATTAGCATCCCTGGTCTGTAATAACCCAGGCACAGATCTTCCTAGTGAATGGCTCATGGGGTGCAGTAGGCAACTGGCCCTTGCCCAAGCCACCATTGTACCCCACCTGGCTGTGCTTGGTGGAACTTGGTGTGCTAGTGAAAAACAGAGTAGATCCCACAGGCCTGACATCTGCCTGCGCCTGGTGGCTGGTGGAGGCAATACTTAGCTAGATGTCTCAATAGTCTAATTTGGTATAAGGTAGCTTCCTGTGTTCCTAAAACCTCCAGGTGCATTTCCCCCCCTTGCAGTAGTAATGTTTCTTTATCTCCTTTGATTCATAGTGTCATGAGCTATTTGGACACTCTTAACCAACCGGTTTCTTTGTTTTCTCTTTTTAGGCGTACCATAAAGGAACACTTCATAAGCTGCTTGAAGTGAATGGACAAGCAAAGAGAGCGTCTTATGACTACGACCTAATAGTCATTGGAGGGGGTTCAGGTGGACTTGCAGCTTCCAAGGTATGATCACCAAGCACATATTCATGAAAGCAATCTAGCAAACCAGGATATGGTCCTGCTCCAATATGTTTTAAGATATCTAGGAATGGATCCTCTCTGTCCAAGCTGTAGGAATGGATTCTAGAGTCTGGAATAGATTTTGCAGTCCTGTCTGGCCATGCACAGAGAGAGGCCTTGTATAGATACTTTTCTCTGTGCATCCTCCAAAATTAGTGTGGCAAAATGATGGATAACAAGATCAACCCTTTGCTCCTCCAGAAACTTCTGGATATACAAGGCAAATTTTAGTGTGACCTGCGAACATCACTGAGCCGTATAAGGTACACCTTCTGGAACGGACCTGGAACTCTCTTTTTCTGGAAATAATTCTGCTCCAACTGAAGACCAGGTTTTCCATCTGGATTCCAATTCTCATGGGTTTTATTTATTACATTTATATCCCATCTTTTCTTCAAGAAGCTCAAGGTGGTGTACAAACATGGTTCTCCTCCCCCTCCCGATTTTATCCTCACATCAGCCCTGTGAGCTAAATTAGAGAGAAACAGTGACTGGCCCAAGGTTACCCAGTGAGCTTCATGGCCAAGCAGGGATTTTAACACTTTTCTTCCAGATTCCAATCTGGCACTCTAACCACTGCCCCATTCCTCCTGATAACTGAGCAGAGATTGTATCCTAAATATCTGGAAATATGGAACTAGAGAGAATTCCTGTATTGTATTGGAGAGAGTTCCTCTTAACCTTTCGATTACTGTTTTGATTCAGCGTTCTCAGTTCTTTATGGCATCCATTCTACAGAAGGTGACATAATTGACTAGAGTTCAGAGTGAATCCTTCTAAATAATACTTTTTGGTGAGAATCTTGGAATAGCTCTAGAACCTATGACAAAACTATTAAAGATTTAATTCTCTCCTATTTTAACCTTGAATGTGAAATGCTGATGATTAAGCACTGTCGGCTTTAGATAACTGACATCACTCGTTAGTACACTACACACTTGTGCCCCCAACTGCAATCAACTGCAAGAGACCTTGTTTGTCTGCAAAAGGAGCAATATCCGACTATTTAAATAATGCACTCACACTTCACTGTAATTTATCACCAGCCTGTTTTTTTAGCTATCAACCACACCAAGTAAATGGTGAATGTCAGATTTGCTGGTGACTGCCCCTTCGATACGCCCGGCCATGGTTAGCAGTTTAGGGCCAAATAACACATTGCATTGTTGATGCTTTCTTTAAAAAAAAAAAAAATGCTTAACCTGTCCACTTTGCTTTTTCTTCAAACTGAAGCAGTGGAGACCTGATCAGGAAGGTGCTTTTAATTTGAATCTCAGTCTAGTACCAGTTGTCTGCCAAAAACCCTGCCCCTACATGACTGCTATTTCCCCTTCAAGGTGTACATTTTAGTCTGGAGGGGGCTTCATCAAGCAACTGATGTGGATCTCCAATCTAGGCCAGGAATATATTCCACATCAAGATCCAGCAGCTGCCTTTACTTCAAAAGAAAAAGTGGTCGGTTGAAGTCTGCTTTTAGAAAAGTGTGAATAATTTAATGTGTAGTTTGGCCCATACTCAGTTCTACAAAACAGGGGCTGTGAACTCAATTATATTTAGCATATTCATACATAATGATCTGTCTTGGGATCTGTGGACCATGGCTGGGGGCGAAGGCCGAATTCACATTCCAGCCTCACTTGACAAACACATTATTTGATGTCTGGGAATAAGGCTAATTTTAAGAAGTAGTTTCTGAGTATCATTATTTTAAATGGCATGTGATGCAGAAGTCTTGAGGGCCATTCACACAATGAAATACAACCCATCATTTGACCGAGTTGTGCTAATTCAAGCAGCTAAATTATCCTTCAACATTTAATTAAGTTCATGTTGTTACATTTCCCCCCCCCCCTTCCTCCTTTGCCTCCGTGGCATTCAACTAAGTGTTGTTTTTCTCGTGACTGAAGTAATTGCCATGAAAATCCAATCTTGTCTTTTCATCAGAAGATAAAATTAAAGATGGGAGGATTGAATTGAAGTTGTCCAGAAAAGCCTCTCCCAAACACGTGCTAAAAGACTTCAGGCAAAGCGAAAATGTGTTTAACTTTGTGTTATTGTTTTCTAATAACAAAAAGTTTGACTGTCACACCAACCAGTAACCCGCTTGGGGCAAAAATTGCCCCTCATGATGTTTAGTCCCATGTTCACAAACAAAATCCTGCAGTTGATTTTTATCAATATATGACCACATGGATATTTAAAACGTTTTGTAAGATGGTTTGTTTTTAATATGTTTTGTAGATGTTTGTGTTTTATTGTTGTTTGCTGTCCTGGGCTCCTCCTGGGAGGAATGGAGACATGTATATCTAATAATAGTATTAAATAATAGAATAACATCGGTTATCATGACAGTGGTGATGGTGAATTATGCGCATTTTACTGGAATATCTGTGCTGGTGTCCTTCCCATTTTTGACTTGCCTGCCCAGTTTTCTGAAACACTTGGTCAGCTGCTCAACCAGGCACTGTAAAACTTAATTCAGCCCTGGCATCCCATTCTGCCCCAGGAAAACAAACTAGTGGGCTCATTAGTCCTGTAATCTGTTCCAGCAAGGTTAATTCTTAAACAGCATTGGGGGTTGCATTGTCTAGGCCAAGACCAGGGATAGTCATCATTAGATGTTTACATCTGATCTTCCAGGAAATGTTTTAAGTCTTGCTAACCTGGGTGCAAAGTGCTAGCCCTGGTGGTGGTGGGAATCCTTTTATGCTTTGGAAAAATAAGACCTGGTTCCAGCCTCCTCCAGGCAGTTGCTCTCACAGCCTTTTGGAACTTAATTGCTGCTGCTTCTGTTCATTGCATGACAGTGGGCCACTGCCTAGCCTTGGCTTAGTGGCTGCAGCTTCCTGTGTTGCCCCTATAATCATATTTGTGGTTGTGAGTAGTATGTGCTGCTGATTCCCCCCCCCCAAAAAAAATGTTCCTACGTCACATTCACTGAGCACCAGAAGTGGGCCAGGTGCTGGTTTTAGCCTTGGCTTTTCTGGGAGGAGCACCTGCAGGTAACAGAGTAGCTCAGTTCCCAGTTCCTGTATGTGACTTGCACGTCTTCATTTGCTCAGGGGTAAGCATTGCTCATCTTGGTGGGCTTACTCTGAAGCCTTGAAGATTGCAGTCTCTAGGAAGTAGAGCAGTGCTTAGCACTTGCTTGGAGAACTTTTGCTCCTGCATCCTTTCATAAACTGCATGCTGCACAACAAATCTATATGCAATACACACACACACTTTTCCACCCTTTTTCCTCACTTGAACACTAGATATTGATCCCCAAAATTCATAATTAAGCAGCTGTTCTTTATGACTCGGCCATCATTATGTCTAATGCAGATTTTCAACTCTGGTTTTCTTTTTTTTATTTGGTCTCCAGGAAGCTGCCAAACTTGGCAGGAAGGTCTTGGTTCTCGATTTTGTTGTCCCTACTCCTTTGGGAACAAGATGGGGTAAGTCATTGGTTTTCAGCCTTTGCTACTCTGGGATACCAGTGTGGCTTTGTGGTTTCAGTACTTCACTAGGACCTGGGAGACCAAGGGTTCGAATCCCCACTCAGACATGAAGCTCACTGGGTGACCTTGAGCCAATCACTGTCTCTCAGCCTGACCTACCTCACAGGGTTGTTGTGAGGATAAAATTGGGAGGAGGAAAAGCATGTACACAGCCATGAACTCTTTGGAGGAAAGGTGGGATATAAATGTAGTAATAGTAATAATAAAGCCATTCACTTAGTTTTGGGATTTTCTGCCAAGCCTAGGCATTGTGGCACATGTTGCATTGTTTCCTCCCTCTCTCTTCACCCTTGACCTTAGCTGCCTGTAAACTCAGGGCATACAAAATAAAGTACTGCTTCGTACAGTGTATAATTCACACAGGATGGGTGGCCCACATAAAGGGAGTTAGACAAATTCATGGACAACGGATCTCTGAGAAGGTATTAAGTTGTGGTAGCTTAGCAGAAGCTCTAGGTTCAGAGGCCATATAGCTCTTGAGTGTTGAGGGTAGGGAGAGGAAGGTAAGAACAAAGCAGTCCAGGCTTTTGGAGGTCCCTTAGGCAAGGCACCCTCCATTGCACCTCCTTTTTTCTGAGTCTACACCTGTGTTGCCAGCTGTTGCTGCTCCTCTGCTTCATCATTGCTACTGTTTGCTTGCTGTTGCCAGGCAGAGCCAAGGAGCAAGCAGGGCATGGCAGCTACTGCCACTCCTTCTCACCAGCACTGTTACATGCTTGCCAGAGTGAGAGGCAAAGGACCAATGAGGCCATAGCTCAGTGGCAGAGCATCTGCTTTGCATGCAGAAGGACCCAGGTTCAATCCCTGGTGTCTCCAGGTAGGGCAGAGAGAGACACCTGCCTGAAACCCCAGAGAGCCACTCCCGTTCAGCGTAGGCAATACTGAGCTAGATGAGCTGACTCAGTATAAGACAGCTTGCTATGTTCCTGTGTTCCAGGTTGCAATGGTTGGGAGGAAGAGTAGGTCCAAGGGACTTGTCAGGCTCCCTGATTGGCTGGGGACCCTTGGCAGGTCCCCAACCATGCTTACCGTTGACACTGGCCTTTCACCAAAGGAAAATGACTAATGCCTTCAGTAGAGGCTTGTCCATTAGGTGTGAAGAACCGGCTTCCCTCCAGATGTTGCTGAACTACAACTCCCATCATCCATGGCCATTGGCCATGCTTTCTGGGACCGATGAGAGTTGTAGTTCAGCATCATTTGAAGGTCCAAAGGTTCCCCATCCCTGGCCCAGAAGGTAGCACTGACTGTCAGCTTCCTCCTCCTTAGTCCCTGTAGAACTCAACCGGGAAAAAGGTGGGGACAAAACTAGAATTAGTTGGCCCCACCTGTCATTGCCTCTGGCTCCATCTATCTTCTGGCACCCCAGCCTCCCACTCTACCAGTCCCAAAGGGTGCCAGCCACCACTGAATGCCTTTATTCCTTGTTTATAGGCTTCTTCCAGCAGGGCTCTTTTTTTCAAATTATTGTTATTTCCATAGTGAAGCCTTAACAGTGTTATTCATAAACAAAACAACCATCATATTATTAAAAAAAAACCATGCTCTACTTAAACAAAGTATACCAAACAAGAAACAATATTTCAGACATTTAACCTTGATCCAATCCTTTCTATCAATTTGTTTTGGGTTAAATATCAAAGTGATCAGTAACCAATATTATATATCCAGTGTAAATGACTTTATATCTCAAAACATTGAAAAAGCCACTTTTTGAGGGAGGAAGCAGTAATCTCCCCCGTTTGCCATAAAGTTACCTGGTTGTTACCTCTTTTGTTTATTTCTTAATGGATCAGTTTCACTGTTAGGGTAAATTGTCAAACTTTTCCCATCCGGGAATTCCCTCTCCTGTGTCAGTTGCCAGAGTAAAGAGGTGCATCTTCAGCATTTGTTGAAAACTGTATCATGAAGGTGCAAGATGCACTTCTGTAGGGAGGAAATTCCATAACTTAGGTGCTGCATCAGAGAATGTCATCTCCTGGGTCACAACCACTCCCCAGGTTCTGAGGGTGGTGGAAGTACTACAAGGGCCCCTTCTGCTGATCTTATCACCTGAGAGGGTCTTAGGGAAGGAGGCGGTCTTTCAGATATTTGGGGTCTAAGTTGTTTAGGGCTTTAGACACTAATGTGAGTACCTTGAATTGGGCCTGGAAAATGAAATGAATGTGTCTAGTTCCAGGGCTCTGACTGGCTTTATCTACAAAGGACTGAATGGGCTTACAGACTGAGCCAACTCCCTTGTTGAACACCTTCAAAAATCAGTCTGATTACTAGCAATGATAGAGGATCGATATTTCTACCGATTGTGAATTTGATTTGACTGCATGATTGGGTGATTCTGGCTTGTCGCTGTATGAAATTTTTATCTTTGTCTTGCAGGTCTTGGAGGAACCTGTGTCAATGTAGGATGCATTCCAAAAAAGCTGATGCACCAGACAGCTTTGCTTGGGCAAGCCATAAAGGATGCACCCAAGTTTGGGTGGCAGTTAGATGAAAAAGGTATGGACATAGAAATCTGCCTTATCTGTTGGCTGTGTATACTGTGCTGCTCTTTGGAGTGTTAAACTGGGAGGGAAGAAGTAAAGAGGCCATGGGAGGGGGGTGGGGACAGGATTTAAAGGGCTGGAGGCCTACTTTTGAAACATATACTGAAATGCCCAAAGTGTATATTCTAAGATACCCTTTCCCAACCTGGTACTCTGCAGATGCTTTTTTAAAACTGCAACTCCAATAATCCCTGATCATAGGCCATGCTGGCTGGGACTGAAGGGAGGAGTCTGAAACAGGGACTGTACCAGGTTGAGGAAGGCTGTTCTAGGAGTATTGGTCGTGGGCTGTTTGAAGACTGTTACTGCACACCCATTCATAGTAGTGAGATCAATACAGTAATGATACCGAAGCAAGTTTGAACTCTGTATGTATAAAGGAATTTAAAGTGGCTTGGGTGGTTTCAGAAGATTGTGCAACAGCACCTGCAAAATACTCGGGACCGCATTTGCCCACATTATTGTCCTTGTGCCATGTCAGCAAAACTCCACAAACGTTGGGGAATTAAATTAATTTTAAAATAGGAGAGGCAAACCGTGAGTTATGCGTGTCTGTTATTATGCAACATGCAAATGGGAAACAAAGGCTGTGGGAAGCAGAGGAGTTGACCTTTCATCTGTGCCTTTTATTTTTTTGAACCCTAAGCAGTAAATCACAGCTGGGATACTATGACTGAAGCAATCCAGAATTACATTGGCTCGCTAAATTGGGGCTACAGGGTGTCTCTCCGAGAGAACAGCGTCACGTATGAGAGTGCTTATGGAGAATTTGTCGGGCCGCACAAAATTAAGGTAATGGAATTCTCCTCCCGAGTGGTTTGTCATACATTTCGGTTCGTGTCGCAGCTCTTGAACTCTTCTTTTACCAGAGAAGCGTGGCAGGTGTGCTTTGAATGAGAAGATCCAGCCAGAATTGGCAGCTTTCCCAGAACTGGTAGTTCCTGATGTAGAAGAAAACATTTTTGTTTCATGCCAGTTTGGTTGCTTGTGTTTCTGCTGTTTCGGAGCAGCAGAGGATGGAAGTCAAGGTAGTGCAGCAGAGGCAAGGAATGCCCCATGCCTTTTTTTCAGCGAGAGGGCCGCATTCCCTACTGGGCAACCTTCCGAGGGCCAGTGGTGGGTGAGGCCAGAGGCAAAAATGGGCAGTGCAACGAAAGTAAATTTCAGCTTTGAATGGTAGGATAATTTCTACACACATTCCCAGATCACTCTTTATCCTCTGTCCAGGCAGAGTTCAAGGACAGAGTTCACTGGCCTTGATTCAATCCCTCTTTGAGGGTTTTTGCCTGGTTGGCAAAAACCCTTAAAGAGGGATTGAAGCAAAGCCAGTGGGGTGTGTGGCCTGGGGAAGAGGGGAGTGTGGTTGGGGAGAGGGTTGTGCCTTGGAGAAGGTCCCAAGGGCCAGATAGAGAAGTCTGGAGGGCCACATTCAGTCTCCAGGGCCAGAGGTTCCCCACCCCTGCCCAAGGCTGACTCTTGGGTTCAGCAGTCCCAAGGCCAGATCTGAGGCATAAGCAGATTAAGTAGCAAAATCAATAGAGAGTCTTTTGGCACTTTAAAGACTAGCAGATTTATTGTTGTGTAAGCTTTCATGGACTAGAGCCAACTTTGTTGGATGCATGAAGCGTTATCCTCAGCTGTCAGATTCATACAGCACAGAACATGTCTACAAGAAAAAATATTATAAACGGGAACTGAAAGGCTATGAAATCCCAGAATAGCTGTAGGCCTGTGACATTTTTTCTGTGCAGACCTCAAATGCATGCAAGTCAAAAACAGACTGTGGGTGGGCCTGTCCTTGCTTACCAACAGCTCCCTCATCGTTAAACAGCTTCTCGGCAAAAGCCAGTGACATAACCGAGATGCAAACCCAGGAACCAGGCCCTACAATAAACCGAGATGCCAACACTGTCTCCATCTCCACTCGGGCATTACTATTAGAGAGGCCCTAATAAGATCAGTCATACCATGAGGGGCTCATTCACTTGCATATCCTCCAATATAATATATGCAATTATCTGCATGCCCTTCATTTGTCTACATAGGTCAGTTTCTGTGCAAGAGAATTAATGGACAAGAAACTGACATAACAGCTGATGTTTGGAAATCTTTTGGAGAAGGTTTCAGTCTACTGCGGTACTCTGTTAACTTCAAAGTCACACCTTAACAAAGACTCCAAAGTTCAGCATGAGATCACTGGATTCAAATTGATCAGAATATTTTATTATGTTTGGTTTTAATTGGGACTTGGAATCTTTTTCCATTATAGGCATGAAATTAGCATGCAAAACATCTAATATCTTATGTTCTTAATTATATATGTATTTATATGTATATGTATTTTTTATCTGGAAGCTGCCTTGAGTTCCATTTTGGAAAATAGGGTGGGGTAATAATAATAATAATAATAATCACCATAGTCACTGCTGTTGTAAATGGGTCTCTGTTCATTTCTTGTGTCTCTTTGGTCTCTGTAGAACAGGACCAAAAGACCATGTCATGTGGTGTGTATAATAAAACTCTGCCAATTGGGGTTAATGCTTCATGCACCTACCAAGGTGGACCCTCATCTATGAATAGTTTTATGCAACAATAAATGCTAGTTTTTAAGATGACTCCTTGCTGCTCCCTCCCCACAACAGCCTAAGGTTGCTGTCCTTCTGGAATTAGTTAAGTTGCACCATCCTGGCAAGGTCCAGGGGCCAGGCCTTACTGAGAGATGCAAAGGAGAAAGGATTCCATGAGGCTGTGGCTAATTGGGCACCTGTGGGAACATGTATATGAAGGAGGCTCAACAATCCACAGGGAAGAAGCAAAAGAGCTCCAGGGTCTGGTGCAGAGGGCTATTTTAACGTTCCCCCCAACCCCATTACCAAAGGGCTTAAGCCTTGCCTTGATCTTCTGTAAGAAAATGTTACTGCTGAGGTTCCTTGTACACAAGGGCCATTTCACATACACGTTAGGGTTTAATGATGGCAGCCAGATTCACTTAGGAGTACATTGCGTAACCAAATGCCTAATTCAGGGATGGGGAACCTGCTTCATTCCAGACATTGTTGGATTAGATGTTCCATCATCCCTGAGCATTGGCCATGCTGGCCGGGGCTGACGGGAGATGACAGTCCAACAACATCTAGAGGGCTGCAGGTGCCCCATCTACACCTGGCCTAATGGGATGAGAGTTCATAGCATTATCTGGGATGTATGTTTCTTGCCCCAGGCTTAGAATATAACAATACTGGTATTGTTATTTACAGGCAACCAATAACAAAGGCGTAGAGAAATTCTACACTGCAGAAAAATTTCTGATTGCCACTGGAGAGAGGCCCCGTTATCTGGGCATCCCAGGAGACAAAGAGTATTGCATCACCAGGTAAAATAAAATGCTAAAATGTGTCTTTGTGCTGTGGGGAGTGCCTGCTGTCACTTCAGGTATTATAAGTGAAATGACTCTGGACTGGTTCAAGCACAGTGTTTTGAAGCGGCATAGTTTGTTTTCACATGTGTCTTGCTTGCTTAAAAGCATTTATTTTGCTGAAACAGCTCCTCACTTAAAATCTGTATCTCTTTTCCTCAGCAGACTGCATTTCAAGCTTTCTCTCTCAGGCTGCAGGCACTAACGAACCTTGGCAAGACTTAAGAGCTTTCACTTACAGAGCTTTAAGCTTTGCTTGCTTTGCTTGTTATTTTCTTGCATGTATAAGATCTACGTTGATTAGAATGCTCACTTGCATTGCAAATGCCTCTTCTCCACTTTCTTCTCTGTGTTTCAATGATCACACATGGAAAACATGAAAGGCTCAAAGGAGGTTTAAGCTTCATAGGTGACTCTGAAGGCTAGAGACAGAGAAAACTTAGAGTGAGATGTAGCCCTATACTTTCTGGTTTCTGGTGTGAAATCTTCCATTTGCAGATCAGGATGTGGAGAAAGGGAGCCATCTGCACCTCTATATCTCTTTGGTACTCTTCCTTTGCCTGGCGATGGTTACCATGTAAACAGCATTCAATTCATGACCAGCTAACACACTGCTTGATATGTGATTGGTTGCTTTAGATACACACTTCATGTGGCTTACATTCTCCTTGATACATACACTATTTTTTTCTTCTGTGCTCTGACTTCCAATGGAGGCTAGTGCATTTGGGCACCTGGGGCACACTGACGCATCAACCTCAGTCTTGTTTGCTCCAAGCCCACCTGCCTGCTGCCTTACAACTAGTTCAGAGGGTGTCCCTGGCTATCTGCTTCCTCCTCGCTAATCTCAGTTTTGCCCTTGTAGAATTCAGCAGGGAGGCTCCATCTGTCATTGCCTCTGGCTCCACCTACTGTTGGCCTCCACCATCTCCCCTACCAGTTGGCACCAGCCTCTATTGCTGGCTATCTTCCACTTTGTTTGTTACCTGATTTATCTACCATCTTTTAGGGTGCAATTGTCCCTTCAAGATGCTGTGCAAAATTTCATAAAACACAAAAATAATGATAAAACAAAAAGTAATAATTCATTACGCCCCCTTAAAATTGACCAGTGGCATTTGGGTGTATCTCAGGTGTATGGATTTCCTTTGCATTTTTTGTCTCAGGTATTCATTCATATTATTTTTCCAGTGATGATCTCTTCTCCCTGCCTTATTGCCCGGGAAAAACATTGGTGGTCGGAGCTTCCTATGTCGCCCTTGAGTGTGCAGGATTCCTTGCGGGTCTTGGTTTAGACGTGACTGTCATGGTGCGCTCCATCCTCCTGAGAGGCTTTGATCAAGATATGGCAAACAAAATAGGAGAGCACATGGAAGAACATGGTGTCAAGTTCATTAGAAAACACGTGCCTAGTAAGGTAAGAGTTGCGGCGCTCATCTTTTTGGTGGGGTAGATTGGACTTGTCATTATTATGTTATTGGATGAGCATTTTAGGTGTTTGATTATATATTGTTTTACATTTTTCTGGTTTTAATTGTTTTTATCTGTGGTATTCCATTTTGCAAGTCACTTTGAGGCTTTTTAAGGTAAAAAACAACTAACAAATGAAATAAATAAACTGCCAAAAAAAATCCAATAAACATAATTTTTAAAGTAGCTTTGATACAAACATGTTTTAAGAAATCTGTGTTGTCTGTTTTATGGCTACAGAAGTGCCTGTTTCTTTACAAAACCACATATGTCTCAGAACACAGGAAGCTGCCTTTTACCTATCTAGCCCAGTACTGGGGAGGAGACTTTTGTGAAAATGCCAGTGCAAGTTGAACGACCTGTGTGTGTGTGTCAAACTGTACATCATGCTTAATGTTTAGTGTGCAGCTGTGTCACTTTTTTTAAAATTAATTACAGCTGTGGGG
This sequence comes from Rhineura floridana, assembly GCF_030035675.1. Taxonomy (NCBI): domain Eukaryota; kingdom Metazoa; phylum Chordata; class Lepidosauria; order Squamata; family Rhineuridae; genus Rhineura; species Rhineura floridana. The sequence continues at coordinate 36,232,585 of NC_084487.1, forward strand.
GTATTTGTTTTCAGGATTATAGTACGCAGGGAGGGAAGGCTAATTCCTTACCTCCCTAACTGTAGCCCCATCCCCTAAATATCATTCCCATACAAGGCTTAATTAAAAGTTTCAGATGATGCCACATGGAGGCTGTTTTTTTGTGGGAAGGGGATAATGAATGGGGAGGAAAGAGTCAATCTCTCCTCCTTGCTTGCTATGATCCTGATAACAATTGAGGCAGGGCCCAGCCCAAGACATTTTTCTACCCTGAGGTAGAAAAACAAATAAGTACGCAAGAAGAACCATGCTGGATCATGCCATTGGCCCATCTAGTCCAGCATCCTGTTCTCGCAGTGGCCAACCACTGTTAAGGGTGCTGAGAGTTACTAAGAGGCCTCTAGTCCCATCACAAAGCTACAATTCACAGAGCTCCCTGGGAAGAGAGATTGATTGTTAAGCCACTTTGGGAATTGTAACTCTGTGAGGGGAATAGAGGTCTCCTAGCAACTCTCAGTATCTTTAACAAACTACAGTTCCCAGGATTCTTTGGGGGGAAGCCATGACTATATGAAGTGGTATAATAGTGCTTTAAATGTATGAAGCAGATATGACCTTAGTTCAACTCTGGCAAAGGCTACCCTTGAAGGTAGTAGGCTAGCCTGGGCGATGTAGGGCAGGCCTACTAGTACACATAGCTCTTCCAACTCCACACTACTACTCTGCAACAACCAGCATCTGCCACCTCAGGTGAATGCTTCACTCTGCCTAATGGTAGGATCGACCCTGTAACACGAACAGAATTCCAATCCTGTGTAGACCACAGGAGTCTCAGAACTACTTTTCCACACACCAGAGTAGTCATGTGAGTTGACTCTGAATTTGCTAGATTTGCCAGTGGTTCACCTTCTGTGTTTTTTTTGTGTTTTTTTATCATATTGTTAGATGATTTTTGTGTGTGTGGTGTTTGAGGCAGGAAACAGAAGATACCTGAGTAAGTGAAGGTATGGCAGACAACATTCTGTAAAATGGGCTCAATAGTAGGAAGGGCCTCACCACCTACCAACCAAAAAGAACACTTGTTCTGAACAAAATGACAGCAGAAATTGCGTTTGTCAAACTTCTACCTGGTACAAAGCTATTAAAAGCAAAGGAACTCCTTTAGGCTAAGGCTTCGCACTTTGAGGAAGTTGATTAGAGGAAGCAAACTACATTGTATTTTCAAAGTTATGCTTCCATTTATTAAATTCCTTTTTTATTTTCTTAGTGTTTTGAGAGCTCGGCCCCCTTCATCCTCTGTACTGTGGTATAAATCAACAATGTAGGTAGCTTCAGCACTTTTATTATATTCATTTCCTCTGCAGCTATGTTATAAAAGAGTTGTCATGGAGCTGTCATAAAAATGACTTACTTATAAAGAGCAAGGGGTTGCACATCACTTATAAGCTGCCTTTGAGGACCTCAATCTGCTGCTGCAGCAGAGACGGAGCAAATATTTTTCACCAGTCCATTATCTTCTTTGGAGTGTCTATAGATTGCATTGAAGATTTTGTTGAAAATGTAAGGCTAATTGTCAGAATCTTCATGGCAGTGGCATTTTTTCTCCCTTTTTTAGTTGATCCATGATATTTAAGGTCAAACAAGATGCGATGGGGCAGGCACATTTGTTTAATCATGGGTCTGTCCCAGTCGCATATTAAGTGAGGATTTTATAATTTTAACACTGATTTTAACATCACTGTTGTCTGTCATCCCAGGCACTTAAACATTCCAGCCTGGATGTGGGAGGGAGGTAAAATGGAGAAGGGTTCAGCACCTAATACCTTTTGATATTAACATTAGTCCCTATCACACCTCCTGCTCTATACTTGACCAGGGCAGGCACATAAACAATGAATGTGACTGCCATCGTATCTAGTATGGTTTTTAGCAGTTGTGTGCTGCAAGGGTCACATATGCAGGCCCTTAGATTCTATGTGAATCACCTGAAAGTCTGTTTCTTCCATGTTAAATTGCTGGTTTCTATTTGGAGAAAACAGCTTCAATAAAAAGGGAGGATCCATTCCAGACAAGTAGCTCTTTCCAAAGAATTTGAGGGTCTTGCATTAAATCCTCTCATTTTAACAACATGCGGAATTAAAAATACACTTGTAGGGGATGCGTTCGTGATTTGAACAAAATTATCTGCTTCTGCCACATCAGTCATATGTTTTAATGTTCAAAATTCTGCAGATTGAACAGATCAAAGAAGGAACTCCTGGATTACTAAGAGTCACATCTCAGTCAACAGAGAACTCTGCTGAAACAATTCAAGGGGAATACAATACAGTAAGTAAATTGGTGTTGGTCCTCTCTGTTTCACTTTGAACGGCTCTGAGAGGTGATTTATGTGCATTAAGATATGTAACAAGAGGGCTGAGTCAGTTTCTCAGCTTTCTCCTTTGCATGAGCAACTGCAACTGCTTTATGGCCCTCTGCATGCTTGTGATTCTGTGGGGAAAACATGACTAGCTATGATGTGGGCTGTACCTGGAGATGTGTTTAACTGTTCACATGCTTGCAGCTGATGCAAAAATTGTGGCTGCAACTGTGGAAAGAGCTGTTGGTGGTCTCTAGGTACAGCTGGTTCACACCACCATTTCTCCATGGATTGCAGTGCTATAGCTGCTGGTATGTCGACATTGTGTGAATCAGCCCTCCATGACCACTTTTCGCAGTGACATTAGTCTCATAGGGTCCTGGTTCCTGATAGATCTTCCAGTTGTTACCCTAATGCAATGATAAACATATTAACAAATGTCTTTTAAAAAAAAATCTCCCTAAGCTCCCAGGACCAGTGGAGTCTAGTCCACTAAGGGCAAGTGGGACTCTGCCCCCACCTGCCCTGCTGTCTTACTTTTGACCATCCCAGAGGGTGGCACTGGCTATCACCTACCTCCCTAGAACTTAGCAGGAAGGAGGATGGGGGCAAAACTAGAATTAGTTTCCTGCTATTGGCTCTTGCTGTGCCTACTGTTGGCCTCCTTGCCTTCTGCCCTACCAGTCCCAATAGGCACCAGCCACCACTGCCCAGGAGAGAGATGACTAATGCAAGCGCTGATGTTCCACAGGTGCTGCTGGCCATAGGAAGGGATTCATGCACAAGAAAAATTGGCTTGGAGAAAGTTGGAGTGAAGATCAATGAAAAGTAAGCCTAAATATCTTGACTATTTAATTACGGGGCCTGTGTGGCTTGTTTGTTTGTTTTTGCAACATCAGTGGGTAGAAATAGCATTTAATTTTTCAGAAGGAGATAAATTTCCTTTCCAACCCAGCTCTGTTGCAATGAGGAAAAGCTCCTTAATATACAGCTACCCATTACTGAGTACTCCAAGAGGGCAAACCTTTGCAATAATTAAAATGCTAACGATTAACATTCTTACAATCAAAATGTCTGCATTATTTCACTCTTGCCTGTTCCAGGATCCAGATGAGAAAAAAATGCTGTTCATATTGGTTATCTCTGTGAACTCTCTAATGTACTGTGCAGTTTATTCACCCTAGGTGTGTCTCATTTTACCTTCTAAAGTCCTTCATAGAATCTATAGAGCTTGAATGTATGCCAAAGGTCATTTAGTCAACCCCCCTGCTTAAAGCAGGAAATATACTCCTACAGTCTTCACATAAAAATCTCCAAAGATGGAGAGTCCACCACCTTCTGAGGCAATTAATTCCACGGTTGGACAGCTGGCACTATCAGGAAGCGCTTCCTAATTTTTTTTGTCTAAATCATTTTCATTGTAATTTAAACCATCTGGTTCAGGTCCTACCCTCTGGGGTGATGGAAACCAATTTTGCTCCATCTATGTGGCAGCGCTTCAAATAATTGAAGGCTGCTATCATATCTCCTCTTCATCAGCTGTTCTCCAGGCTAAACGTAGCCAACTTCTTCAACTCTTCCTCATAGGATTTGGTCTCCGGGCCCCTCGCTATCTTTGCACCCTAATGTCTATTCTAATTCACTGATATTGGGAGGAGAATTTGGACTTCATCTGGCAATTCTGCAACTTGGGAATCTGGATTTCATTCTTTCTTGGATGGTATATCATAGGAACAGCTGTCAACTTTTCAGCTGGCTGTTGGAACTCTGCCTTTAACAGAAGTTCACTGTATGGATGTTGGCTGATGATGATGTTTATCTGTAAAAAGATTTGCAAAGGCAATGCAAGAATTAGGGGAGAGAACAAGGCTTCCTGTAGAAGCATCGTGGGCGACTAGAGGGCCAGGTGCTTATAATTCCTTCCAGCTCAAAGAGAGCAGGTGGAGAAGGCAACAGCAAGCCAGGGCCATCTGAGTTGCTACACTGATGAGTCAATTAGTGAGAGTGAGGCTGTGAGGCTGCAAGGCTAGGCGTGAGGGGCTGTTGGAGCCCCATAACTATCATAAACTGGTAGGCAGTGAGAGGTATTTAAAAGCTATAGTTGTGGGATCAGTTGTTTTACATGGTGCTGTGCAAAGAGGCAGCTCACAGTCTGTGTCTTGTTTTAATCATTAACCAACCTGCTCAATGAACAGAAGTGCCCACCTTGGGACAGGAAATGGGCTTTTGTACAAGTGCCTGTGACGCCCTTCCCTGGCTCTCCCTGTCAGGTTCCTACCTGCTCGTGGTTACTGCCTGTCACTAGGCACCACCAGGGACTCCACCAGTCCGGACTGTCCTTTTTTATGGTTTCTCTCCCCGCTCTAGCATAGACCTCACCAGATCCCCCTGCTAGGCAGCACCACCAGTCACGTCCTATAACCCGTATTCCCAGAGACTCTGCCTGAGTCTCTCTATCAGGTTACCTCTGTGACTGAGTGCTTAAGCTGTCCCACTCCCTTTGTATCAATGCAGATAATTCTGGTTTGCTCTGAATACTTGTGGTGTTATTCTTCCCTTCCCCGCTGCCACCATTTGTCACTCTTCAGCCTTGGTATTTACCTTACCCTCCCTTCTGGTCTGTGAAACCCCAGCCAGGGATCAGGCCTTTGGTAAACCAAATATATTTATTAAATAACAAAGATAACAAGATTTCTTTATAAAGGCACTTAAGCATATGGTTTCATCTATTCCTGAGGTACTGGTCTTAGTATTAATCCGAACTCCACCCTCTCCTCACATCCACCAACTCTCCACACAATCTCCTCTCAAAAACCCACCGTCCACACTCCACCTCACATCCACCCATTTATACTGTCAGCCATTTTAAACATTCAGCCAATCATCCAGCATTCTACTGCCCATTCACTCCCCCCTCCTCTTTCATTCCACTTACCCTGTATCTCCTATACAAACAGCACTTACCATATATACACTAATAGAGGAACATCACAGTGCCCCTTTGCACCTCTTTGAGGTATCCTACAAATACACATAAATGTTGTTCTGGTGATAATGGGATGAGGCGCTGCAGATTTTGTTGTTCATCTCACAGATCCTGGCATGCCCAAGAATAACACAGAATGGACTCTTCCCCTGTTATGTTATGGTTTATTTCTGTGCCGCCCTTTGGCCAAAAAGGCCCCAAGGCGGCTCACAAAAAATACAAATACAAAATACAAGTAAGAAAAGAACAGTACAATTTACAAAAAATTAATGCAAAACAACTCAAGATCTTCAAAAAGCAGTCACAACTGAAAGCCAAATACATTCATCTTCCTGGTAAAGGGCAGTCCCCAGAACGATGTCAGAAAGAGCAAGGCTGAGGGGACGAGGCAGGTGGAAAAGCTTGTCCCTCAGTTGGTCCCAGCACAATCTTACGCATGCAGCAGCCCCTGGCAGTAGAACAGCCTGAATGTGCTCCTTTGGGAGGAAGGGTGAGATAGAAATTTAAAATAAGTAAAATAAATTTTACAAGGTGCTGATTTTTTTTAATCCACAACCTACAAATTGCTCATTTTTTTCTCTTATCAAACCAACTTGTAGAACAGGAAAAATCCCTGTCAATGATGAGGAGCAAACTAATGTGCCTTATATCTATGCCATTGGAGATGTGCTGGAAGGCAAACTGGAACTGACACCGGTGGCAATTCAGGCAGGAAGGCTGTTGGTACGGAGGCTTTATGGTGAAGCAAAGACAAAGGTGAGTGAGCAGGTTTATCACTAGGACTGTCACCTGATTTAAAGACATCTTTGAGTGATCAATCTGTACAGGACTAAAAGTAGTTTGGAAGCAAAAGGCATGCTGTCTTTTTTTTTCCTGGATGAAGTATTTGTGTGTTACAGCAGGTGTTTCTCTGTGTGAGAAGAAGGGCTGCCTCTCTTAAGACTGCTTGCCTTTTGCACAATTTTATAAATATAATACTTGAAAAAATACCTTGTTACCCAATTAATCAAGGGAACCTTTTTAATTAGTGAAAAGCTTTTTAATTAATTTATCTAGCAATTGTTACTTAAATCTTACAGCCCTAGTTGTCGCCAAATAGCTATGGCTGCCCTGACTTTTAAATAGTGAGGAGGATTTTGATCAATATGAACAAGCCTGACTGCCATTTTCCTTAGACAGGGGGTCACGTAGACAATAGGGAATAGTGCTGTTATAAGAGAGTGAAGATGTGCCAAGGACACTGATATCGCAGGAATGGAGGGAGGATGGATGGTACAGGGGGCAGAGCATCATTGTAGCATTGTAACATAGAATAATGGAATGTAACTGTTGCCATGATTATGATGAAGGTAAAGGTATATAACTGTCTGTAACTAACCACCATTTTGAGGAAGAGAGTTGAGTCCTGTACTCTACTCTGGCTAAGCGCTTAGCTAAATAAACAACCTTAAAACAGGCTTTGGCTTCATTCTTAAGTCTCCTTCAAAAAGAACCCAGTCGTAAATTCCACGACAATACTATGCACTTTGTGAGTGAGTCTCATAGTACTGACTTGAGCTTTTATAAGGTGGGGTGAGCAGTTCACAGGGAAGCTCCAAATTCCTTCCTGATCCTTCTCCCTTTTGTGTGCCAGACTTGACTGGGCATGATAGCAGGAGCCCAAAAACTAGGTTGCTTGCCCTGGACCCCCCCCCATTTTAATTTGTTTTTAAAAATTGCTTATAGTGGATGCTGCAAAGCACAGTACCAGTGAGGAGCCATCCATCCATCGACTTAATTTGCTCAGGCACCTAAATATGCATATATACCTCTTAAATTAACATAGGAAAATCTTAAGTTTGTGTCATGGGCCTGTGTTCTGAGCCTTTTAAGTACCTAGCAACACTCCTGCATGATGATAGCTGCTGCCCCACCCTCATCCCCTACATTCTTGTTTTACATGATTGATAGTGCATTGGGCCAATGAGAGAAAGTCTTGTGTTGTTCATATGGGTTTTGATATTTCTTATGAATTTTAAAGCGTATTGTAGTTTCCTTGCTTCCAGGGCACATTAAACCAACAGTCTATGAGATGTTAAAGCTATCCTAGTGTTGTATTACTGACAGTGATGTTTCTGAGATCTGTGACAAAAACATATTTTTTTTGACAGTGTGACTATGTGAATGTTCCCACCACTGTATTCACTCCTTTGGAGTATGGTGCCTGTGGTTACTCAGAAGAAAAAGCTATAGAGACATTTGGGATAGACAATATTGAGGTAATCCTTAAAATCACATACAACATAAAGCCTGCGTTGTGCCCATCTTCTTCTTCTTCTTATGCTTATTCTTACATGTGTGCATGTATATGAGCCTCAGATTTTTGTTTTGAATCCTACTGTCTTCAGCAGGAATAGCCAATGTGGTGCCCTCTGATGTTGGACAACAACTCCCATCATCCCTGTCCATTGGCCTTATTAGCTGGGGCTGATGGAAGCTGCAGTCCAGAAACATCTGGAGGGCTCCATGTTGACTACCCCAGTCTGCAGTGACCAAGAGCAAATGCAGGAACATCATCTAGTCTTCCTCAAGGTTGGCTTCACAATTACATGTCACACAGTTGCTTCACTTAGGTTGGTGTGTCTAGCAGCAGGCCTCTGTCTAAAAACGCATGCGCGAGCATAGCTTAGTGGCAGAACATCTGTCTTGTATGTTGAAGATCCCAGGTTCAGTCCCCACCATCTCCTACTATGTCTGGGAATGTCCCGTCTGAAACACTGGAGAATTGCTGCCCGTCAGTCTAAACAGTACTGAGCTAGATGGACCAATGTTCTGACTTGGTATAAGGCAGCTTCCTATGTTCATTATGCATGTGAGCAAATGTTAAAAGATGCAAGTGCGTCATTCAAGCTTCGTATATTTGTTGAGGGAAATACCAGTATAACACAGGTGTATATATCACGGTTATGTTTTGCTGTGTATAGTGTGGAGCTGCCCTACCAAAGCCTGCATTTGGTCAGGTGGCTATGTTTGGCCTGTGAGAGAGCATCCCTGAAATGCTTCTTTTCTCTTCCCATCTCACAGCCAAGGTTGCCTGGGTATTTAGGCTTCATTGCCTTTTGTGACACTATACCACTGTCATTTTGTACCTATTTGTATTACTCATCCAGCACTATCTGACAAGTAGTGGCTGCACATTCCATGCTGTACATTCAAGAATGCCTAAGAGGTGACTGGCCTTTATATCAAGGCAAGACTTACAGCTGTATCCGTTGACGAGTTCCACAGCACTTGAGGATCTATGAGCCCTGTGCCACCATGTGTAATAAGCCTAGGAAACAAATGCGAAGAGTCATTTTGGGCATGCAAAAGCAAACAACCAGCACACTTATCGAGAGGACACATGACAGAGCTACAGTTCAGGGAGCAGGAAAGCATTGTGGCCAAACTCTGGAGAATGGAGGGAGGAGATGAATTTTGGTCATGATAAGCCACATTTCTATGTGCATTCACATAATTTGGTGAGCATCTCCCTAGTCCAAGGATTATGAGTGCTCCTGACTTTAGTGGAGAGGTCCTATTCCACCCAGTATTGCCATTCATTCACCAGTTAAAGATAAATGGTATTTACTTAAATCTGGGCCTGTTTTTGCCTTATTTTTACTTCCTCTTAAGTATTCAGGACTGGTTCATATAATCCATTGTATTGGTTTAATTTTTATTACTTAGTTTCGGGGGGGGGGAATCTGCACAAACACTTAAATGCCTTCATTTCTTTCCCAGGTTTACCATAGCTACTTCTGGCCACTGGAATGGACAGTCCCATCCCGGGACAACAACAAATGCTATGCAAAGATCATCTGCAATATTCCAGAGAAGGTAACTGATGGTAGTGTGCAGCTAATTCATGGCTGTTTCTCAGAGTTATCAGCATCCTAAAGGAGCAAGAAGACTTAATTTTTTTAAGATGTTGATTTCTGTGTGCATTGTGATATACTATGATACAATTTTTGACAGAATGATACCTGACCTGAGGTGCTAGCAGAATTTGTGTCATCTTCATACATCCAATTTGAAATGGCGTTTGGACTTTGGATAAAGCTCCTCTCTTGTTTTGGCAAACAAATGTTAGCTTGAAAGCATTGGCTGGTTAAAAAACACCCACAAATCCAGCTCTAAATTAACAGCGTCTTTGTAACTGAATTAATAATACCTTAGCTAGACTTAACAGTCATTAAGCAGTATCCCTCTTTTGTCTTTGTTCAAGATAATATCTGGTTAATAGTTGTAGATGCCTTAGTTTGTGCGGGCTAGAATCCAAAGAATTGTGGGGAAAGCAGATCCTTCTGCCTTTATCTCAGGCTGCTTTTGAAATGGAGGGGTGTCTCTAAAGCAATTTCTGACAGGGCAGGGGAGCCTACTGTTCAAAGGAAAAAGAGGCTCTGGATCCTAGCCATGGTATTCATCTTGTTTATTTTGATCAAGTTTTCTAATCTTGATGAGTGTTATTTTATTTCACCCATTTATCTCAATCTTGGACTTCTGAGTAGGGAGCAGGGATTTCTGGAACTGTGCAGAAACTAAGGCCAGTCCTAAAATATGTGGGCTGCAATGAAAAATAGAAGCTATTTGTTTAGGCCAATGTGAGGAACCTGTGGCCCTTCAGAAATAGCTGAACTACAACTCCCATCGTTCCTGGCCTTGCTGCCTGGGACCTCTGAGAGTCGAGAGTCCAACAATACCGGGAGAGCTACTGGTTCCTGGTTTAGTTCGTACCCAGTGTTCATATCTAGTTCTGCTTTCAGAATGCAATGCTAAACACTCAAGCCAAAATACTTAGGTAGCATATATTTGCACTGGTCTGTTAACATGAATTTGGTGTTATCAGTTTACCCAATAATGTTTTTTCTTAGCTATTATGAACAACATTTTCCTGCAGTAGTCATGAGACTGTGACAGCCAGGCCTGAAATATCTGGAACCCTCTGCAGCTTCCAGCATGTTTATATCATTGTTTTTTCATTGGCATGTCATCTCATGATGAAGAAGTTGACCGTACACTCGTACCTTCGGGGATGGGGCGGGAGGGCTCCCTACCATGCAACTCCTCATAGCCTTTTTTGGTGTGGTAAACAGCTCTGCTGTTCAAATACTGGTATGCACTCTACAGCAGGACAGTTCTTACCAACTGCAGATGTAGTGAAGTTGATTTTCAGCCAACCACCTCAGTTGGGTTTGTCTCACAGGCTACATTTGCTCACCACAGTAAACACTGGTCTACTGTGAATTCACAGGTCACTTCTGCTTCACTCCTCCTCTAATATAAATGGGAGCATCAAGCCACAATGATTGGCTTAGCATTACACCTTAACAGTGGATTGCTTTGAGTGACCCAAACTACAATTCACACTTAAGATGTCATGCTGAGCCAAGAATTGCATTTTTCAGAAGTCTCTTGTGTGTTTGTGGTAAACCGTCATGAACCCACTGAATTTTCCTGCATACAAAAACATTCTCTGCTCCAATGAGGCCAGCTCTGCTGTTGGGGACAGTGAGGCAGGTGCCTTGGGCAGCAAATGCTGGGAGGTGGGGTGGTGACATTCCTCCTGGGATCCCTATACTAGCCTGCTCTGTACCCCCACCCACCCATGCTAACCTGCTATCTTCTGTTGTGATGATAGGCACAGTCCTGTTGCATGTTTTGAAGTAAGTTTCAGCTCCCAGTCCATTTGGATTCTATTTGTGGGACTCTGGGTAGGGTGCAATCTTTTCCTTTGCCACCGGCAGCAACATTCTTTGGGCTGGTCCTGTACCACAGCGGTAGGGAACCTCAGGCCCAAGGACCGTATACGACCCTCCAAACCTCTCTGGGCCTCTGGACTCTCCCCAGCTCACACTTCTCACTGGCCTGCTTCGCATCCCAAATGTGTTATTTCCTGGCTGGAATGCGTCCTTAAACTCCAACAGTGGCTCTTGTTTGTCTAGACCAGCCTTTCCCAACTAGTGGGCCACCAGATGTTGTTGGACCACAACTCCCATCAGCCTCAGCCAGCATTGCCAATGGTCAGGAAAGATGGGAGTTGTGGTCCAACAACATCTGGTGGCCCACTAGTTGGGAAAGGCTGGTCTAGACGGAGGATATTAAAGGGTTATGTGAGTGTATGTGGACACTAGGCTACTGTACCAAGATAAAATGTTCCCTCATTGCTCTGCCCACTTTTGCCTTTGGTTCTACCCACCACTGGCATGTGGCCCTGAGAAGGTTGCTCAGAAGGGAATGCGGCCTTCAGGCTGAAAAATGTCTCCCTCCCTCTTGTCGGACATAGAAAATGAGTATCCTGGGAGAAGGCTAGGCTGGAACGTTTCTCTTTAACATCTGGCTTTCTGTGTGAGGAATGTTTTTTGTAAAAAGGAACATTCAGACATGCGAGTGCCCATGTGCAACCTGAAGTGTATAGTCAAGAAACAGGTTTATCTCTATATCTGCTATTGATGAAAACTAGACCTTAGATATGGCTATACTAGAAATTTTCTCACAAGTGTGGCTTTCCACCCAATGCCGTAAACCCTATTTAAGAGTTAAAAAAACATGAGAGCTTAAATTGGGGAGGGAGAGCAGGCCACTCGTGTTGCAAGTGTGCTTGCTCCATCCCTGGCCTTCCTGCGCTGGGCGGGGAGTTCTGAAGAGAGCTTGTAAATACATTTGGCAGAACATGCCTGATCGAGAATCCTGATCATAAAGCAACTGTTCCTTCTGGGAGGGTTGGGCTGGGATAGCCATGTGCAGGGCCATGGGGGGGGGAGTTGCTGCCATGTGTTCACCCCCTTCCCCAATTCATGTTCTTTTGAACACTTGAATAGGGCTAAACAAATACTCCTTTTAGAATTAAATAAGAGAGCCAGTGTGGTGTAGTGGTTAAGGTGTTGGACTACGACCTGGGAGACCAGGGTTCGAATCCCCACATAGCCATGAAGCTCACTGGGTGACCTTGGGCCAGTCACTGCCTCTCAGCCTCAGAGGAAGGTAAAGGACAACCTCCCTCTAAATACAGCTTACCATGAAAACCCTATTCATAGGGTCACCATAAATTGGAATCGACTTGAAGGCATTTCTATTTATCCATGGCTGATACAGATTACCTTAGTTACAGATTATGACCTCCCTATGCTTTTCATAAAATACCTTTTTAGTGAAACAGTGTTGCAGAGCCAGAATAAGGGAGTGTGCTATTAGAGTTGCTTATAGTGGAGTTCAAAGGCTGCGGTCCTGTGCACGCTTACCTTGGAGCAAGTCTCATTGAACTCACTGGAGCTTCAGTCTGAGTAAACTTGCACAGGGTTGTGCTGAAGATGTATTTCAAACCTGCTGACACTGGGGTGGTTCAGACATAACACCAAACCATAGTTTAGTGTTATGGATCTGAATCTGAGATTCACACACTCCATTCTGTCCTTCATTTCTTGATTGTATGCAGTCCATTTTGTCCAAAGTGGCAAACTGATTTGTCTTAAACTAGGGAAGGAAAGAATTGCTATATGTGAAGGGAGGAGGCAATGCGCTAAACTGAAGTTCTAGCTTGGCTTGTTCACACAGTGCCAAACCGGTGGGTTGACATTACATCCAACCCAGCGATGCGCAGATTTCAGGCTTATTGGATCTAGTACATCTTTTACTAGAACCCCAAGATCTACCAACAAGAGCCACATGCATAAGTTAAAGAGCATGGTGTCCTGAGCAAATTCCGAGCCTAGGAATTTTTCAGTACCAGGACTGAGCTCATGGTCCTTTCACAAAAGTCTGCTCTTGGTTAACCCAGGCTTTCTTTATTTCACCAGCCTAATTTAAGGAGGGGAAAGTGCCCTTGTTGTTGCTATTGCTAAACAATTGGGAATTGGAAACTGTTGTCGATCCTACTGCAAGTCACTCAGAGATCTAGTAGTAGATCTTGATCTACCTTCTGCCCACATCTGACCATTGTAGTTTCGGCAACTGAAAGCTTTTTATGTAGAATATTTGTAACTGGAAATTATTATATTGCATTGTAAATCACCTCATGATGTCAGAAGTGATTAGAGGTGGTGGTGGTGATAATATTTTAGAAGCACAGAGATCAGCTGAAATCACTGTTTTTCATGTTTTTAGACTTTTTTCTTTTGTCGAATTAAATTCAATTTCCATTTGATATATATTAATATAGAAAATGTAAACCAGAACAATATTTTCTTTATATAGTCCAAGAAAGGCTTACTGTTGTCATCTTCTGTATACTCGAACCTCAGAGTATTTATACCAATTGGGTTAGAATGTGTCCCTTCGGACAGGTATCCAAATACCAAAAAAAAAAATAGATTGGAAGGATATTTAATTACAGTTCTTTCAGGTATAAGTAATCTCTGGACAGTCTAAAGAAAATAATTGTACCAGGCTATGGTGTGTGAAGCTCTTGTTTCTCTTGTTCTTTAGGAGCGCATTATTGGTTTCCATTTGCTTGGTCCGAATGCTGGAGAAATAACCCAGGGATTTGCAGCGGCCCTAAAATGTGGAATAACAAAAGAACAATTAGACAACACGATAGGAATTCATCCAGTCTGTGCAGAGGTGCGTAGTGGCTTTGGTTTACAAAGAAGTGATATTGTTCACTCTCGTAAGATGTCTTTCCTGGGATTATAGAACTGTAGCAATTTTGTTTTCAAGATAATTGTCTTCTGTCCTATTCCCATGAGATGCTGCAATGAGATGGGAAGCAACATAACTTAGTGGTAGGGCACAAGCTTTACATACAAAAAGTCCCAGGTTCAGCCTTCGGTATCTCCAGGTAGATCAGGGGAAAATCCTCTGGTCTGAAACCCTGGAGAGCCACTGCCAATTGGTGTAGACAACACTGAACTAGAATTTACTGTATATTTTGGAAAGTTGTTTGTCGCTTTGTCTATATTTGGATACAACTTGACACCATTTTGAATCAAGATGGGAGACTGAATCTTTCAAAACTGCACTGATTTTTTGTTCTGGAATTCCCAAGCAACACCGGGCACTTTACACTAGTGACTTAATAGTCTGAATCGGTATGAGGTAGCTGAAAACCAGGTGTTTAAAGTAGCCTACCATTCCCCTAGGCCTGTCATTAGGGCTGGCCCCAAACATCATGCTCTCTGAGGCCAAGGACAGTATGGCAGCTCTCCCCATTGCAAGTCCAAGCTGGTGAACTGGCAGCAGTGGAGGCTAATTCATTAGGGCAAATGAGGCATTGCCCCACCAACCTCAGTCTGTCATTAGCCAGCCCGGACCTGCTTGCCTTTTTATTTACAACCTCCCTAGGCAGGAGGGGATTCTGGCCATCAGCTGCCACCTCCTCTTTAGTCTCAGTGTTGCCCTTTGTAGAACTCAGCAGGGAGGAGGTTGGGGACAGAGCTAGAATTTGCTGGCTCTGCCTGTCCTTGGCTCTGTCTCCACTTACTGTTTGGGCTCACTGCCTTCTGCCTCACCAGTCCCAATGGGCACCAGCTACCACTTGACCGGCATTTGACTCTTGACGTTATGCTTTACCGTTTCGTTAAAGAAGGGGTAGTTGGAGAGAGGCCCTGCGATGGAAGTAGGCCCTGAGTAGAAGTATTTACACAACATTTACCGTATGATGCACAAGAGAGAGCAGGCCTTCGTATTAGTTTTTCCTCCACATTTGAATACTGAGATTAGTTGTGTTTTTTAAAGAATTGTATGATTGATGATATAGGTTCAAATTAAATGCAATTTTTTAAAAAATGAGTTGTGTGGGCGGTGTTTCTTTTCCTCCCCTCTGCAGGTTGCATTCATTATTATTTTTCTGCAGATGTAGGGTTCAAATAACAAAATATTTGAAATTGCTAGGATGATAATGTTGAACGATTGCTTTATGCAACTAATGTGGTGAACACGCCATAAAAAATTAGAGGTCAAAGGTTGCATGAAAATGACTGCATTTACTATTTTGCAGTATAATAATAATAGGAACATAAGAAGCTGCCTTATATCGAATCAGACTGTTGGTCTATCTGGCTCAGTATTGTCTACACTGATTGGCAGTGGCTCTCCAGGGTTTCAGGCTCTCCCAGTCGAACCTGGAGATGCCAGGGATTGAACCTGTACCCTTCTGCATGCAAAGCAGATGCTCTACCCCTTAGCTATGGCCCATTCAGTAGTAGTAGTAATAATAATTTTAAAACTGATTGTGCAATTTTTATGTTTTAAAGGGGGTATGAATACATGATACTCCTTGCATACAGAGCAGTTGCAGCCTGCTGAACGTTCATTCTTGCTTTCTGCAGGAGCTTTGAGCTTATTTGCATAGCTAACGTGTGCAGATGCTCTGTTCTGCTCTCAATTTATGCTCCCTTAGAGATGACTTTGATGCTAGCTAATTACTAGCTTTGAACCATTTAGACTGAAGTGGATTTGATTTCCTGTAATCCTCCTACCTATACTTATACGTCTGCAAAACAAAGCTAGCAGTTGTCCAATAAACCTTAACTAAAGGCAGCTTACCACATTTCCTGTAATTTGCTTTTCAGTGTGCTCTCTAAACTAGGAACTAAAAATCATCCTAAGGGTGAAAGTCTTACATGACACCTGTGAAGACCATTTATACCCAACAGAGAGCCACAATTGCTCAGACCATTTCTGACGCAGAAGCTTACATAGCAGGGATGGGGAGCCTGTGGACCTCCCAGATGTTGGTGGACTCCAAACTCCCATCAGCCCCAGCAAGCATGAGAAATGGACAGGGGTTATGGGAATTGTAGTCCAACAGCACTTGGCGGGCCACTGGTTCGCCATCCCTGTTTTATAGGGGATCAGGGAGTATCATGAAGCTGAATGTTGGAAGATTCAAGTCAGGCAAAAGGAAGTACTTCACACAGCGCATAGTTAAACTATGGATGGCCACTAACATCGATGGCTTTAAAAGAAGATTAGTCAAATTCATGGAGGACATGGCTATCAGTAACTACTAGCTATAGTAGCTATGTTTACCTCCACTGTCAGAGGCAGCATATTGTTTAATGCCAGTTTCTGGGAATTGCAAGTGAAGAGAGTGCTGTTGCACTCACGTCTACCAATCTGGCCGCTGCATTTTGCACAAGCTGCAGTTTCCAAACAGTCTTCAAAGGCAGCCCCACGTAGAGCGCATTGCAGTAATCTAATTTAGAGGTTACCAGAACATGGACAACTGAAGCCAGATTATCCCTGTCCAGATAGGGACGTAGTTGGGCCACCAACTGAAGTTGGTAGAAGGCACTCCGTGCCACTGAGGCTACCTGAGCCTCAAGTGACAGAGATGATTCTAGGAGAACCCCCAAGCTACGAACCTGCTCCTTCAGGGGGAGTGCAACCCCATCCAGGACAGGTTGGACATCCACCATCTGGTCAGAAGAACCACCTACTAGCAGCATCTCAGTCTTGTCTGGATTGAGCCTCAGTTTATTAGCCCTCATCCCGTCCATTGTCGCAGCCAGGCACCGGTTCAGCACATTGACAGCCTCACCGGAAGAAGATGAAAAGGAGAAATAGAGCTGCGTGTCATCAGCATACTGATGGCAAGGCACTCCAAAGCTCCGGATGACTGCACCCAATGGTTTCATGTAGATGTTGAACAGCATGGGGGACAGAACTGACCCCTGCGGAACCCCATACTGGAGAGTCCAGGGTGCCAAGCAATGTTCCCCAAGCACCACCTTCTGGAGGCGACCTGCCAAGTAGAAGTGGAACCACCACAATGCAGTACCTCCCACTTCCAACTCAGCCAGTCTCCCCAGAAGGATACCATAGTCGATGGTATCAAACGCCGCTGAGAGATCAAGGAGAATCAACAGAGTCACACTCCCCCTGTCTCTCTCCCAACAAAGGTCATCATACAGGGCGACCAAGGCTGTTTCTGTGCCAAAACCAGGCCTGAAACCCGACTGAAATGGATCCAGATAATCGGTCTCATCCAAGAGTGTCTGGAGCTGGCCCGCAACCACTCGTTCAAGGACCTTGCCCAGGAATGGAACATTTGCTACCGGCCTATAGTTAAGATTTTCTGGGTCCCGGGAGGGTTTCTTCAGGAGTGGTCTCACTACCGCCTCTTTCAGGCAGCCAGGGAGCACCCCCTCTCGCAGAGAGGCATTAATCACCTCTCTGGCCCAGCCAGCTGTTCCATCCCTGCTAGCTTTTATTAGCCAAGGAGGGCAAAGATCCGGCACAGAAGTGGTTGCACGAACCTGTCCAAGCACCTTGTCAATGTCCTCAGTCTTACCTCTTCCTGGTATCTTAATTAGATAAAGATCTTATCTTATAAAGATAAGAGGCACTTATGGTGAAAAGCCATGTGACTTCCCCTTAATTTCCTTTTTATTTGTCAGGTCAGTAACCTTGAAAGAGGGCAAGAAAGCAGGACTGTTGTATGATGAGAGCACTTAGGGTATCTAAGACCTTGGAGAACTAGGACAAGGGACCCCAAGGGGACAAGTCTTTGACAGCTTTGATGTCATAAGAACATCAAAGTTGTTAGCAGTGGTTCTGCAAGACCACACATCCCATGGTCAACCAATGCAGCGTAATGGCAGGGAATGGACTAGCCTTGAGTTCTTTCCACCTAAAAGTTCTCCCCAGCATAATCCAAATGTTTTCTTCTCCACTCCACCCACCCCATTTTCTTTGCTTTATAGGTATTCACCACATTATCTGTGACGAAGCGTTCAGGTGGGGATATCGCTCAGTCTGGATGCTGAGGTTAAGCTCACCCACTGTTTGCTGTTGCCAAAGACTGGCTTTCATCACCATTGCTAACTCCTGAAGGGCAAAGGAAAGCATCTAGAAACAAACATCAGCAAACAACGTCCATTGACATCCGCTCTCCAACCCATGAGTGAAGAACGTTGAGAACTGCTTAGTTACCGGTGGTGATTGAACAAAAGGCAATGGATGCGACAGTGGGATGGTTCCATTATCAAGAGGCTGCTTGGCAAGGCATTATCCAAGATGCTTCCATGAAGTCACAGTCTAAAACCAGCTTTTTCTGGTAGGCAGTGATGGAAAGATTGCTGGCACAGCTTGAGACAAACTCTTTTCCCCTCCTGGAATGAAGGCATTCCTCAAAGTGACATCCCCATTTCCTCAGATTGTTATGAAGTAGTCCACAACATGTAGTAGCACACTTGCAAGCCCTGTTCTATAGGGGGCATTGCATCATCTCTCTAGACTTGTACAAGTCTAGCCTGTGAAGGAGTGTGTGTGTGTGTGTCCGCGTGTGCATTATGCATAGTTCTAAGAAGCAACTTTCACTTCCCTTTTTTTCTATCTAGAGCAGCTGATCAGTGTGGCTCCCCAAATTCCATCAATCAAAGATTAAATACGCCATCACTTTTTTTTAAAGATGTCATACAACTATGATGCCAGCTGCATTGTTGAGTCACTCAAGTGAAATGTTTTCCCTCTTTCCTCAGTACAGCTAATCCTCTGTGAATTTGTTTATAGATGAGATTATTAAAAATTATATTTTGAGATACTTTATAAATCTTTTCCTGAATTCTGTCCCTGTTAAGTGTTCTCTGTAGTTAATGAAAACAAAAGTAAAAATAAATTTTTGGTGTCCTGGAAATTCATGATGTTTTAAAATCTGCTATATTTGCATTTTCTGTGTCCATCAGCTTGTTCACATAGCAGCGTTTCCTGTCCTTGGGATTTGGAGAAATTGTGGGATCTGTGCTGTGAAAAGACCTTTCCTTCCTTTCAAGATAGCCCTGTGGAAGCAGCTGTGCAGACTCCACACCCTGTTTTGATTTATAGTTGGGAGTTGTGGCTCTATTAGCCATTTACCCTAATCCAGCTAGGGGGCAATATATGTGTACAAATCTTTATCTTAACCGGGTGAAGAACCATGCATGCAAAAAGTTGCTCTGTGGACAAGTTAACGGTCCACTCCCACTGCCAGCCCTGTATGCACAAAGATCCAGTCAGAAAATTGGCAGTAGCGCACCAGTCAGCTGTTCAAGAGGTGAATGGGAGGCTAAATTTAGTTCCCCTTCCTTCCTTTCCTCCGCACCTCTGATCAGTATTGTCATTGATTATCTGACTAGGGATACCGACGTACACACTGGATCACAGCAACACACTGTAATGCATTTTCAACCAAGGTCTTACCAAGTACAGCTGTCGGCCCAGTGATCTGCAGTAAATGGAACTTTCACATGCTTTTTCCTGCTTTAAGAAGCCAGACTTTGCTGCTTCTTTCAGCAGGAGCAGTTTAGCAGCCGCCACCACCAGGACATGTAAATCATTGACCCTAGTCCATTTAGCAACTGTAGCTTACAGGCAGTTTCATTCCAAGAAAGTCTCTTTAACAGCATTTGCAGTTGTCATTTTTTTTTGGCCAAATTGCAGATTTTGTAGCCCTAGTAATAAATATGGACTATAGCAAGCAATACCTTATAGATTAACTTAGAAGGAAGAAGAAACCTTCACTTTGCGTGTTGATGTTGGATCTGCTAAGGCTCAGGGATAGGTTTTTAGTTAAACCTATGTATATTTATGTTGCCGTCCTATGTATATTCTTCCTGGGAGTGACTCCACTGAGTTCAATTGGACTTACTCCAAGTATATATGTATAGGGTTATGCTGCTGATCCTTGAAATGGGAGCTCTGTGGATAAGCCCTTAAATGCCAGTTGCAGGACATCTAGAGTTCAATTGACCAAGCGCTACTTCCACACAACCCCTCTGCAATGTGGCTTGTGCAGTTATATGATCCAGTAGGAAAAAGCTGTGGTGAGTTGTTCAATTATCTACGGGGGGCTGCACCAGTACCAGAGGAACAGGCTATGGGTAGCATCTCTGCCAGGCAGGGGATCATTACCAGGACAGGAGAGAATCAACTGATTGACAGAAGAATTGTAGTAGTTGCAGCAGCAGCAGCATATAGTGTTTTACAATTCAGACATGCATGTCTACTCAGAAGTGAGTTCGATTGAGTTCAGTAAGTACTGTAAGTGTAGCCAGTATTGCATTCTTACAGCATTTTAAAGCACTTCACATAATAGAAAAGGCAGTGAATGTACATTGAGATCCTTTAAGACAGGCTAGGAAACCTATGGCCCTCCAGATGTTGTTGGACTACATCTCCCATTATCTCTGACCATTGGCCATGCTGCATGAGGTTGATGGGAGCTGAATTCCCCAATCCTGTTTTAACACGTGAGTGAGCAGAATCAGCGGAGGATGGGGCTCCTATACCTTTGGGCCTGGGATCATTGAATAAAATAATGGTGCGAGATTTAGAATGGGTAAAGAAATGCTATCTTAACATGGTAAAACTATGGCGCTGATTTAGTGCCATAGTAGTGAAGAGCACCAGCTTGGGTGGCTTGAAAAGAAGATCAGGGTCCCTCCAGCCATCCTTTTATTGTGTGTTCATGATGATTTATGCTCATGGTATCAGGACTATTCTGTGCTACCCTGATTTCAATATTGTTGGCACCTGCAATAATTTTTTGGGTGGTCATACTGCTTTGTTTTCCAATTGCTTCATGTTCTGTAGCTTCCTGCTGAAACCCTGCAACTTTTTATACCACCAATCTTTTCACAGGGTTTTTTGTCCCACTTTTGTTGTGCTATACAGTAATAGCGCTCTTCCACATATCAATAATATGGTAACATTTGGGAATAACAAATAAAGACAAATGATGTGTGGACAATCCAGTATAAATCCACCCCTAATGCTTTATTATTGTATCAATGATATGTTGCAGAATACACCTGCAAAAAACACTGGTCTGGGGGGGTCTATAGACAAACCCATGAAGGATAAAACAATCAGTGCCTACTTCATGATGTCTACGTATTACCTTCAGGATTTGGAGACAGCATGCCTCTGAATACCAGTTGGGGGACAGTAGTGGGAGAGGGCTATTGCTCATGTCCTGCTTTTGAGAAAGAAGATGCTGAACTAGATGGGCCTTTGGCCTGATCCAGCATGGCTGCTCTTAGGTCCTTATGTGTACAAGAAGGAATATCAGGAGAAATGTCACATGAAAGACTCTACCAGCTAAAATTCCCTTGTCATCCAACCTATTCAGTGTACATGAACTATGTTCTCACGTGTTTTGTGGGTGAAACCATAGAGATACTTCACATGATTTTGTTGCCTGCCAAAAGGAAGATGCAATAGCAAATCAAATGCGAAGCACAAGATGTAATAAATGAAATGGCATTTGTATTCAGTCTATAGCAAAAACAATTAAGAACTATAATGCAAGGTCTGAGCGAGTTACATCAATGAGATTTAACGGGAAACCTATTAACATGACCATCTTCCAAGTCTACGCTCCAACGGCAAATGCAGAAGAAGAATTGGAGAGATTTTACGCAGAAGTACAGGAAGAAATTGACCTCACATCAAAACAAGATGTGCTGATAATCATGCAGGACGAATGCAAAAACAGGGAACAGAAGAACTAGGCATTGTGGGGAAATGGGGCTTAGAAGATAGAAATGAAGCAAGAGAAAGACTTACTGAATTCTGTGAAGCCAGTAATTTGTTTCTCGCAAACATTTTTTGAGCAACCAAAAAGACGACTGTACATGTGGACATCACCAAATGGTCAACATAGGAATAAAATTGATTATATAATTGGTAACAGGAGACTGAGAACTTCCATACTTTCTGCAAAAACAAGACCAGGAGCAGACTGCGGTACAGATAATGAACTGGTCATATCGAAAATCAGAGTAAAGCTAAAGAACAACAAAACAATCATAATGCCAAAATACAATTTAAATATTAAAACATCGCAGAAGAATATTAAAGATCAAATAAGGAACAGATTTCAGGCTTTAAACTCAGTTGACAGAGAACCAGAAGAACTATGAAGTGAAGTCAGAGACATTATAAGGGAAGAAGGCAAAACCTCTTCTTAAAAAAGAGAAAGACCTCAATGGATGACTGAAAAAACTCTTAAAATTGTTAAAGCGAGGAAAGCAAAAGGAGATAGAAACATGGTTAGATCCCTAAATGCAACAATACAGCGACTGGTATGTAGGGACGAAGAGAACTATTATAATCGTTATTGTATAGAAATAGAAGAGGACAACGAAAAGGGTAGAACAAGAGCCCTATTCCAAAAGATTAGAGAAGGGAAATTTAAACCAAGGATAGGGATGTTGAATAATCAACTGGGGAACACGCTGACTGACCGAGATGAAATAAAAGGAAGATGGAAGCAATACACTGAAGAACTCTATAAAAGAGATACCAGGATGACACACGGAGGAACCATATGATGAAGAACCAGAAATTTTAGAATGTGAGGTGAAAGCTGCTCTAAAAATACTTGGAAGAAACAAATCACCAGGAATAGATGGCTTACTAATAGAGTTGCTACAAGCTACTGAGATTGAATCTGTCCACATTTGACAAAAATTTGTCAACAAATATGGAAAACTAAACAATGGCCCACAGACTGGAAGCTTTCAATATACATCCCAATTCGCATACCATAGACTGTGAAAAAGATAAATAATTAAGTGTTAGAACAAATTAAACCAGAACTATCACTAGAAGCTAAAATGATGAAACTGAGGTTATCATACTTTGGACACATCATGAGAAGACATGATTCACTAGAAAAGACAATAATGCTGGGGAAAACAGAAGGGAGTAGAAAAAGAGGAAGGCCAAACAAGAGATGGATTGATTCCATAAAGGAAGCCACAGACCTGAACTTACAAGATCTGAGCAGAGAGGTTCACGACAGATGCTACTGGAGGTTGCTGATTCATAGGGTTGCCATAAGTCATAATCAGCTTGAAGGCACATAAGAACAACAACAAATTCAGTCTATGCTCTGCTCTTGCTTTTATTGAATGAATGGTTTATTATGGTCGGAGACCAGCATATCCAGAACAGTATAAAAATAAACACATTACATCTCTAAGAAGCAGTACAGAACACCATATACACAACTGCTAGCGCTAAAACATCACCTCAGGCTAAAACCATCTCAGAAATATTAAAATTAGGGTGCTAACAAAGCTTTGCGAAGTTTGTTGGCCGCTGCGCAAAACCTTGCCACTTTGGAAGAGACTCGAGAATCAGTATCTGCTAAAAGATAATTCACATTATACTCTGCGTCCCTGCCCAGGAGTCTTCGTAGGATGGGGGCAATAAGCAAACATTTGAGGTCATAATAAAAAGAACAATCTAGTAAGACATGTCTTACATTTTCAATGACGCCAGCTCCACAAGGGCAAAGATGTTCTGCAACTGGAATTTTCCGGTACCTGCCCTCTAATAGGGCAGATGGCAGAATGTTATGCTTAGCCAGGGTAAAAGCTTTCCTGATCCTGGGGGTATCTAGAAAGGCGAGGTGTTGTGCCGGGGTAAAAGGCTTTGTATAACAATTAAAACCAGGATAAGCACACACAAAAACCAAGTGGTTTTGGAATTCCGTGTCTAAAATTCTCTGGGTAATGCACAACTTCGCTTGAAGGAAACCTGCCGCCAAAAGAATGGGAGTAGTGAGACCTAATTGTGAAAGTTTCACGGCTAAAGATTTCTTCCATTTTGAATGGAAGACGTCAGATAGGATGAGAGGGGCCAAACCGGCTGGGAGTAGCATTAATTTTAACCAGTATTTAAACTTAAGAATCCAGATGCGCGCCTCAATTGTGGGAAGGCCGGCTTCGAGTCGTAAGATGGCATTGGGGACACGGGGGAGTACCCAATATACTCCTAAGGAACTTAGTTTGGATGGTTTTGAAAGAGGAGTAATTGCCATAAATGCTTGTCTGCGCAGCATATAATAGTTGGGAAATAACTTTGGTGGTAAATACTTGTATGGCAGAAGGTACATCATGTCCCCCTTTCATATAATAGAAAGAGAGGAAAGCCAGAACTCCTCTGGGAGTTGGCCAGGGCATTCTTGGCCTGTATGTGCCACGCTCCGGAGGAGTGTAAAGTTATCCCCAGGTATCTATATGAGGATACTTGGTCTAATACAGTCCCATTTAAACACCACCAATGTTTTCTCCGCTTCCTGGAGAACACCACAACCTTGGACTTGTCATAATTAATGACCAACGACTCATTGTTACAATAGCTAGCCAGTGCTTTAAGCAACCGTCGGAGCCCTGTGCAAGTGAGAGATATCAGCACGGCATCATCGGCGTACAGAAGAGTAAATATGGGCCTATTCGAAAGAGTAGGACAATGCGAGGGGACCGCTGACAAGCTTCTAATTAGGGAGTTGATGTAAAGATTAAAGAGCGTGGGGGCTAAAACGCAGCCCTGTTTAACTCCTTTAGCAGAGGTGATTGGCCTGGACAAGCAGCCTGCACTATCACATCTAATACGAACTTGGGTGTCCTGATATAAACAACGTATGAGTGCTAATAAACGCCTATCGATATTGGCAGACTCCAGTTTAGCCCAGAGCCTGTCTCTTGGTATGACATCGAAGGCCGACTTAAAGTCTATGAAGGCGGCATACAGCGCCCCACCCGGTTTGCTCGAGTATTTTTCTAGTAGTAGTAGTAGTAGTAGTAGTAAAGTTTATTGCCAGGCCATAGGCCATCACAACATTTATAAAAGAAAAACTTTAAAATTTTAAATTTTGTGCGTAGACAGTTATATAAACAAAACCATCAACTCTAATAACAAAATATATTAAACTATAAATAGCTCGATTAAAACTGTAAAAACATCAGCCTCTGAAAACCCTAAGGGCCCTGATTTATAAGGTGCATAGCCCTCAGTTTTTGAGCAGCCAGGGCAAAATGAGCCACCCTATAGGTGACCTTGAAATCAGTATCAGCTAGAAGAAAGTATATAATTTGTTCTTTACCGCAAGAGCCCAAACACTTGATCAAAGAGTCAAGGTATTTAAATCTTGGATGTAAGTAAAATGGGCATTCAAGTAGGTAATGAGGCAGATCTTCTACCTTGCCCGATTGGCAGATACACAACCTCTGACCCCATGGGATCTGCTGAAAACGGCCTGACAGAATAGCACTAGGCATTGTCTGCAATCTTAGAGCTGAGAAAGCATGTCTCAGATGAACAGATAGAAGATTCGACAGATATTTAGCCCTTAAATGATCAGATTTAAAAGTGCCATACCACTTTGAGAACTTGGAATTGGCGATTGTTAACCTATCCATCCATATACAATGTCGTTCAATCTGTTCTCTCAGTTTAGCTTTATTCAATAGGGAAAGGGGCTGGGAAGCAATATGATATTGCTGATAAATGTTCGAAAGTCTAGAATTCCAGTGTCTTGCCTTCAAGGCCAGATCAAAACAAGCCTTCGCCAGAATCTTAGTAGTTGCATTAGTTAACGATGTCCAATACTTTAATAAGGACTTATGAATCTGGGCACTGATGGAAAAGAGGCCAGATTCAGCTCGCAGGAACGCAGAAGGAGTACCGGGCGGTAGGCGCATAAGCTGTCTAATGAAACTGTTTTGAATGGCTTCTAGGGAGGGGAAGGAGAGAACTTCCCAACCGCATATAGCCGCCCCATAAAGAATCTGAGGTAAGACCTAGTATTGGAAAATTCTCAGAGCGGGGGCCACAAGATATCCCCCCACAGTCCTATAAAATCTGAGAATTGCCCCAGCGGACCTAGTGGCTGAGAGTTTAATGGTATCAATTTGTTTTTTCCAGGAGAGAGAATCTTGGAACTGGATCCCTAGATATTTAAAGGAACAACATTGTTCTATTGGATGGTCTCCAATAGCCCATTTATGTTTGTTGTATCTTTTCCCGAATACCATGATCTTTGTTTTCTGATAATTGATTTGTAATTGTTCCTTTTTACAATACCCATCTAAATGCGCTAGTAATCTCTTTAGGCCTATGGGGGTGAGAGATAAGAGTATCATGTCATCCGCATATAATAACATTGAGACCTTCCTACTTCCCAAAGACGGAGGAAAGTAGGTGGGACCCGCCAGTTCGGCAACGATGTCATTCAGGTAAAAATTGAATAAAGCGGGTGCTAAGAGACAACCCTGTTTTACACCCTTATTTACCGGAATTGGCTCTGTTAAATTATTTCCCACTCTTATTCTCATGCTGTTATTAGAGTACAGTTCCTTGATTAGATATAAGAGGCGTTTATCAATATTGGTTCGAGCAAGCTTATTCCACAATCGACCTCTATCGATTGAATAGAAAGCAGCCACTAGATCGACGAAGGCGGCATAAAGGTGTTTTGTGGGACCCAGCATCGATTGTCTAGCTAGGAAGTATAGGGTAAAGCAGTGATCGGTGGTACTCTGCCCTTTCCGGAACCCTGCTTGTTCTGGATGAATAACCCCATTAGCTGTTTCCCATTCCTCAAATTTGAGCAGAAGAAATTTGCTA
This sequence comes from Rhineura floridana, assembly GCF_030035675.1. Classification (NCBI taxonomy): domain Eukaryota; kingdom Metazoa; phylum Chordata; class Lepidosauria; order Squamata; family Rhineuridae; genus Rhineura; species Rhineura floridana. Next base: position 36,259,263 of record NC_084487.1, read on the forward strand.
TATAACTTAGCTCCAGTGACCAATAGGCTAATGGGCCGATAATTATTTGGATCTTGTCTCTGGCCCTTCTTATAAATAGGGATGACAATGCTCTGCTTCCAGCCCTCCAGCATAATGCCTGTGGTGTTAATCTGGGAGAACAACTTGGCGAAAATGGGTGCCCACCAATCTGGGAAATTAATAAAAAGTTCAGGTGGTATCATATCTTCCCCCGGGGCCTTGCCCTTTTTCAGCGAGGAGATAAGAACACGAATTTGGGTAACTGTAATCGGTGGCCAATCAGAGTAGATCAGCTCATTAAGAAGCGGGGGAGGGCCAGTAATATCAGCAGAGACGGTGTAAAGTTTGGTAAAATGGTCATACCACCCTGACGCAGAAATTTGATCAATTATAGAGTAGCTATGGGATCCAGACCCACCTGCTACCATATCCCAGAACAAACGCTCATTACCATCCAGCAGCGCTTGATTGAGCTGTTGCCATTGCGCTCTCACAAACAGAGCCTTTTTATGTCTTAACAATAACTTGTAGGAGGAGCGCAAGTGGGTAAGGTGGACGCGACGGAATGGGGTTGGATCCTTTCTTGTTCTACGTGCAAATTTAACTACTTGGCGCTTAGCATTTTTACAATCATGGTCAAACCACCTCTTGCTTAATGGCAGAACAACCTTAGAGCGGGCTTTCTGAATTAACATAGCTTTCAAGAGGGTAATAATATGATGGTAAGAATTAAGTGTGTCTGTCTCAAGGTCCATAGCTTCTCTCCTAAGAGAGAGCATAATACTGCTATCCAAAAATTGCAAGACCGAGGTATTTAGAATTGGGGACCAATGGATTCTGCGGTCGGCTATTTGAAGGTCCTCCTGGTGTAATAAAACAGTAGAGGGTAAAGGGTGACCTAAACTCAATACTGTCAGAGTGGGGAAATTATCACTCTCAATTCTGTCTAACACTAGAAACTTATAAACCTCTGGTATTAAAGACCTTGAAACAAACGTAAAGTCTATTGCACTAGCTCCACTAGGCGAAAGGTATGTAAATGCACCTTTGGACAAGTCTACGGCTGAGCCATGTAAACATTCTAGGTGATGTATTTGAATAAGTTCTACTAGCTTCAAGCCTTGTTTATTAATAATCTGATCTTGAGAGATCCTAGTATTTAGGGGGATGGCAGGGGCCGGGCCCTGATTCGATGCAGGACCATCAATCCACCCAGGACCCAGCCTGGCATTAAAATCCCCACAGAGTATTACCCTATCAGATGGAAATTGGAATTCAATGAATGATAGAAACTCTGATAGTTTCTCCCAGATACAACCGGGAGCTAGTCTTCTAGCCATGAAAGGGGGTAAATAGGCATTTATGATGGTGAGAGCATCCATAGAGGATCCAGTTATCCTTACGCCCTGGACATAGTGATCACAGTTTGGTTTCAGGATTTGAATTTCTGCGGATAAATCCGTAGAAATGAAAGTACAGAGACCTCCAGTACCCCTTCCTTTACTATGGAATTTGATCGCAGGGAGGGTAAAAGCACAATATCCATTTAAAAACACTGGTGAGTCTGTCAACGCCCAAGTTTCTTGGAGGCATATGATCTTAAAATCATACAAAAAAGGGGACAGGTCTGCCGCCTCAAACTTATTAGCCCATCCCATTATGTTCCAGGAAAGGATTGACATCTGTCAGTCTATGTCAGTTACAACCGTCGAGATGGAAGGACAATTTTGTCCATTCCTGGATCGTGTAATAAATGGCATCCTGGGAGGTGAACTCCCTCGTTGTAACACCAGGAGTGAAGATGTCATGTGAAATGGCTGATTTAAAATTTGTTCTGTTGATATCTGTTCTTTCGACTCATTCTCCATCTCTAAGCTTCTTTCTAGAGGTGTGGTCGGATCACCCTCTTTCTGCTCATGGATTGCAGATAAACGTAGAATAAGTTGAACTACTCTGTTTAAAATTCCATCCCGCTCGATCGCTGGTAAGTAGCTGAAGGATTGGAGCAACGCTTGTTCTTCATTCTCTATGGAGTCCTCCCTCCGTCCTTCCCGATGGTTCTTCTCATTATTTATGATTTGTACAGGGCTTGATGGCAAAGCATAGATAGTATCTCCTCTCTCAATCATAGCCTCCGGGGAATTTAAATTGATCGTCCCATTCAGCAAATTCGGCGAGATTGTCACCCGTGAGTCGATAATTTGAGGACTAAGACGATCTTTTGAAACCTTACCCGTAACCTGTACTCCTGTGACTTTAATAGAATTATCATTTCTTCCCGTTTGATCTTGAAAATCCAGGTCAATCAACAGGCCGGGATTAAACTGGGCCAGTGAGTATACACTATGTTGGTCTTGGTGGGGGGAGGAGGTTAAACCACTAGGTGGTGCTAGATTTTCAAAGAATCTCAGGGTAGTTATGCCCACCTTAGCCAATAAATCTTTACTGAACCATAATTGATTGGCGACCTCCAGAGAGATGAAAGTGACCACTGCTCGGGCGTTGTTGTCATTATAATAGAGATATTCTACATGTTTAATATCACTGGAATTTAAAGATGATGACATCGCATTTCTTACAATATCTATAAAGTGTCTTTTTCTAGTGTCTGGTAGAATATGACCCCACGGTTTGGGGTAATTTTCAAAAGCCAGTTTACATCTATTCAAAACAAGTTTCCATCGGGGCGTTACATCTGAGGGCGCAATATTCTGTTTTGTCTGAACTCCCTCTAAAGCATCTTGCCAAGGGTCCTGAAGGGGAATGAAACAAACAGGACTCCTAGGGAGATTAAGGTTAAACCCCTTCGTAACAGACAAGGGGGAGGGTAGATTAACTCCACCTTCAGTTGAGACGTGATGGCGATCTGTAGAGGGGCGCTTTCCCATTTTCGGACTTAACTTCATACGCTCCTCGTCTGGTAGGCTGTCCAACAATCTAAAGAGTTTCTTGAAATTCATCCTATTTCTTCGAGGTGGTTTATATGACTTTAGGTTTTTACTCTTTTGTATCTGGAGTAGCGGTCGCTTTTTATTTATTTCTTTTTGACCGAATAGTCATTTTCCGAGGCGGTGCTACCATCACAGATGGCTTTGGGGGGTGAGCATAAGTATTATTCGATTGGGTAATTTGTAGTTTGTGTTTTGCGGTGACTAAGAGAGTTAAAAGCGAATTACATTCCTTCAGATATGCTTTAACATGCTCCAACTCTGTCGCCAGCATAAACAACCAACCTTTTAAAGGCAGGCCTTGCCCAGAAAAATCATCTGTTAGAAGGGGGTGAATGGATTTAAAATCCGAACCAGAAATTCCGTCATGGTTTGAAGTCCTGTCGACAGAGGGACCCACTTCCACTTGTTGAGATAAACAGGCATTCTGGTCTGCATGAACTTTTTGGGGTGAATCAGAGATTGCTGGAGAGGAATTACTAAAAGACTGTTCACTAGTTTCTGGAGAAGTCACCTTACAACTGGGACCTTGTAACCTTATTATATTAGGAGAATTTTGATTTTCAGCCAGCGTTATTTCATCAGCCAGGCTCAGAGCAGGTGGAATCGACAGTGCGCTATGAACGAAACCCCTAAGGGGTAAGGCCCATTCTAAAGGGGAGGATACAGTTTGCCGGCTGTCCTGATCAATACAATGATAAGAATTAATTGGAAAAAAAATCGTAATTTTTTGTTGTCCCTTTAACTCTTTAGGTGAGTTTCCAGTCTGGTCTGGGAGGGACGGGGTTTCCTGCAAAGCCTTCTCTCATCTCTTCCTTTTCTTTTTCGTTTCTTTATCTGATAAACTTTCTAAAGGAGGGGGAAGCCCCAGTACTTGTCTCTCTTTCCTTGTTAACACCATTATGTGGCTGTAATTCTTGAACACCTAACACGAGTTCTTAACACATAACTCTTGACTGGTTGACAGCCTAGGCAGTTTATAATGGTTTCTAGTGCTCTGACTAATTAGCACTTGACTCCTGCTTGTTTCTCCAGCCGGACAGAGTATTGAATTACGAAGATGTTTAAGCAATTCTTTGTTGTGGAGACTCTTGATTTACGACGAGAATGTAGATATTTAGAACATATATTAGCAACAGCCGGAGTCGACTGAAAGAAAAGACTCATTCCACGTTGACAACCGGAACCTTTTCTATGAGATGTTGAAGAACGAGAATGTGATCAATAGTTGATCGATTCTCTCTAAAACCAGCTTGTTCCTCCTCTAGAATATTTTCTTGCTCTAGCCAGCTGTGTAATTTTATGAACAGATGTCTTGCATATAACTTGCTGACAAGGCTCGGCAGGCTAATAGGCCTATAATTGGACGGGTCTACCCGGCTTCCTTTTTTAAAAATGGGAACGATAATAGCTGGGCCCCAGTCCTCAGGAATACAGGCTATTTGATCTATGCTCGTAAATAAAGCTGCAAGGATCAGGGCCCACCACTCTGGGTCAGATTTAAGAGCTTCTGTAGGAATATTATCAGACCCCGGGGCTTTGCCTGTCTTCAAGCTAGCTATTAACGAGATAACTTCCTTCGTCGAGACAGGTGGCCAATTGGGGAGTTCTTTTAGAGGGATCTCAATATGACTGGTCCTAGATTGACTCCCAGAATAGATATTATGAAAATGCGACTCCCAAGCGGTCACAGAAATGTGATAATCAAGATTGACAACAGACTTTGGCCAACCCCTGACCACAAGCTTTGAAAAAGTGGATGAAGGGAAAAAATGGCATCCGGCTGGTAACCAATATCTCAACAGCTCTTCAGAGCGTTTTGTATTTTCTTGAATCTGTTGGCCAAATTATGTTTTAACTGCCAATATTATACAGCCTCTCGTTCCTTAACTCTTGCACACCTAATTAATTTTGGGAAATCCTGACTTCGGCTACTTCTTGACGGTTACGAGTGCAGTTTTGCTTCAGACAGTGTTTACCTCCGCCTCCCTTCATCGCTATGACCTTTCTGCAAGCCAGTAAGTAAGATAAGATTACAAATTACCTTACAACAGAACTAGTTGTCGCTTGCATAAGAAGCAGAGAAAAAATTCTCAAATTGTAATAGGAAAAGGAAAAGAATCCCTTACTAACTTAAATTGCTTTTATTAGATATTAATATGTTTTTAAAATTTCCTCAATGAGTGCAAGTCAAATTCCTCCAAAGACATTTCATGACACATTTGCAGAGTCTTTGTTGTTACCTGTTGAGATTCAAATTTTGCAAGATTAATTTTGAGCCACTCAACACTATTTATTATGAGGGTGACCTCTTTGGTTAACTGGTTGGCTGCCCCTGAAATGTGGTCTGCTACTAGCAGCTACAACCTATATATGCCTTTTCCATTTTTTCTTTGATCAAAATACCTAGTGGCTTTCCACTGCACAGTCTGAAAGTTGCCATGAGAATTAGCTGAGTTGATAATCTCTTTAATGCAGGCATCATGCATCCAGCCTCTGAGAAATAGGTACAGGCAGTGGTATGATGCTAAATTTTGACTGAGCTCATCATGACAGCCCCATAGTCATGCCCCCAAAGAATCAAAAAGTGCAGACAGCTGTGTTGATCTATATACCCTACACATGCACACATCAAAGAGCAGCAGTACTTGGCATAATAACCTGTTTATTAGGATTGGCATGACTACAATCCTAGGCATGGTTTCGTGGAAGTTCCATTGAACTCTGTGGTGCTTGTTTTTGACTGCCCAGCTTCAACTTGTGAAGACCACTGAACTTTAAAAGATGATATTCAGCCACCTTAAATGCAGCCTTTGCTTGCATCTCTAATTACAAGCTAATATTGCAAAGAAGGATTACCAGTTGCACTGCTAGCATGAAGAAGGAACCCCACCAAAGAAAAGGAAAGAGGTTTCCAGCCTCTGCTTGCTTATTTTCCTCATTCTCTGATTTCCTTGAGGGCTAAGCTTTCACAAACAAACTTGCAAGCCTCATTATCACTTCATTCACTTTCCAGAGCAAGGTGGACCAATGAAATTCCCTGGCCTCCCAGCAGATGATATCATTGCCCCTGCTTTGGAAACAAAGTCCCAGAGCTGTGCTCTCTTATATTCCCCCTCTCCCATTCCAAAGAGGGCGCAAAACTCTTTGTACCAGTTGCTTATGCAGCTTGGTTCAGTTGAATTTAGGACTTTTTGCTCTGCACTGTCATATGCCTGCTCATGCTGAGTGTGATGCACTGCAGCCCAGATTTTATAGGTTCCCGGTCAGTAAGTAGAAGGCCACTACAGGAGATGAGGGAACAGGTCCCAGGCTGGGGTCTGAAGGCACATGAGGCCACCACCTTCCTGAAACTAAGCAGGTCTGAGTCTGGTCAGTGCCTGGGTGGAAGACTGCCTGGGAACTACATGAATGCTGCCTTGGGCTCCTATGACGATAGAAATGTGAAGTATAAATGTAAGAAATACATAACAATAAAACATGTGGGGGAAGGACCCTGTGTGACAGAGGTAGGGGAGATCTCCAAGCATGAGAGACGGAGTGATGAAAGGAAAGCTCCCAGGTGAAAGTTGGGAAGGTCTGTTGTTTTCTGTGAGGATGGGGGGGGGGAATTAAGCACTAGTTTTGCATAGAGAATAGATTGTGTACAGTACTTGTACAATTTTGTTTGGGGTTTTATATACCCTGCTCCAGATTTCCCCCTCCCTTATTTCTTAGATTGTTGCTGTTATATATGCATTATGTTTTATAGTTGTATCTGAGATAGGTGGGTAATAATTTACATTGTGAAATTTTGTATTTTATTATGTATTTTTTCTTACTATAATTGCTTTAGTTTTTGCATTTTCCAAATATTGTGTTAAATATTCACAAATATTGTTATGTTCTGTGTTGTAAAGCACCATATAAATTTAATAAATAATTAAATTAAATATGAGGCCCTGCAACTAAGTCTTATGGTCACACATGCTGCCCATGCATGCCACTTGTTTGCCTTGGGCGTGACCATAGCTCTTATATAGTAGAGCATATGCTGAACATACAGAAAGTCCCTGGCTCAACTCCTGCCATTTCCAGTTACAAGAATCTCAGGTGGCAGGTCTAGGAAAGTCCTCTATCTGAGACCTGAGAAAGCTGCTGCCATTCAACCAAGGCCATACTGGGCTAGACAGCGCATACACTGCATCTTCGTATGTGTAATCTGGGTAGAGGGAGAAGCAGAAGGTGCAACCCAGGAAACTTGCTGGTCCAGCCCAGAGCGATCAGTGGTTTTCCTTAGTACAGTTCAATCAAAGGAGGAAGGCTGGATGACCTGCTTTCAACAATGCGGATTAGATAGATATCTCTTCACTCCTTCTAGCTCTATAATTATTGGGCGGATCTGTTGGGTCAGCTCAGCACAAGGCTGAGCTTCTGCATTTAGGCAGTCAATTACTTCCTTCAAAACTCTCCCACCTGGAACACAGCTAGTTGCAGACACAGTAACTGACTTGAGTGACATGCATTTAGAGGAACAGCACACAGCCAACCTGCTCTGGAAAAATGCTTGAAAAGGAGGTTAATTACGTTTGTGCAAATAGTGACAGGGAAAGCACTCATTTGCTTTAAACATTTCCTGCCATTTCAAAAAAGGAATCAGAAACGGGAAGTATCATACCTTCTGTATAAGCCTATATTTTATTATTTTTAGTAACACATCTTTTTATTGAGGGAAAAACCTTTCTATAGAGTTTTGTACATGGTAACTGTATCTGGTCCTTATTTAAATAGCACACCAACATATTTAACATAGGCACAAATGTTATTAATTTAGATTTCTTACCTGTCGTTCACCATGAGGTCCCGGGGCAGGTTACAATGTTAAAACCAGTTAAAACAAATTACAATCAAGGGAATATGATGGATCCTACAGAATATGTATCTCAGGTAGAGATGGATGAATCTGTCAGTTTCACTTGTCTAAGGTTGTGAACATGCCAGTTGCCAGAGTAAAGCATGTGCATTAGGTGCACCTGAAGGGGAAACAGACTGATCTGCAGATCAGTTGCGAAATCTCTTTGAAGCTGAATTATTTTTTAAAAATGTACTCAAGCTGCTCCCACCAGGCTTTACAGTAAAAAGGGGCAGGGTTTGACTAGCATCATGTCCCCACATTTTCAGAAGAGAGAGGTGGGCATGCACTGGAACCGGCAGAACAGTGAGTGTGTTTGTACTCTCTGTTTCTCATTTTTCCTATCTTAAATTCAGTTCTACACATTTCTGCAGCAATTTGTTATTTTTCTTTTAAAATCCTTATGAAAATTCATCAGCATTTTATGCAGATTTTGTCTAATAAACACATTTTGAATGCAGTTAGAAAGCTGTTTTCCTTGATGTAATGCATTGCATATGTAACTTTCATTTATATATATGAATTTTTATGCACATTTCTCCCTCATACATGCATTTTTGTGTGTGTATATATATATATATGGTTAGAAAACTGCACTGTAAAATTTAGAGAAGTGCAAATTTCAAAGGATAGTTGTGCAATGAAGAATAGTGAAACAGTCAAAACCCCTGTGCAAGGGCTATTCTATGACCAGTGATCACTGTGGCTTAAGGGGAAGTGCACTATTCCACCTAGTACACTGGATAATTTGCAGTTGTAAAGGAAGAGGAATTCCACACATCTAGGGGGCATTAGCGAACAGGCACAGAGACAAGAAATTGGACAAAGGAGTAGAGGTATGGTAACATTAGTGTCTGATAGGCAGAGGAACTAGGGGCAATAACACAGAGGAAGCAACACAGATAGATAAGAAGGGGCAAACCTATTAAGAGACTTATGCTGCATGCACACCATACATTTAAAGACACCCCCCAAGAATCATGGGAACTGTAGTTTGTTTCTCACAGGGCTACAATTTCCAGCACCCTTACACACTACAATCCCCAGGATCCTTGGAGCCAAAAATGTGTTTTAAATGTGTGGCATGTACCCAGCCTTAAACAAATGTAAGTGTGAAACAACAGAGCAGCCTTTGCTAACCTGGTGCCCTCAAATGTTTTCGACTCCAACTCCTATCAGCTGTGCTGGCTGTGGCTGATGGGAGTTGGAGTCCAAAACATCTGGAGGGCACCAGGTTGGAAAACGCTTCAATAGAAGGAGGCTGTGAACAACAATGGCACCAGAAAAAAATGGGGGGTGCCCCACAGACACTAGAAAAAAATTGGGAGGCGTTCAGAAGGGGCAAAGTATATTTCTGGGTGGGTGAAATGGCAGTATTCAATGGAAGACAGAATTTGTGTGTGGTTCGTCTGTCTGACCCAGTAGAAAAAAGGACAATTTTTAGAAATATTATAGAGGAAGAACTGACAGACATTTGTTTACTCTTCTTCAGAGCATTCTTGTTACCACTCTACGGGTTGAAAGAACATGTGAGGGGGATTTCAGGGCAGCAAAGGACAGACCTGTGTCCACACATTCCGAGTACATTGGAAGGGGCTCAACGTGCATACCAATCTATGCATATAGATCTTCCCATACAAGGGGAATCCTGATCGGGCTAAGATATTTGTAATATGTAGAGTCCTACCTGTTGTGGCCTCAACACACATGTGGCAGGGTGTGTGGCCATGAGGCACATTAGCAATGGGGAGCAGGACACCACAACTCCACTCACACATTCTTACAATGCATGGGGGTGTTATCTGATGTCCCCTATTAAATGTGGAATTAAGGCTTTGCTTTCAAAATCAGTGAAGTGATGTAGGATCTTCAGGAAATCTGGTGTAGCATGGCTGTGGCTTTTATCCAGACCTAGCATTAGCATGGGTCACCTTTGTGCATCAGGCTCATGGCTGTGCTGATGCCTGCCCCATCCTGTAATTTCCCACAATGCTCCCAGCATAGCATTGCTCCAAGGCATTGTGGGAAATTAAAAAGGCCACTGACCTAACAGAAACTTTAATAGAGGCCAGGAACTGTCTCTCTCATACATAATTTTTTAAATAATATATATTCTCTCACATAGTTACATATTTTTTCTTCCTGCAAGTGTTTCACAGAATGCTACTATAAATATAGTAACATACTGTGAAACACCTTCAGGAAGAAAAATATATATATTAGTATTCAAAATGTGAAAAAAGATATTATTCATAGTGAAAAATGCTATTCCTAGGCTGATCTGTTGATATCTATATATCAAGAATCAGTGTTCTGATATGCTAATTATTCAAAAAGTATTAAAACTGGGGTGCCCTTCATGTTTTAATTTCAACTGTAAAAATCCAGGGTGTGTGACACGTTGTCAGTCTGAGTTTAATTGCTCTGTGGTGATGTTCTAGGCCATTTTCCATGCAAGGAAAATACGTGCTTTGCAAATGCAGCCAATAAGCAATGTTCTGTGTTCTAGTATTTATTTATCTAAAACATGTGAGAGACTAGAAATGATGAAATGAACAGGAAATTCATCTCAGAATGCTGAATGCTTGTCCTGAAGAATGGGAAATACAGGTTATATTATGAGCCAGGGACACTGGCCAAGAACACCATAATCCAAAACACCTTCCATAAATTCAGTCCTGGGTTTAAAAAGACAGGGATTTATATTAATTAGCCATTTTAAAGGGCACATGGAACATACTTGGGGGTAGACACTGTTCTTGGCATGCTGCCAGTTTTTACTCTCTCTCTCTGTTGGCACATTATTTCTTGTTCCCCCAGTCCAAGCACTGCCAGTATTTGTTCATTTTGGGATGGTGAGTCAGTAAGCATGAGAAGTCCTACACAGTGGAGCAAACCCTAAGAGCCATTCTGGATCAGATAAAGATCCTTGTAGGTCAGCATCCTGCTTCTCATAGTGGCAAGCCAAATGCGTCTGGAAAGTCAGCAAGCAATAGTTTCCTCCTGTTGTAGCTCCCCAGCAGTTGGTATGCAGAGACATACTGCCATATTGCGATAATGGCCAAAATGCACTGCTGAACCTATCCTCCATTAATATGTCTAACGGGGAACCTGGGGCAGAATTGCAACGCCCCTTATCCCTCACCATTGGTTTTTCTGCCTGGGGCTGTCTGAGGTGGATTCAGCACTGCTGCAGAAGCCAGGAGAAGACTACAAAGAGACCCCAAACTTGAACTGCGGGCTCCTAATTGATACGTATTGACTTGGTTAGAGAAAGATCCTAGAATAATACCTGGAAATGTTATCTCTATTTGTTTTTATTCGCACTTATGGTTAACTACTCAGAATGCAATATTACTTTTTTTTCTAAAATCATTTTCTCAAACTGCTCTACTTACCGGCTTACTAAAAACCTTAAGCATATGCAGTTTGTTCTGAAAAAAATTGGTCTGAGGCTTGTAATTCATACCACGCTTCCTTGTCATACTATTCTACTCGATATTGGGAGTGGGTTGGGCTAGTTAAAGTGTAGAAAGTTCAAAGGATTTTTAGTGGAGGCAGCCTGAGAGAAATAAAGATATCCACTTGGTGGCAGCAGTGAAGATAAGGAGGATGAGTTGGCTTAGCTGGTTTGCTTTCCTCTGTTCCCTCTCACGGTGAAGGCTGCTGTCCATGCTGTCACAACATCTGAAGTCATTAATCAAGCAATTGGTCCATCTAGCCCTGTGTTGTCTGTTCTAACCAGTAGTAACTCTTGAGGGTCTTAGACAGAGATCTTTCCCAGATGTGGTGCCTGAGATCCTTTAAACTACAGATGTTGGTAGTGCGTGTCTTAATTTTATGGAGAACAGTCCTCTATTTGAAGTCCTCTATTCTTCTGTTCTGGTCTAGTTTAAATATAAAGAACCATAAGAAGGCAGAGCAAGGACAATGAAGTTGCCCATCAACAGTTGGCATCTGGCCACCAGACTAAGGTCACCTGATCACAGTCTTCCTACTATTGTGAGATGTATTTGTGTTCACATATATAAATTAGCGTATTAAAATTATGTGCAAATTTGACCACTTTTTTTTTTGCAATGCCTTTTTTTTTTTTTTTTTTACAATACATAAGTGGCTACCCTTGATATCAAGGTTTAGACCTGGGGCCTTCTGCATGCAAAACATATGCTCTGTCATTCAGCTATAGCTCTCACCCATACTGGTTTGTTTCTCTACCACCACCACCATCCTGGCAAAATAAGTGATGGGAAGGAAGAGGATATTAATTAGCTCAAACTTTGTTTCCAGTTTTTTGGATTAAAAATGGAAACCAATTTTCAGACGAAACACATTTTGATAAAAAGAGCATTATTAGCTTGGAAGAAGAGGCACAAAACAATTCCCAAGCAAGTCTAATTTGTACTTTCTGTTTTGCAGAAGCTACGACACAAGTGTGTTCTACTGCTTAACGATCAAGCTTCTTTGCGAGTCTTCAGTCAGCTGCATTATGACTAGAAATAGGTACCACCAGGAAGATAAATTCATTCATTTTCATTCTACTGATTTCTTGTCAGCGCATTGCATGCATTATAGATACAAACATGATATTCCCTGCATCCCTGTGCAGTGTAATAACTTAAGATGATTCTTATTTAGAAGACTCCCTGGTGGAGGAATTAGGAGACACAGGAAAATACGTATTTATGCAATTGCTTTGTCTCTCATGCGGCAGAGACGATCTAACGCCTGTGGCTGGTTTATAATTGGTTTACAATGCCCATTCATTGTTCCACATATGAATATGTTCACGAGAAAGCTAAAACAAACCTCATAATACAGGCTGTATTATTAGTCCTCGTTATTAATGGGTTCGGGGCTGACACTACCTCAGTGCAGTTTCACACAAAAGCCATGGGGGAAATTGTCTCCAGTTCCACTTCCTAAGCCCCAAGAAGCGCATGTTTCTAAAGTGCTGATTGTAATGGTCACCTGTGAGTCGTTAGTGCACAGAAAGGAGAAGAATGTGACTTGATAAAAGAACAGGACAGCACAGGAAAGATGAGGCCATGGTGGTCCATGAAATGTTCGCAGAAAAGATTTTGAAGGGAGTGGGAGGGAGATGGGGTGCTAGTAGATGGAGTTCATTTAATCGATGGCGAAGGTGAAACTGCTTCAAGTATCTGGAGCTGAAAATGACAAATCACCAAATCAGGAGTGGAAGAAGCAGAGCTGCTGTGTGTCCTGCTGTACAGCGGACAGTCAGGGCCAGCCCAACCATTAGGGTAAGTGAGGCAGCAGGTTTTGGCTACATCCACACCATACATTTAAAGCACATATATACCATTTTAACAGCCATGGTTTCCCCAAGAATCCTGGGAACTGTAGCTTACCCCTTGGGGAGCTACATTTCCCAGCACCCTTAACAATTCCCAGGATTCTGTGGGGGAAACCATGTGCTTTAAGTGTATGGTTTGGATGTGACCTTTGGGTTTCATGAGAAGGTAACAAAGTGTTAGTTATTTAATTTGTTGCTATTGTATTTTTACTACCAGGGAAAGGGAAGAGGTGCTTGCAGGATTTTCTGCCTCACGTGCCACGATGACTTGGCTGGCCTTGGGCGTTACATACCTTGACTTGGTGGGTGGATGAGGTGCCATTTGCTGCTCTGCTTCACGCAGCAAAATATCTTGGGCTGGCTCTGAGAAACAAGTAGGCCCCGTCTACACTATACATTTAAAGCACTACTATTATACTGTAAACAATCATGGCTTCCCCCAAAGAATCCTGGTGAGTGTAGTTTGGGAATGGTGCTGAGAGTTGTTAGGAGACCCCTTTTCCCCTTACAGAGCTACAATTCCCAGAGTTCTCTGGGAAGAGGGATTCACTATTAAACCACTCTGTAGCTTTATGAAGGAAATAGGGGTCTCCTAACAACTCTCAGTACCCTTAACAAACTACAGTTCCCAGGATCATTTGGCATGACTGTTTACCATGGTATAATAATCCTCTATTTGAGGGGCTGTCTGCTTCAAGTCTGGTTTAAAGGATCAGAATAATGGGAAACAGGGGCCTTGAAGCACCTGGAGAGCACCTGGACAGCAGACTAAGCAGTTACCCAGGTCACCTGGTCATCTACTAAGCTGAGATGTAGTGTCTTTGTGAGAAGCCTATAGCACCTTTGCTCTGAAACTCTCTGCCTATTAACATTAGACAGGTGCCTTCATTATGCTGTTTTAGATGTTTGCTTACAAGATCTGAACAGGATGATTCATGACAGATGCTCTTGGAGGTCACTGATTCATAGGGTCGCCATAAGTCGTAATCGACTTGAAGGCACATAACAACAACAAATGTTTGCTGAAACATTTTCTTTTTCAACAAGCTTATCCAGACACATGATTTAGTTACATCTTTTTTTAAATATTATGGATTTTATTCTTGTAGTTTATCCTTGTTTTTCGTCATGGTTTTATGTATATTTGTTTTTAATTGGTTTCTGTACTTCCGTCATTTTTTAAATGCTTGGAGAATTTATCATTTTTCTAAGCAAACAAATACTTATATTTATAGTCATTGTTTCTAAATGTGCATCTGTACAAATCTGTGTCCTCTCTTGTGCTCTTTTTGGCAATGTGTAAGTGAGAGACAGTGTGGTGTAGTGGTCAAGGTGTTGGACTATGACCTGGGAGACCAGGGTTCAAATTCCCACACAGCCATGAAGCTTACTGGGTGACCTTTAGCCAGTCACTGCCTCTCAGCCTCAGAGGAAGGCAATGGTAAACCCCCTCTGAATACTGCTTACCATGAAAACCCTATTCATAGGGTCGCCGTAAGTTGGAATCGACTTGAAGGCAGTCCATGTTAGAAAGAAGACAACTAAGGAGTCACACATTTAGGGCTGCCATATTGCCAAGTTACTCCATTAGGTGGCTCAGATTCCCAACGTTCATTAAAAACAAAAAGCAAGTCTCTAGCCCTTGTGGATCCAGAGATACAAGGCAAAATGTGGAGGCAGTTTTCTTCCCAATCATTTTGTGAGAAACCAGCCTACTCCTGTCTTCCATTGTTCTTAGCCAATGAGGGACACCACAGTTGTCCTGGGAAAATCAAGAATTTTAGTTTGCCTGTCAGCTGCATTTGCGGTTTAAACTATGCAGTGTAAAAACTGTACATGCTCTTTTGATCAACATGTGCAGCTCCACCCCTTATTCTGGTTGAGTCAGCAAGGAGAAGCAGCCTTCATCTCAATTGCCTCTGTGTCTCAGGAAATGTGGCTTAAGTGGTAAATGCAATGGGAGTGTCTGCCTGGCATCATGGAGGATGGAATAAAGGGGTTTGAATCCACCAAACACTCCCTCCCCTGAACAAATATAAGATATAAAAGCAAACCTCTGTGTAGAAAAGGTTGAGGTATTAGCATTTGCATTTTTTGGCTCTGTCCCCACCCAGTTAAATGGTGCTTACTCCCAAGTAAAGTTGTGTTGGAATGCAGCCTTGCTCACCCTGTTGCCTGGCAGAGCTTCTCTTTGGCAATTCAGAAAAGGCTAAAAAGTATTTTTAATACATATCCTTCTTCAAAATGACTGGCAGGCATCTCCCCACCAAAAATCACCCTACTTAATTTCCTTGCCAGCTCAGGGATGGATGGGTGTGTGTGTCTAAAATTCACAGTATTTTTTTAAAAAGAGGTGCCAGCACTCAAGTCTCTATCAAGTTCCAGTCTTTGTCATAGAAGGCTCTGTTTCCCCTCTCCCTGATCTGTATGTGAGAATCAGTGTACTAAAGCCACTTCTCACATGCTCAGACACTACTCTTATTAGATAAGATGACTGACTGAACTGATAATATTGAAATCTTGATTTTTATCTGTGATACAATTTGTAGTGGTCATTTCACATTTCCTAATTGTTGCAACAGGAAACCTCTTAGTCACAATATTGCTTTTAACTGATGTTGTGCTGGCTTTTTGTTTTATGCTAGATTTTTATATTGCTGCATTGACTTGTTTCATGTTTGTTTCTATTTTGTGTTTTTATATGTTTTTACATTGACTGTGTATTTTTATTATGTTTGTAAGGTGCCCTGAGCTCTGTTTTTAACAGTGGAAGGGCAGGATATAAACCCTCTTAATAAATAAATATTCCATAGTGTTGGAAACTAGAGTCTAGGGCAGTGGTTCTCAAACTTTTTTGGTTTGCGGCGCAGTGTAAAACATATAAAAATGTTCTGGTGCACTTCATGTACAAAATTAAATATATATTAATATATTTTAAACAATGAATGAAAATAACAAACTATAGAAAACTATTACTTACCCTACACAAATGGGTTTCTTCTCATTTTTAAAATATACTTTCATAATATTTGAGGCACACCTAGCCACCTCTTAGGGCGCACCAGTGTGCCTGGGCACACCGTTTGAGAATCACTGGTCTAGGGGCATTAAAAGCTGAAAATGTAAGTTTTTTAAAAAAATCCTCACATCCTTCCCCAGTTTTGGTGGTAATTATGGGCACAAAAACAGAACTGGACAACGCAACCTTTAATATGCTTAATTTGCATAATTAGCAAATAATTTGGATTATATGCAAATTAGCCTGCCCGGATTTGTGGAACTGGAATATGGCAACCCTACACATGGTATCAACAGCATGGGAGAGGCCATTGCTCCCTGACTGTACATTACATGATCTGCGCACATGTGGTCTGTGGTGTAGCCACCTCTACAGTTAAATCACAATAATAATTAATTATTATTAATTATTAATACAGTTAATTCTGTCTCCACCAGAAGCTCTGGAGAGTTGCTGCTTCCCTTCAGAATTAACAGTGGTAGGCTTAATGGACCAACATTCTGACTTGGTTTGAGGCAGGTATAGGGAACCTCAGGCCTGGAGGCCATGTGCGGCCCTCCAGGCCTCTCTGTGAGGCCCTTGGAACTCTCCCCAGGCCACACCCCTCACTGGCCCTGCTTCACACCCTAGGTGCTTTTGCCTAGCTGGAACGTGTCTTGAACTCTGAAAATGCCTCTTGTTTGCCTGGATGAAGGATAGAGAGGAGCTTGGGTGTGTGTGTATAGAAATTGGCCTACTGTACAAAGGCAGAATTTATATCCATTGCTCTACCCACTTTTGCCTCCGGGCCTGCCCACCACTGGCATGTGGCCAGAAGGGTTGGCCAGAAGGGAATGTGGCCCTTGAGGTGAAAAAGTTTCCATCCACACTCCTGTTCCTGTACATATTTGCATGGAGCAGAGAATGGAGTGAAAAACAAGACAAGCAATGTTTGATATAAGAGAAACTGGGGTAGAGAGCGACTTCAGTTGAAGGGTTTGAAATTATCATGGAGAGAGCACATGTTAACAACAGAACAATGCTAAGAATATCCCTAACGGTAAGTAACAAAGAGGCATCCTTCATGCACTTACCTCCGTCTTACGTCCTGACAGAGAGGTCTCCTGCATTTCGCTGGGGCTGAGGCTGAAGAGATGGAAGGAGTTTCTCCCCTAAGGGTCTCTCTGAGGGCTGCAGCTGTTCGGGATCTTGCTTTCTGCTTTAGCAGCCAACTCACTGATTATCCAGAACAGCTGGACGAAATCTCTTCTGTTGCAGATACCCAGTCCCTCCAGAACACAGCAGAAGGAAGCATATGTGCTTCATGTTGAGGCCCAAATCCTATGATTTTCCTCTCTCACAAAAGACATGGAAAGACCATGCAGGTTGGATTTATGGGTGCTTGGGTCTCTGAGGTACATGCTGTCCTGCCTCCTGTCCAACACACAACACAGAAGCTCTTGCTCAGAAGTAAGGAATCAATCTTTACTGAAGCAAAGTAAGGGTACAGACTCAGCAGCAGGCAAAGGGTTATTTCAGCCCCAAAGCTCTTCCTAAGCAAAGGGGTAGCAGGACTAGCCAGGCTAGGAGCAAGAGCCCAAGTTCATGAGTCCAAGGTCAGGACAAGAAGTTCAAAACTATATGGGAGCTCTAGAGTTGTTCCAGCAAATTCTCACCATGCCTACCTGCCAAACTTTTAAAGTTAATGAATAGCACACTCACTTGTTGGATTCCTCACCCTTGTGAGAATTGCAAGCTTGCAGGTGTGCACTTCATCAAGGTGAGTGGATCTGCTCCTTTCTTCCAGGCTGCCACCTGGTCCTGGGAGACAATACACAGCCTGCCTCCCCTTTCCATCTACTGTCTATCCACTGCAAGCTGCAAGTTGGTGCCCTCCCCAGACCCCTGTGGCGGCTGGTGGCTCCATGTCAGTGGGGAAGTGGAATCCACTCCAGCTTTTAGTCTGAATTTTCAAGGAGCCATCAAAGATGCTCAGAACGTTGGGCAGCTCCTTGAAAGGTCAGATTAAAACCCAGAGCAGATTCCACTGCCTCACTGACATGGAGTCACCAGCTGCCAGACCCCAACGATGTTCTTCCCTCCATAGGAGGAGAGGGAAGAGGCGGGACTTCTGCCTCTCCATCAAGAGCTGCCAGGTTTAAGGAGAAGGAAGGACCTCCCTCCATCACCTTCTGTTCCACTGTCTCAGACTCCCCTTCACAATCCTCCTCTTTTCCCTCCTAATCTTCCTCCCTGGCCTGCCAACCCAAGCCTGAGCCTGATGGTGCCTTGGGGCTCACGACACATGCCCACCTCATACATTACATATTTGGTGTCTGAGTGTGCTCATTTGCTCCTCCACTGCACAAAGAGGTCCATAGGTCCAGTGAGCATAGGAAGTGGGCCAAAGATGCTTTTTAGTAATGATGTTCTGAGTTGACTGGAGCATAAAGGACTCACCAGAGGTCAGATCAGTAAGGATCCTGTTGTATTCCAGATGAAATATTTTAATATAATTATCCTGTTTTCCTCCAAGAGCTCAAAGTGGCTCAGTGTGGTTTTCTTCCTCCCATTTTATCCACACAACAACACTGTGAGGTAGGTTAGGTTAACAGATGGCGACTGACCCAAAGGCACCCAGCAAATGTCATTGCTTATTGGGCGTTTGATCCTGGATTTCCCCTCCTAGTTGAATATTCAAACCACAAAATCACAGAGCATCAACGAGTGCTTAATGACTGGCTGTACAGTAAAAAGCCAGAAGTAGTATGCAAAACTTTGTTCTGTTGGTAGATTTTTAATTAGACAGGAGTGGGAAGGCGTTCAAATAAGTTTCCTGAACTGCTGTACAGTTTAAAGTGTTTTATGAAGGCTTGACACTCCAAATTTCCACATTCCTTACTCCCTTACTGTTGAATGACTACAGTGCAGAAGAAATTCTTAAATTTATTTTCTGCAAATAGAAGTTCAACTAGACTGGAACAGTTAACCGCTGTACTACAAAATTACTGTAAATAGCCTGAAGTTAACAGAGAGCTTTTAAAACATATCCTTCCCACTCCCACACCCCCGTTGTTGACTTACTACTTCTTTTTCTTCCAAAGCCAAGAAAACAAAGCCGGATCATAGACTTTCTCTGCTCCAGCCAGCAAAGAGCTGGTCACACACTCTCAGGGGTCCAATCATACCTTGGTGGGCAATGAAGAAGGCACTCTCTGCTTCTGGCAAAGTACTCCTAGCATGGCCTACAGAACATCTGCTCAAGGTCTCTCCTGAATTGTGGCTTTGAATAAATATCCGTGACAGACAGTTCATTAATCTGTTAGGGTACCCAGTGCCTAACAGAGAGTATATTACTTTGTGTGAATAAATAGACTTTGCCCTGAAATAACTCCCTGTCACCCTCAGATTCCCATGTGCTACCTTCATTTTTAAAAAAAACTTTTTTGGCTAACCAAGGATATGTGTCACAAAAGTGTTATGCTTAACACTGCTATGTCAGAAGAAAGTTAAGCTGTTGTGGTTGAACACAGTGACAGTGCCATATATATTGATAAAGAGCTCGTTCTCAGAGTGTGGGTGCTTATGTAGCCAAAACTGCAACATCCACATGAAAAACAGAGGCACATCAGCAGGCTTTGGGCAAACACTAAGGTTTGCAGAAGTACAACATTTTTAAGGACACCCTCCCCCCGAAACAGCCCAATGAGGACTCAAATCCAGAGAGGATTCACTGCCGCACTGACATCAGAGCCACTAGCCTCCACTGCCTGGCACCACTATTTACCTGCCAGATTTTCATCTGGCTTCTTGTACTGGCTCATGTTATTTGTAGATTAGATTGTATGGTTGCCAAATGTCTTCCATTTTTTTTTTAAAAAAGTATCATCCTCCATAGAATTAAAGTAAAAACAATACTTTAAAATGATAGCTAGAATAGCTATCAAACATCAGCAAAAAAAATTTTTTGCTCATTCAAAGGTAAAGAATACAAAAGTGTTGGAATGTCCTATCTTGTCTGTTTTAAGAGGTTTTTTTCTTTGTTTGATGCAGTAAAGTGTTTATTGAATTATCAGGCTAAACGGGGTTAATGTTGAAGGAGTGCTAGTAACACAGTTCAGAGGAGTTCCATTTATATTGGTCAGAGTCTCTTGGCTTAGCTATAGTTACATATCCTAAGCAATAAAATTGTTCCTGATCCTCTTATCAAGCCAAGTATTTTCCTAGAAGCTGGAGAACTTCCTAAAAGCATATAACGTGCTTAACTCATCTGTTAATTCCAACTTTGAACTGGATGTCTCAAGGCTTCACTTACTTTCTATCTCCAGAAAATACAGCCAACCTGTTTTTGCAGTTGAGGGGTGAAATAAAACACAGAGACGTCAGCTTGGGTTGAACAAGGGCCACTTTATTTAAATTATAGAACAAAACCCAATTTAAAGTGACCTGCAGAGGGAAACCTAGGTGCGGGAACTGTCTATAAGCAAGTAGCTTGCCATACAGCTCTCGGGCGACCAGCCCCTGCTGGGGCAAGGGCAAGCCCATCTGCTTACCCTTTACCCCAGCCACACCCTGCAGGTGAGTAGGGGGGCCTTCCCACATCATCCCCACCCAGGGCCGTATAACCCCTGGGTAGATGAGGATAAGTTGGCCCCAGAAGCAGCCCATATCCTGCCCTCGAGCCGTAAAGCCCTGAGAGACAGGCCTCTGGAACCGCCAATCACCTCCAAAGGTCCCTAAGGGGGCCACCTAGCTGTCCTTACCTATTTCCCTTCCCGCACCTTCCCGCACCAGTGCTGAATCCATTGTCCTGTGAGGCATGACCTGCGAATACTTCAATTAGCCAAATGAGCCAAATCTGCCTATTGAAAACAACACCCCCAACCCGATTCCCTCCCAGTCCTATAGTGTGGAGCAGGCAAAAAACCTGCCCGCCAATGAGGGTGGGCAGGATAAAAATTCCTACTCGGCCCTGAAGCGACCCCATAGGCACACCATAAAAGAGGGCGGGCGGGGTGGGCGTCGAGCAGCAGAAGAGGAAGGTGGAAGTGGCGGCTGGACTCAAATAGTCCTATAGACCCCGCCCCTTACGCTGCACGTCGCGCTGACGTCACGGGCGCGACGCGCGATGTTGCCCCATTAACAGATGGGGGCAGCGTCTTCACCCCCACCTGCAATCATGCCCTGCTCGTCAGCTGCGCGGCGAGCGGAGCTTCGTTTGCAGTTGAGGGGTGAAATAAAACACAGAGACGTCAGCTTGGGTTGAACAAGGGCCACTTTATTTAAATTATAGAACAAAACCCAATTTAAAGTGACCTGCAGAGGGAAACCTAGGTGCGGGAACTGTCTATAAGCAAGTAGCTTGCCATACAGCTCTCGGGCGACCAGCCCCTGCTGGGGCAAGGGTAAGCCCATCTGCTTACCCTTTACCCCAGCCACACCCTGCAGGTGAGTAGGGGGGCCTTCCCACATCATCCCCACCCAGGGCCGTATAACCCCTGGGTAGATGAGGATAAGTTGGCCCCAGAAGCAGCCCATATCTTGCCCTCGAGCCGTAAAGCCCTGAGAGACAGGCCTCTGGAACCGCCAATCACCTCCAAAGGTCCCTAAGGGGGCCACCTAGCTGTCCTTACCTATTTCCCTTCCCGCACCTTCCCGCCACAAAAGGGGGACAAATCTCTATTTAGTCCCCCTTTACCCCACTGCCGAGAAACATCTCTCGCAGACACCCCTGCAGGTCGCCCAAAATAAGTCGTTACCTGCATGAGACAGGTGAACGCCATCGGCCCTGTACAGTTCACCCTTCCAGTGCTGAATGCGGGGATGCGGAATGGCCAACCCCCCCTGCCCAAGAAGAGCCCACCGAATTTGCCGGTTGACCTTCTTCCATGCATGATCAATTCCAGCTGGATCCCATATGCCGCGCCATGTCTGACCACATCAGACGCACCAAAGGCCAACGCTGCCTTATCACTTGCATGTCCTTACATGCCTGTAAGCTGAGGGCCTTGCCCTGCTTCACGCCGCGGTCATTACCACCGAGGTGGATGACCATCGCCTGCAGAAATATCTGCACCACACCTTGCTGGAACAGAGCGGGTAGGAGCCACTCCCCATGCATTCCTTGTCGGTCCAGCCACTGCACAACAGCCCCTCTACTGAGGCCCAACTGCGAGCCCATGCTCAAATTCGCTGCCCTCCAGGGTGCCCGGAAGACCATGCTGTGGCTGCATATTAGGTTGTGCATCTGCTCCATCCCTGTCCAGCAACCTGTGAAAACAATGAAGATTGTGAGGCCGCTACATTCCCTTGCCCTCTAAAAGTGGGGAATATAGCCCTTGTATGCATCAGAGGACCAAAGTCCCACGCCCTGTACCAGTGCCTGTGGGAAACTAAAACCTGCTGCCGTAAAAGCAGCCCCAATTCGAGATGAATAGGTTCCAACTGTAAGGTGTCGTACCCCAGCCCCTACAATGCTTGTTTGTGAGGCTGCCGCATCCCCCTGCCCTCTAAAAGGGGGGAATATAGCCATTATATGCACCAGAGGCCCAAAGTCCCACTTCCTGTACCAGTGCCAGGAGGAAACCAAAAACCTGCTGCCATAGAAGCAGCTCCCATTTTAATTGAATAGGTTCCAGACTGGAAGGGGTCATACCCCAGCCCCTGCAATGCTTGTTTTGTTAACGCCAAAACTGGTATTGTTGACCCAGACAGGCATATATGGCCTATAGCTAGGGGGTCCAGATTAGCCTGGGTGAATAAATATCCTTCGGCAGAGGTTGGGCGCTGAGGCAAGGTCAACCGTATGTGCCTTCCCTTACACCTCTGGTCCGTTCTAGACCTTCCACGTTGAGCAAGCATAACCCCCCCTCCCTGGAAACATCAAAACTGGAGGGCATGTCGAGAGAGGTCTCACGTAGAGCCAGCCACCACCTCTTTTCTCCTGAAAGCCTCAAAACAGTGTATGAGCCACTGCCTGGAATAGCTTGGGTCTTCACTGAAGGAACAGACCGTTTCCCACTGGTCCACTACACCCATAAAATGTCCAGCGAGAAGGGTCGATGGGGATAGGGAAAAAACCGCCAGCCTGGCGAAGAAAGCTTACCTCTAAGTGTTCCCACTGCCATGCCCCTTCTCCTGCCGTGCCGTCTATCAGGAATATCAGCAGGTGAGTCACCGGAAAGGCCACTCTGGCATATAGCCCTTGCCGGCCCAGAATTCCTGAATACCTGTTTCTGGAAGCTGGCGAACATGCTGGGGGCAATGTAACCCATTGAATCCAAGGGAATTCCAGCGCGCAGCTCACGGGATTAGCCCCCCTTCACACTGCCCCTGCTGCCCTATTCTGCATTCTGATAGCTGGTGATCATGCTAGGGCAATAGATAGGCTTATGGCCTTCTCTGACTCCCTGCATAAACTTCTCCCAGAACAACGGGACAGGCAAGGGCCATGAATTCTAGTGTTCCTAATTATAAGAGAGTTATGATACCCAACCCCAGGCCATGAGCTCTTCTGTCCAAAAGTCGCCTTCCAACCCTGGAAAAGAGTTAATGAAAGGTAACATTCATAGTTAAAACCCCTTCCCGAATCCAGGCTTGCAACTGCAGGAAAGGGAACCACACGGCCAGGTCGGTGCATAAGGCAGCCATAACCCTGAATTTGTAGTATGGGTGTTTAAGCCCCATCATAGCATAATAACCCCATTAAAATAACCCCAACATCAAGAGGGCCGAAAGGAAACACTTCATGGTCCCAATCCAGGATCTCATCTGGGATGGTTCAAGCTTGCCCCTGTGTGCTTTCAGCCCTGGGCAAGAGTCAATCTTGTTACAGAAATGTGAACACCGGGGCAGGATCCTTCATACTATAAGCTGAAACCTCAGGTGCTAACATGCCTCCCACAAGCTGCCATACCTATGAACATCCACTCAGACAGATAGTGCCCCACTGCTTAGGAGCCCACTTGTCTCCTGACTGCCCCCTCACGGAAGGCTCTGAAGCACTCCATGCGAGAATTATAGCATTCCGTAGGTAATGTTCTGCCACTACAAATGCATAAGGCATATGCGCGCACTATGATGATGGAGTGCAGCTCACTGATCCTAGACTAACTAGTGTGGACCCCTCACTGCCTGCCCCTTTGAATAAGACTGGCGTGACCAAGTGTACTTCTGTACATTCTGACCACAGCCGTTATTGCCATGACTAAACGGGGTGAAGATTGTAGGCCATGAGGGCCAGCTGCGAGTTGGAGGCCATGAAGGCCAGCCAGGAGTTGGGGTATGAGACTGGGAAACAAAAGGCAAACACCATAACATAAAACCTACCCTTAAACCGGGTAGCCTGCTAACCAAGTTCACAGTACCCGGAGTCTAACTGGGGAAGGGACACCTGTCCCTAAGCAGCCGGTGGCTCCTTCTTACCCTTTTGAAGGCCTGTTGCCTCCTATCTCCCTGTTGCACATATCCGTTGAACATGACCCAGCAGTGTGATGCTGCAGCAAAAAGGGCAAATGCGGTTTTGGGCTGCATAAACAGAGCCATAGTTTCCAGGTCGAGGGAAGTAATAGTCCCACTATATTCTGCATTAGTCAGGCCTCATCTGGAATACTGCGCTCAGCTCTGGGCGCCTCACTTTAAGAAAAATATAGACAAGTTAGAGCGGGCTCAGAAGAGGGCAACGAGGATGATAGCCGGTATGGAGAACAAGTCTTATGAGGAAAGGTTGAAGGAACTTGGCATGTTCAGTCTGGTGAAGAGAAGGCTGAGGGGTGACATGATTGCACTCCCCAAGTACCCGAAGGGCTGTCACACAGAGGAGGGTACAGATTTGTTCTCTGCTGCCCCAGAGGGTAGGGCTAGGTCTAATGGTTTTAAGTTGCAGGAGCATAGATTCAGATTGGACAGTAGAAGGAACTTCATGACAGTAAAGGCAGTTCGGCAATGGAACCGACTGCCTAGGGAGGTGGTGGGATCCCCTTTGCTGGATGTCTTCAAGCAGAGGCTGGACAGCCATCTGCGGGAGATGCTCCAGCTGTGGATTTGCTGCTGTGAGCAGGGGGTTGGACTCGATGGCCTATAAGGCCCCTTCCAACTCTATGATTCTATGGTGCTAGCATCAACCCTTTTTTCCAGGGATTGGCACTGTAAGGCAGCTGCTAAGATCTCACTGCCTCAGGTAAACTCACAGACACTACTTGGGAGCAGCAGCTCCTTGGAGTTACAAGCCCCATTGCGTGGGTGGGTGATTGTCTGCTATGCCTCCCCCCCCACTTTGTGCCATGCACAGCAACACCTCCTTCTCAGAAGTCCGGTGGCACAGGGCAATTGCTGCTCTCGCGCCTCAGAAAGTGAGTAGTGTTGCAAGGAGCAGTTGCCACTGCCTCCAGTGCCACGCCTGCCCTCTTGCTCTAGGCCTGGCTGTGTAACAGCAAGGATGAGGAGCACTGAACTGCCACGGGAGACAATGCAAATGAGGAAGAGGAGGTGGCAACTGCTCTTGCCTCTGCCCCCCCTCTAGTTGGCATGACAAAGAGAACTTGGAACAAAGGGGCATCTAGAGAGAAAGGAGGCAGGGGAAAAGAGTATAACCCCAGACAGCACATGCTGAGGACTAGGCCCTATGCTGCTGCCAGAGATCAGCCTCTGCCTGTTCACTTGTTTTCCCTTGTACGTTTTGTCTCAGTTTCTACAAATGCTAGAAACGTACTATTTTTATTTTTATTTTTTAAATGAAAGCTGGGAGCATTATTCACCCAGGAAGGAACAAGTGCCCCCTTGCCCTCTCCGTTGGGGACGCCCATGGCTCACGACCTGCTTGCGAGCTTCCCATACTGGGCATTTGGTTGGCCATTTTGAGAACAGAGCCCTGGACTAGGTAGGCCTCTGGCCTGATCCAGCAGGGCTCCTGTTATACCCACTCTGTCGCCCTGGATGGCGCCTCTGCCACTCTCTACTTATGGCCGCCCATGGTGGCCCCTCCCCGCTCCTTGCCCCCACCACCACTGGGGGTGGGCATCTCCCCCCCGCTTTGGGGGCCTTTCCTTTCCCTTTTGGCCCCCCTTGTCCTTTCTTGGGTGGCATATCTAGCTGATTTGGGGCTCCCTGGCCCAACCCTGTCTAGAGAGGGAGATTGGGGCCCCGCTTACAAAATGACGTGATTTCAAAACGTTGTGAAGGGGCCCGCCTGCTTATTCTATACCCCCTCCCGGCACCCAATTATCCAGGGGGGGAGCCTAATTGGCCTGCACGCAGCAAGGATTGATGGTTGGGGTCGTGCACCACCTACCCCCGCGTTAATTAAAATTAAAATTTAAAAATTGCCGGCCAAAGGCCGTCTCGCCTGTGGTCCTCGCCGCTGCTGGCTCCGATCCTGCGCTGCCGCCTCGTAGTGACTGCACTGCCGCTGCCGCCGCAGGGCCTCCCAAGGCCAGGAGCCTCGCCACGTAGGCCTTGGTGCCAGCCACCAAGCCTCGCCATGCGCCACCTCGCCGCTGCTGCCTCCCTGTCTCCCGATGAGGCGGGGGGGGCTCGCTGCCGCACAGTCAGCCTGGCCTCAGAAAGCCTCCGGAGGCCCACGTGCATCGAGCAGCAGAAGAGGAAGGTGGAAGGGGCGGCTGGACTCAAATAGTCCTATAGACCCCGCCCCTGACGCTGCACGTCGCGCTGACGTCACGGGCGCGACGCGCGATGTTGCCCCATTAACAGATGGGGGCAGCGTCTTCACCCCCACCTGCAATCATGCCCCGCTCGTCAGCTGCGCGGCGAGCGGAGCTTCGTTTCTCAGGGTGCTGAGAGTGGTATGACATAGAGGCTTCATTGCCTATTGTGTGTACATTCATCTCATTGTACAGTATCTGGTCAACAGAATTTGCAGGGGGTTTGCTTCAAAAATGGCACCACCGGTTTAGAGATGTAACATTTCAGGAAATTTTGAAGCCCCTGGGAAGAAATGGAAATTTTGGGGGGAAACAGAAAAATATGCAATACTTTTTTTTTATTGCCCTTTACGGACTGAAAATCACTTTGTTACTTTAGGAACACAAAATGTTTATGTATAACTTGCTTTGCCATTAAATTATCCTGTTTGGTATATTAAAAGTATAATTTATTCAGAGAATAATTACACACTGAATTTGATTTTCAAAATTTTTAATACAAATAGAGCTACAAACTGCTGAACTGCAAAGAACCTAGCTTCTCTTTCGTTTTGCCAGTTTATGAGGAGCAGGCAAAAAACAATAAAAACAGGAGAGATCATCATTACAGTAAAAAAGGAAAATTATTATGTATTCTGAAAATTATTATGTCTCCTCCAGTCTTCCTCAGTGTCAAGCAGTAAAAACATCACTAATTCCCATTAAATAGCTGAGAAAAATTTGAGGGGAGGGGAAATAAGACTCAGTTAATACTACATGCAATTAATCAGTCTCATTTTCTGAGCTGTCGCCATCAGATTCTGCCTCTTCCGATATATCGTCATATTTAGCATGGACTTCTGAAAACAGGTTTGCCTGGATTGAAACAAGCTTCCATACCCTGCCACATGTCATAGTTTAACATCTTTCAGTTTTTCCATTTTGGGGGAAAAACAAAACAAGGCTTTGGAAAAAACTGGAAAAATACATCCCCCCTCTGGATTTTTTCTGTGTTTTTCCCAGGCTGTTTCACCAGAGCCAATAGTGGGACAAAACAAACTAGTGTGCACGTCACATGTAACAATGCCCCTGCCACTCCATGAAAACAATTAATCTGAAGCCATTATCTTCATGCTGTCAACTTGGCAGTTCATGTGTAGCCTGATGCTATGCAAAATTAGACACATCTAAGCCAGCTCTGCAGCCAGTTCTTCCTTGTTAGATGGGGCAGTAACATTTCTAAGTGGGGCATTTTTGAGGGAGAGGAGGCGCATAACATCAGCAAATCCTCCCCCACCCCCACTCACTGGTGGAGAGGATGTGAGGGTCAAGTCAGGGGAAAGGAAAGCAAAAGTTGGTGTCCTTCCCCTTCACTCCTCCATGCAGGGAGTGTGTTAACTTACATAACGGGCTATGTAAAGGTCACGTTAACAGAATGTTTAGTATGAACACCAGGAATTAAATGACAGGCATATTTTTTGTTTCATAAGAAAAAAGGTTATTAAGGATACAATGAACAAGTGGATGCCATGAAGTGTTAACTCCTCCCTGAGAGTCCCTTCTTCAGGGACCTTTAGATTTGCCTTCCTGTTGGACGGTCAAGGGAAAACCTTTTAACTTGCTGCTAAATAAAGAACTACCGAAGCGATTGGAAACTGATTGAGGAAAACACAATGACCTTTTAATATTTTTGTTAATTTTTATATAAATATATGTAAACAGCAGTAACCAAATAACAAGCGTACATAGTCACTGAGGATTAGCATCATATCAAGTGTGTGAAGCTGAAATGACTTTTGGGTCACCTTTCATTTTAGTTTGTTTAAATGTAATATTATCAGAGCTTGGAAGATTACTTTAAAAAAGTAATAAATTACAGTTACAATTGCATGGCCCAAAAAAGTAGTAATTGCCGTTACAATTGCTCTGAAAGTAACTGATTACTTTAATTTTTCTAAAAAGTAATAACTACAATTACATTTCAGTTACTTTAAAAAAAACGCTTACAAGGTGCTGGCCTTGGCTACTGCACATCTAACTAGCCTAAAACAACATTAAAAATAAACACACCTATACAGAGGTAGTAGAATAATTCTTTTTATCCATAAGATAGCAATGGTGGTCTTTCTGCTGATAAGGGAGGGAGGGAGGGAGGGAGGCAGAGGCCACAGCTCAGATCTTTGCATGCCAAACCAAGTGCAACACCCCCTCAGCCAGCAAGCATAATCTCTCTCACTTAACCATCTCCCAGACCCTGCCCTGCCATCAACTAAGGGACACTCACCCAAGCAAACATTTTCCCCTGAGATGCAAAAATTTAAAATACTGCAAATGCAGCACAGTAGCCAGAGAGGGTGGTAGAGGCCACTTTGTGTGCCAAGTGCACGTGTGCGCGCGCACACACACACACACATGTTGTCATCTTTCACCTTCACAGTTCTTTATGGCCATTCTGCTGCTGCCTCCTTCTCCTTTATTCATGTTCTTGCCCTTTGGCTCCTTTTTCCCTCCACTACATTCTTCATCACCACCATCCATTTTTTAAAACAACTGTTTTCTCCACTCCACCTCGTCTCACTCTCCACCTTCTCCCTTGTTGCCTCCTACACAGAGAACAAGGGAAGAGTGACGCTGCACAGAAGCCCAGTTTGAGGCACATGATTTTCATCCACAAATCAGAGGAGCAGAAGACTTCCCCTGCTTCCTCCCCCCCAAGTAATGCCCCAAAGTAATGCTGGAAACATTACCATTGTTCCACAAAAGTAATAAAATTACTCCTAGTTCTATTACAATCAAAATGTAAAGGAATTACCCATTTGTTCCTCAGAAAAGTAATGAATTACAAGTAATTGTTACTTATAACGAATTACTTCCAAGCTGTGAATATTATAAATATTATATGAAAAAATAGAAACATTTAACCTGATACATCAAATACATCTGCATATAAAGATCAACCATATTATGGAGCTTTTAAACAAATTATTCCATGCTTTTAAAACATTACTTTTATTTCAGTCTGCAAAATTAAAAAAAACCCTTATTGACAATAGAAAAGATTACTATAAACAGAAAAAGTATTGTAATAGCCACAATGTTAAGTTATATATATTGTTATTGAGACAAACAGAGAATCATTATGTTACTGTTCATGTCCAAGAAAACCCAGCTAGATCACTTCCGGACAGTATGTACATTCTATATGCCTCCATCAGGGGGCACTCCAAATGTATGTTATGCAAGACATCATGAAAGTGAGCGATTTGTAGATACTTAAGATGGAAAATATAAGAGTGCACAAGTGAATCCCTGTTGGTTGTACCTATAAAGATATATTGGGGCTATAAATGATAAATTATATCCTACAAGGACATACACATCCACTCTGTATGATAGATTATCATCATCATGAATTAGGAAAAAAGTTTCTCAGGGGTGGTGGACCTCACCATTAGCAGTGGCAGTTGCAAAGCTTCTTTCATTTCTCTTAAGATTTTCTCCTGTCATAAGCAGCAGCAACAACTATATTGGCATTTTGAATCCCCCCAGTGCCTTGGATAGTCCTAGCATCAATCTGGAATGTTATGGTGGGGTAGAGGGGTGGGAATAGAAATGGCAGCCACCACAAAGACATAGTGGGAAATCTTGGTGAAGGTTCTGCAAAGGAGGTCTTTTTTTCCCTAGGGGAGTAAGAGAAAAAAAATCTGGAATGTTATTGGAAAAAATTATTCTGAGAAAAATTGGCTCAGCTCTAGATTCAACTGGCGTTCTAAACAGCTTCTGGATCTGTGCGCTATCTAATACTTCACCCCAGACAGTAAAATGTCCCAGCCTTGGTAACAGACTGCAGAGAGTCCTCTCTACAACAGTTACTTCAAACACCTTTCCCCCTCACTCAAGGCTTTTTGTATTGTCAAATCATGTCAGCTCTCTTTCTCTGCCCTAAATAAGATTTCCAGTCCTCAGCATTTCACTTGATGGTTTCCTTCCTTCCTCAGCAGCTTTGCTTCAAGTGGGTATGCTTATACTCTGCACATGCTCAATTTAATACAGAGAAGCCAGAGTTGCAGCAGGCAGTTACCTCAATGGAGACCTTTTTGTATTTTGTGGCTTTGGGGGCTGGTTTTATCCAATCTCCATTTCTGGCTCTGTGTGTGTGTGCAATTTCATTCAAACCTTTGGAGCTGAAAGGTAAATTGATAAAGGGGAGGGAGCATGTAGGGACGGGAAGGAAATTCAATTCAGTCCACAGTTAAAGGCGAACCTAGCTAATTTGCACATTCTGAAACAATGCAGACAGTGAAACACAGCTGTCTTTCACACTTTGTACTTCTCTGAATTTTGCAATGCAGTTCTCCAGCCAAGTAATGTGTACAAAAATGCATATACTAGGCTAAGGTGTGCATAAAAATGCATGGATGAGTGAAAATAATATTAAAAATGCATTATATTCAGGAAAATGTCTTTGCAAAACTGTACTTTTGGCAAAATTGCA
The DNA here is from genome assembly GCF_030035675.1 of Rhineura floridana. Lineage (NCBI taxonomy): Eukaryota > Metazoa > Chordata > Lepidosauria > Squamata > Rhineuridae > Rhineura > Rhineura floridana. The sequence goes on from NC_084487.1 coordinate 36,290,549, forward strand.
TGGGAAAACATGTATATTAGGAGAAACTAGCACTAAAACAATGATGAATTTTCATGAGGACTGTTTTTTCCTGGCAAACGGATGTGGAAATTGTTATGTAAATTTGTATAGATATTAGCAGAGATTGTCAATGATCTGAGATGCGTTTGTGCCAATGTGTGCATTTACCTGAGTAGCAAGCTTTTACCCTGCATTTAGATCACTGAGACTTAAGACTTAGTAAAATAAGAAAAGCTACTTTATTTATAGAAATACATAGTACATAGTAGATAGGAAAGGCATACCTAGTTCTAACTAAGTTGGAGACGCAACGCCCAGACGTGGGAGTTGCTCTCATGGATTAAGAGCAGACTTTCCCAACCAGTGTGCCTCCAGATGTTGTTGGACCACAACTCCTATCAGCCTCAGCCAGCATTGCCAATGGCTGAGGCTGATGGGAGTTGTGGTCCAACAACATCTGGAGGCACACCGGTTGGGAAAGGCTGCTCAAGAGGGAGAGAGCAGAGACAAAGGTGTCTCCTGTCTCTCAGACAGTCAAAGAAGAGAAGAAAGGGCAGAAGGAGGAGGGGCAGATAAGCTTCCCTAAGCATACCAGTCTAACGACAGAAGGAAGTCAGTCAGAGCATCACAGGTAAAGGTAATCAAACCTATCCACCTGGAGGACCCTAACTCTATCTCCCTTCTGGAACATAAAAAAAAGAACAAAACAGGAGTTGCTCTTGCCCCGCTTCCAACAGAAATGTGGAGAACTGAACTTCAGACTAGAAAAATGAGAAACAGAGGAACTCAGACTGACAGATTTGCCCATCCCTAGCACTGTGTGAAATGACCAGTCAAATGGAAAGGGAATGGTTAAAAATACCCAAGAAACCCAATTGTCTGTATAGAATGGTAGCCTTTTCACTGAACAAATGCTATCTTAGCCTCACCTTTAAGTTGTAAGAGCACAGGATGTATAGAATACCACAAAAACTATCTACGTTTCTCTCACTACTACAGCAAATGTCGTTCATGACCACCTGAGGGGGTCTGTTTTCTTATTGGCCTCGGGAAGTCTTTTTTTGGGGGGCGGGGGTGTTGCCAGCTACTGCTGGCTTCTAACAGAAAGATAACCACAAGCTGCAGAAAATATAAATAAACTGCAGCACAATATTTTTAGACACTAAAACTGACTTTTTTTCCTTGCCGGTTCCAAGAAAGCATTATAGCAGAAGAGGAAGATTATACCTCAGCCAAAAAGCACACTCTTTTCCCCTCCCCCCTGCATCCTTATCTCTTACACCTCACTGTCCACAGCTTCTCCAATTTGATTTTCTTCTCTGCTTCTGCTGCTAAAACTCCACTCCACAGCAGGGGGGGTGGGGAAAGACGAAGGTTTCCTATGTATGAGAAGGAATTAATGTGCCAATACAATTTGAGCAGATGGATGAGTGTTGTTTCTTACCTTTACTTCTACCTTACATTTGCTTACTGATTATCAATGATCATAGCTATAGTGTTATTTATTGGGGAGGAGATCACTTATTCTCTAATTTAGTTACAGTTTCTGGTAGGGCTATCACCTGATTAAAGAAATCTTAGTTAAGAACAAAAAAAGCAACAACCCAACAACAACATATTGTATATTTCATATCCTAGAAGAGACATTCCTTCCTTTGTAAAAGAGTGAAGCGGGATTGCTTCTTCTAAAATGCACCTGCTAGAACTGCGCACCAGATCTGGCCAAATCCTGAACAAAACTGGGCCATTCTAGGGAATCCAGACTTTGCCTGAGCTGGGTAGAGATAGCCTTGGATCACCCCGAGGTGAGTCCAATTACCCAGAGCAGTTGGGGGACTGTCAGGTGTTGGAGCCTTGGGAGGAAGCCAGAAGAAAAGGCGAGCCAAAAGGAAGGAAGGGAAGCAGGTAAGGGCAGGAAGATTGGGTGGGAAGGAACACACAGAAGCTGTGTTGCAGGGGTCTGCTTTGCAAGTGCCTTCCCCTCAGGGGATTGAAACCTGCAGGGTGCTTTTTTGCAAGGGCCTTCCCTGCAGGGAAGGTGCTTGTGAAGAAGCACCCCGGCACCCTGTTCTCAGTCGGGAGGGGGAAAGGAGTGTCTCCTTTCTCCCCCCATCCAAGAACAAGGGGGTTCAATCCTGTGGGGTGCTTCCCCCCCCAAAATACCTCGACTTCTGCTCTCAGTTGGGAGGGGGGTAGTGTCTGCAGGGCGCTGCTTCCACTAAAGGAAATGCCCCAAGGGTGTGCTTCCTCAAATGCAGTTCTTTTCATAGACTCCTGCTTGCTAATAGGAAGAGAAGATAACCGCCCAACATTTGATAAAGGAAATACGTATCAGGAGTGCATTTTGGTAATTTTATTTATTTATTTACTTTATTTCATCTATATACCATCTTTCCTCAAAGGAGCTCAAAGTAATGTAGGTGGCTCTCCCCTCTTCATTTTATCCTCACAACAACCCTGTGATGTAGGTTTACCCTGAGAGACAGTGATTGGCCCAAGGTCACCCAGTGAGCTTCATGGCTGAGTGGGGATTTGCACTCTGGTCTTCCAGGTCCTAGGCCAACAGTCTAACTACTACACCACATTGGCTCTCATTTTAGACTCTACAATGGTCTTATCACCACACTGCCATCCTTTAGGTCAGTGGTGGGGAACCTCAGGCCGGTGGGGTCAAATGCTGCCCTCCAAGCCCCTCTGTCTCACCTTTGGACTCCTCCCCATGCCACACCCTTCACTGGCTATGTTTCACATCGTCCTTGACCATTGTGGCCAAGCTGCTGTGTGTCCTTGAATTCTGTCCGTCCCTCTTGCTTGCCCGGATGGAGGACAGAGAGGGGTGTGTGAGTATGCGTAGAAACTAGACTACTGTACAAAGGTAAAATTTACACGTGTTGTTCTGTCCAAATAAAAAAAGTCTTCATAGGGCATTGAAAATACCACAAAGAAGGTATTTTCTGATAATGTGTGAACCACCCAGAGGATCCTATTGACTGGGTGGGCAAGAAGTGTCCTAAATAAATAATAAAATAAAATAAATAATGGGACACATTCCCCATAGAGCTTGCCAGGCACCTTCTTTGTGGTCTTTTTGGTGCCAAGTGAAGACTGCCTCCCACGCCATGCTCAGGCTTTTACATTGTGAAGTTTTTAATCTGCAGAATTTTAGTGGATTTAATGTTCCATCCATTTTATTTTATTGGTACTATATTTCTTAATGTTGTTTTATTCTCTGCTGGCTGACATTTTTAAGCTGGAATTTCTTTAGTGTGTTTGTGAGCTGTGATTATAACTGTATTTTAACATTTTCTTGTTTGTAAGCCTTCTGGAGAACACTGTTAGTGGATGGCACAGAAATGCTGAGAAGTAAATACATAAATAAAACCCATTAAAAGCTCCTGTTCCAGACTTTGACCAATGCTTTGGAAAGCATCCAGCTGTGAGAAGCCTTAACCCAGAGGGCTGCAGCTTCTTCTTCTGCTTTTCAAGCTAAAGAAACTCCATCTTATTGGATTTATATATGAGATAAGGGGGCATATAGACCAGCATTGGCTAGCAATGGGTGAGATCACATTTAAAGCCAGATATATCAAATCTGCACTTTCTGAAACAACATGAGAAATGAAACACCTTCAAAAATTGCACTTATCCGAATTATGTGATGTAGTTCTCCAACTAAGCAATGTTTGCAGAAATGCATATATTAGAGGACAGTGTGCATAAAAATGAATATATTAGTGAAAATAACATACAAAAATGCATGACATTACCAGACATTGCTTGCAGAAATATGTACATTAGTCAAAACTGCATACAAAAATTGTTTAGTAGGAGAAATTCTCACTAAAATGCTAGATAATTTTCATGAGGATTTTTTTTTTAAAAAAAATAGCAAATTGCTGCAGAAATGTAGAGAATCAAAGTTATGATTGGAACTATTAGAAATGGAGAGAATCAAAATTGATTAGAACTCCCAGCTGTGCTGGTTGGGGCTGATGGGAGTTGTAGTCCAAAACATCTGGAGGGTGACACTTTGGCCAAGGGCCAAGGCTGATATAGACAATTGTGCCTGCACTGAATAGTGAGTGTAAAGAGAGATAAACAATACAAGCAAGAACTTTCCTGTGTTCTCAGGAAAGATGGATGCATGAATAAGCCTTGTCAGGTGTCTTGGTACTGAATCTTAGTGCTGAATGCAGAGCTGAACCCTTATAAGCCCAGGTTTACATTTAGCAATGAAATGTGTTTTGTTCTGGTGAAAAGAGGGACTTTCACCCTACAGCTACTTTACACAAATCTGAAAGGTTGTTTCTGGGTGTCTGAGCAGAGCTTAATTTATTCTGGGGCTTATCCCTGGAGCATGCAATGGAAAATAAAGGAAAATTATGGCGAGCAGGTGCAGAATCCATTTCCTTTAAGAGAGTCAGTATAGAGAATTCCCACACATGGGTCTGCAGGGAAGGGCTTCCAGATTAGAGGATGGCGTTTCGGACAGAAGTGAGCCCCAGTATCTCTCTCCTCCATGCCCCACCTCCAAGTTTAACCACAGAGCTAAGTGTGTATCAACAGTTGGTGTGTGTGTGCAACCTCTATTGATTTTATCTGAGAGGAGGATGGGTCCCTTGGCTGGCTTTCTTTCCTTTCAAGAGAGAACTGCTTGATATTTATTCATATAGAAATGTATTCAACACCTGCTGTTACCACTTTCACAGCTCACTGTTTATACTTTAGTTGTAAATCGCAGTATCTTCAACTCCCTGCCCTGTCAGCTGAAAGATCTACAGCCCTGTTTACATTGGTTATCAAGGTAACGGGGCCTTGGGTTTCCATTTACTTACAGCAGCTGGCCATGTTTTTCAGAGGCTCTATTGATCTGGAAAGGCGACTTATACCAGATTCAACTGTTAGTCCCTCTAGCTCATTATTGTCCACTCCAGTGGCAGCTAGTGGTTCCATGTCAGTGGGGCAGTGGAATCCATTATGGATTTTTAGTCAGAACTTTCAAGGAGCTATCCAAGGTGCTGAATTCCAGTGCCCCACTGACATAGAGCCACCAGCCGCCACTGTGACTCTACTCCAGGGATGGGAATCTATGGCCCTCCCGATGTTGTTGGACTCCAACTCCCATCAGCCTCAGCCAACATAGCCAATGCTCAGGGATGATGGAAGAGTTAGTCCAGCAAATATCTGGAGAGCCACAGGTTCCCCATTTCTGGTCTATTCTGACTGGCAGGGTCTCAGACAGAGATGCAGAGTAGGCCCAAGATATTTTGCTGCCTGCGGTGAAGGACAAGATGGGGGTACCTCCATCTACATATGGAAGCTGACCAGACTAGCAGTTGAGTCTTACTTCACCACTGGGGATAAAACAGTGTCGGTCACATCCACACCAAACCTTTAAAGTATGTGTCTTCCTCCAAAGAATTCTGGGAACTGGGTGCTGGGAATTGTAGCTCTGTGAGGGGTAAAGTACAGTTCCCAGGATTTTTGGGGAGAAGTCACACGCTTTAAATGTGCTGGAAATATATGGTGTGGATGTGACTGTCCTCCACTGCACCAGAGAGCAGCAGGCTAGTTTAGGAGGCACAGGACAGGCCACATGGCACACCTGACTCTGTCCTCCAGCACAGGGGAATGGCTGGAGGGCTCAGTAGGATTGTTTGTCGGGAGTACCTCAATACCACATCTGCCAGCATCCTTTGACTGAGGTAGTCATCTCACTCTGCCTAATGGTAGGGCCAGCCCTGCAGATAGGTCTTTCACGTCACCTCCTATTGATCCTTTAAACTGAAGATGACAGGATTTAATCTGCATACAAAGTATGCGCTCAGCCACCAAAGTGAATTTGCCAGGGCCTGAATTTGCTTTGCCTGTTTTGCATCCCAGAGTTCTATCCTGTGAGGTTACAGAGGTGGTTCCACATGGACACTTTATGTCTAATAGTAATTTTTCATACACAACCACTTTCCACATCAATTCTGAGGCATCTGGTATTTTCAGTAGTCCTGCACAAGCTTATCTTGGCTATGTGGCTAATCAGGCTCCTCACTCATCTTCTACTTCCCTGCCATTTCTGCCAATGTTTCCAAAGTAGCTTTGCTCCTGTATTCCTGACACACATAACATTTTCAGATGAACTTCCCCTCCCTTATAGTCCTGCCAGGAAATGTTTCACAGGCCTTAATTTCTGCAGCCTGCTGATAAAAGCATGGGAGTAAGGCCAATTTTTTAAAAATGGCAACCCTACTATAACAACTTAGGTTTGGTTGAGCGATGGGGACTAGTGCAAAGTCACTCAATCAACTTCATAGTTTAGCAGGGATTTGACATGAGCCCTCACCTGCACTCCATCCAATGCTGCCCACTTTGCTTTTAAAGAAAATACCCATCTTAGGAGCTTGATTGCTAGCATCTGACAGCTGATTGCAGGAAATAGTGGACAAACTCCCTGTGTAGATAAAGACCTTCAATACTCATACAAGCGGAATATGATAATCCCAGGCAGAAAGGACACTTCCAAAGCAGAATTTCCAAAGCCACCGTGGTGGTCATATAACTGGTCCACATTAATGAACAATGCTTTGTAATTCTTCTGGCTGGATGTAATGTGTGAAGTGATTCTGAAACTCATTATAGAAATGTGGGTTTGCATTATCTCAGGAGACCTTCATGTGATCCATCATTACTCTTTGCTTGAAATTTCACCTAGTGTTACTATTACCTAAAAATAAAAATGTGCACATTCTGTTCAGCAGATTGGGGGGTGGGGGTGGGGGAAAGCTGCATATCAGAAACAGAAAATGCATTTCTTGCATTTCTAAGCATCTATTCCATGGAACGATAACCTTTTGGAGGGGGAGGGGCAGTCTTTCTGACACATTATTGAAAAGGAGAACATAAGAAAGATCGTAAAGCAGTTTGAAACTGAAAGTGCTAGATGAATAATAAATGGTAAGTTTTTATGTAGCAATTCACTCACTGTAGACCTTACATTCTGGGGCCAGAAACAGACATTTCATTATACATATGGCTGCCTGCTAAAACAGCAGCTGTATGTCTGCTCCTCTTCCTTCCCCCTTTCAGCGGCGGCTGGTGGCTCCATGTCAGTGGAGCAGTGGAATCTGCCCCAAGTTTTAGTCTGAAATTTACAGAGCTGTCCAAGGTGCAAAGGAGTAGATTCCACTGCGTCACTGACATGGAGCCACCAGCCACCCTGCTCTCTTTCCTATAGCATCTAGTGATGCAGAATGCATAAACGTGACATAAGTAGGTGGCATGTTTTCTCTCACCCTAAGCCACATTATTATTGGTTTGTATCCAGCTTTAGTAATATGTTAGTAAAGCTACTGATATTAATGGGTATAACTTATTTATTTATTTTGATTTCTTATCTGCCCTTCACCACAAGGTCCCAGGGCAAGTTACAAGAATGAAATATACCATTATTTAATTTTAAAAAAACCAGTTACGACCATTAAACAAGTGTTAAAACAATTATGGTTGAGAGACTTTATTGTTATTGTTTTTACAATATGGAGGAACATACAAAAACATATTTATAAAACATTTATAAAACATTAAATTTCAATCTGATAAAACATGGATAAAACCCTAAAACTACGAATGGGAGTAATAAGAGTTTACTACATTTGTTTAGATTAGGAGCACATCAACTGAGCTCCCCTTAGCTTTTAACACTGTGTAATTCAGGAAGGCCATTCTGATCTTTGTTGCAGCTACTACAAGTAAGGCTAGCCTAAAAATGACAAATTTATCTGAATCTGGCAGCAGCCATCTGATCTTAAGTTCATCTGGTTGGCCTTCTAAAGAAGTCTGAAAAGGAAGGATGAACTTGGCCCTTGGGGAATTTTATAAAAGGCAGTATAGGATATAATGCCCCATACCTTCAATTTGCCCTGATCTACATATACACAGGCGATCTTTTGATTTTTTTGGTGTATCTATTAGCCAGATATTCAGTGGGCATCAGCTGAAATCTGAGCTGAATGAAAGCTCACCTTACAGGGAAAAAAGTTAACTGCCACAAATAAGTGGCCCTTTAGTGGTCTGATTTGATTTTGGCATACCAAATGACAAACTTACCATTCTGTATATATTCAAAACCTTTTTGAGCATCTTTGACAAAAACTAAGTCCCGGATCTTATGCTCGGATGCATCCTGCATTGTCATAGCCGAGGAGATTGAGAAACTCAACATCAGGCATCTGCAGGATTGTATCCAACCTTCTTGGTTCTGTAGTTCCAAAACGCAGAATTTTGCTAAATGGTGTTCTGAACAAGTAAAAAAACAAAACAAAACAATTCCATCTATAAAAACAGTACAAACATTTAAAAACAATTCCACATACAAAAAAGTTCAAAAATAGTTCCAATACAGATACAGACTGGGATAAAGATCTCCACTTAAAAGGCTCATTGAACCTTAGGTCCATTAACTTCAGTTTTGCATCTGCCATAATGCCAAGTTGTTGCCTATGTCATACTATGAGATGAAAATAGCAACTCATGGCTGGTGAAATACAGGGTGAGCATTTAAAAAAAAATTGGGGTGAGCATTAGCGTGTCCCCATTGGAGCAGCCTCCTAGCCTGAAGAAAGAATTCACCCATGAAATGAGTAAGAGTGGACTCAAATTCATTGCAAGCAGGTTAGAGCTGGCATAGTTGGATATAGCATTCAGAGCAGCTGCCTTGGCTCCTCTGTAAAATCATTTTTCAGTTAGCATTATTCCAGCAATGTCAAACAGTAAAAGCTGTTCTGGACTGGCAAAATGCAATGGGGAAAAAATGGCAAAAGACCACTTTGTGAATCAAGAAAGATAAATGAACTATGTCGGAATTTGACAAACATTTTAGTCTGTGCCCTGGTGCCTATATGTGTATGTGTATTTTGACTAGTCTGGGCTCAAATTAGATTTCATATCCTGATGTGCTTTCCACATGGATCTAAGCCGAAAGGAAGCCTGGAGGCTGATGCGCACAGATGCGAAAGGAGAGTCCGAAGCTGTACAACGTACACAATAGGAACATGGAATGTGAGAAGCATGAACCAGGGAAAGTTAGAAATTGTCAAGCAAGAAAAGGAATGTATCAATATCACAATACTTGAGTGAATTTAAATGGATGAGAATGGGACACTTTCAATCAAGCAACTACAAAATATTTTATGCAGGAAATGATAAATTAAGAAGAAACAGGGTTGCTCTAATAATGAGACGTGATGTAGCAAAAGTAATTAGATGCTATAATGCAAGGTGTGAGCGAGTGATATCAACAAGATTTAATGGGAAACCTATCAACGTAACCATCATCCAAGTCTGTGTTCCAACAGCAAACACAGAAGCTGAGGAAATGGAGAGATCTTACACAGAAGTAAAAGGTAAAGGTGTCCCCGCACTTATAGTGCGAGTTGTTTCCGACTCTTAGGGTGATGTCTTGCGACGTTTACGAGGCAGACCAGACCGTATATATGGGGTGGGATTGCCAGGTCCTTCCCCAGCCTTTCTTTACCCCCCAGCATATGCCGGGTGCTCATTTTACCGACCACAGATGGATGAAAGGCTGAGTGAACCTCGACCCCTTTTACCGGAGATTCGACTTCCTCCTTCCTTTGGTATCGAACTCCAGTCGTGAGCAGAGTTTTTGGCTGTGTTACCGCTGCTTACCACTCTGCGCCACGGGGGATCTTTGCACCACAGGATGAAAATGATCACACACCAAAACAATGCTCTGATAATCATGGGGGACTGGAATGCAAAAGTAGGGAACAGAGAAGAACTAGACATTGTGGGAAAATGAGGCTTAGGAGATAGAAATGAAGTAGGAGAGACACTCACTGAATTCTGTGAAGCCAATAATTTGTTTTTTGCAAACACATTTTTTGAGCAACCAAAAAGATGTCTGTATACGTGGACTTCACCAAATGGTCAATATAGGAATCAAATCCACTATATAATTGGAAGAAGAAGATGGAGAAGTTCCATACTTTCTGGGAAAACAAGACCAGGAGCGGACTGCGGTACAGATCATGAACTGGTTGTATCGAAAATCAGAGTAAAACTAAAGAAAAACAACAAAGCAACCATAATGCCAAAATACAATCTCAATAACATCTCAGAAGAATTTAAAGATCAAATAAGGAACAGATTTGAGGCTTTAAATTTAGCTGATAGAGAACCAGAAGAACTATGGAGTAAAATCAGAAACACCATCAAGAAAGAATGCAAAAATACAATACCTCTAGTTAAGAAGAGAGAAAGACCTCAATGGATGACTGATGAAACTCTTAAAATGGTTAAAGATAGAAGGAAAGCAAAAGCAATAGGAGAAAGAAACACAGTTAGAACCCTAAATGCAATAATACAGTGACTAGTATGAAGCGACAAAGAGAACAAAGATGTGATGGATAATGGAACGGACCAAGGAATTTCAGACAAAAATCACCCTGTGCTTTATAGATTACAGCAAAGCATTTGATTTTGTAGATCCTGAAAAACTATGGAATGCTTTAAAAGAAATGGGGGTGCCACAGCATCTGACTGTTCTGATGGGCAACCTATACTCTGGACAAGAGGCTACTGTAAGGACAGAATATGGAGAAACTGATTGGTTCCCCATCGGAAAGGGTGTGAGATGAGTGTATTTTATCATCCTATTTGTTTAATCTGTACGCAGAACATATAATACAGAAAGCGGGATTGGACCAAGATGAAGGAGGTGTGAAAATTAAAGGGAGAAATATCAATAATTCAAGATATGCAGACAATACCATACTACTAGCAGAAACTAGTAATGATCTGAAATGAATGCTGATGAAAGTTAAAGATGAAACTACAAAAGCAGGACAAACAGCTGAACATCAAGAAGACTAAAGTAATGACAACAGAAGATTTATGTAACTTTAAAGTTGACAATGAGGACATTGTTGTCATCACTTGACAACATTACTTGACAACAGAAGATTATGTAACTTTAAAGTTGACAATGAGGACATTGAACTTACCAATGACTAACACTACCTTGGCACAGTCATTAACCAAAAGGGAGACAATAGTCAAGAAATTAGAAGAAGGCTAGGATTGAGGAATGCAGCTATTAGAGAAAATATCCTTAAATGCAAAGATGTATCACTGAACACCAAAATCAGGATAATTCAGACTATGGTATTCCCGATCTCTGTGAAAGTTGGACAGTGAAAAAAGTGGATAAGAGAAAAATCAACTCATTTGAAATGTGGTGTTGGAGGAGAGCTTTGTGCACAGCTTGGACTGTGAAAAAGACTAATAATTGGGTGTTAGAACAAATTAAATTAGAACTGTCACTAGAAGCTAAAATGATGAAACTGAGGTTATCATACTTTGGACACATAATGGGAAGACATGATTCACTAGAAAATACAATAATGCTGGGAGAAACAGAAGGGAGTAGGAAAAGAGGAAGACCCAAGAAGAGATGGATTGATTCCATAAAGGAAGCTACAGATCTGAACGGGGCGGTTTACAACAGATGCAATCAAAGCTCACTGATTCATAGGGTTGCCATAAATTGTAATCGACTTGAAGGCACCTAACATGCACATTGTGGAAGGATGCATACTCTGCTGGTTCAGTTCACTGCATGTAATTTGTTCACAGGAAAAACAACAACCATGAAGGATTTCAATGTATCTAAAGTTCAAACTGTCTGAATTTTTTCCAAGTATCTGTCATGACAATGTAGCATCAGGACATTATGATTTTTCTGCATTCCTTCATGTCTAACCATAAACATGTTAAATCTTGTGTCTGCACAGTCAGCTCAAAGTATTTTGTTGACAGAAAGTACACATTTCCAAGAGCCTTCACAAAGGATTTATTTGTAAGGTAAATAAAGGATTTATTTGTAAGAACATCAATGAGTGAGGAAAGAACTTATAAGTAATCTGAACCTGATCCCTAAGTAGGAAGTTCAAATCACAGTAAAATCCTGTGCATATCTACTCACTTTCTCAAACGCTGGTACTGGTTCATATGCCACCTTTCTTCCAAAGAGCACAAGGTGGAGTACATGGTTCTCTCCCTATTTTATTGGCTAGGAGATAATAACTGGTCCTAGTCCAAGACACTAACCACTACTCCTCTCTCTCTCTCTCTCTCTCTCTCTCTCCCATCTCTCTCTCTCTCTCTCTCTCTCTCTCTCTGTGTGTGTGTGTGTGTGTGTGAGAGAGAGAGAGAGAGAGAGCGCGCTTCAGTGTACATTAGGGATGGGGTATCTGTGGCTCTCTAGATATTTTTAGTGTACAACTTCCATCATCCCTGACTATTGGCCATGCTGGATGGGTCTGATGAGAGTCCAACAACATCTGGAGGGCTACAGGCTCCTTACGCCTGCATTGCATACATCAGTTTGGTCTGCCTTTGGAAATGTAAAGGTGTAAAGTTGCACCGAGAGCCAGTGTGGCATAGTGGTTAGAGCAGCCAATCAGTGTGCCTCCAGATGTTGTTGGACCACAACTCCCATCAGCCTCAGCCAGCGTTGCCAATGGTCAGGAAAATGGGAGTTGTGGTCCAACAACATTTGGAGGCACACTGGTTGGGAAAGGCTGGGTTAGAGTGTTGGACTACGACCTGGAAGACCAGGGTTTGAATCCCCACACAGCCATGAAGCTCACTGGATGACCTTGGGCCAGTCACTGCCTCTCAGCCTCAGAGGAAGGCAATGGTAAACCCCCTCTGGATACTGCTTACCATGAATAGGGTCGCCATAAGTCGGAACAGACTTGAAGGTACTACATTTACATTTTTTTAAAGGTGCACCCTTGCCTCTGAAGTTTTGCTGTTGCAGCTGCTTCCCCACTGAGCCCATGTAGGATGAAGACAAACTTCTTCCTTTCTTTCCATCTTCCTACAATCCTTTTTTGGGCCCTTCGCCTTGCCAATAAGGCGACAGTGCCCTCGCCCCCATCTCAGCCTGCGCATCGTGCAACAACATCAGTACCACCGCTGCCGCCGAGCGAACCCGGGATACTTTAGGACCGCGAAGAAAGCCGCGAGACCCCTAGGGAAACCGCTGGGCGCGACCATATTCTCCAGGAGGGTGAGGCGGACGTTGTCAAAAGAACGATCCTCTCTGAGGTTCTCCTAGTCTTCCGCTTTCGGCGTACGCTGCCTCCTTTGTCAACCCCCACCCCCGAATCTCGGGTCCAATTGGTAGCTTCCAGCCTAGGACTGTCTCCCAGCCCAATGAAGTAGCGCTTGCAAGCTGCTACCCAAGGTATCCTCCAGAGCACCAGCGGCAGCACAGGGAGGAGACAGCCGCCGCCGCCGCCAGAAGCAGCAGCTAAACAAGCCGGTCGGTTTCCGCGTGGCTGATCGCACGCTCCGGCTTCTCCACCCGCCAACTCTTTGGGAAAGAGCTCGCGGGGCTTCGTGTCCGCCCCCGCCGCCCCTTTCTCTCTCCGCCACCCCATCTCCTTGCCGGGACAAAGCCATGAAGCAGGCGCTGCTGGACGTAATGAGGATGAACAGGATTTGCAGGATGGTTCTGGTCACTTGCTTGGGATCCTTCGCCCTGGTCATCTTCTATTTCCAAAGTATGTTGCATCCAGGTAGGGCGGCTTTCTCTTTCTATCTCGGTGTCCTTCCAGCTACTTCCGCGGCGATGCTTTGGTTGGACTTGAGGCGGAGGTAACGTAGGCAGGGAAGGTTACCGGCGCTAACTGAAGAGCCCGTGGAGCTAGGCAGAGCGTGCGTGGCTGTGCGTGGATCTCCTTGCAATCGAACAGGGCACGGTTGTTAATCACGATGCTGATGGGAACGCCATATGGGCAGTGGACCGTCGGGGAGGGCGGTGAACTTCAACGGGTTTTAGAGAAGGGTGATGGGCAGGTCGCTGACAATGAGGGGAGATATATTTGGAAGCGGGTCGGGGCAGAGAGAGGGGTGGGAGGAAGCTTCGGGATCGGGCTAGTGATGCTCCAGTGGAAGAGCACCTTTGAGGTGATCCTGGCAGCGAGCGAGATCGGGCCGGGCGGGCTGTTCGATCGGTGGCGGCGGCTCTTCGTGTCTCTCCCGGTTCCTCTTGCCGGCTTCGCCCTGCTGGCCACGTGCGTACAGACGTCGGAGGAGATCCCAGCTGCGCCGCCGCGGCCGCTGCAGCATCAGAGCCCGGAGGAGGCTCCAAAAAAAGGCACCCTTCACTTTTCTTGCCTGCTCTGGCCAACTCGCTTGCGCACCGTTCTTATTCTAGGCAGGGCCAGACTGCTGCGTGGGGGGTGGGGGGTGGGGGGTGGGGGGCGGCGGCGGCGGCGGCAGAGCAAGCGTCCTCGCCCACCCCCGTGGTTTTACCTCCAGCTATGGCTCCTTGAGGAAAAGTCACTTTCGTACAAAAAACGATTTAATCATAAAACTATAATCGAAAATAAGGCTGGGATCCTAAGGTCCCTTACTTGAAAGTTAACTCCATATATACTGAGAGGTCTTACTTCAGGTATGCTTAGGATCGGAGCATTAAAGTGGAAGACAGAAATGTGACATTTCAGAAGTGTGGTATGCCGGCGTTGTTTGTTTACAAGTGTATTCCGCCTTTCCTCCAAGGAGCTTAGGCCAGTATACATGGCCCTTCCCTATTTTTATCTTCACAACAACCCTGAGAAGTAGGCTAGGCTCTGGATGTGAGAGAGCGCGAGAGAGCAAGCTACCAGCCTGAGGTCACTTAGGGAGCTTCACCACGCAGTGGAAACTGGGTCTCCCCAGTCTGACAAAACTTCCCCCACCCCAAATATATTTTGTTATCTCTGCTCCCCCCCCCCGCGCCCAGTGTTTCCACTGCTTGAGGCAAACGGAAAAGTTCTGGCAATTAGAAATTGCAATAAAATAACTTAACACCTCCTTTTGGAAAAGGGCCGGAGCTCAGCGGTGGAGCATCTGCTCCGCATGCAGAATGCCCCAGATTCAACCCCTGGAATCTCCAGCTAGAACTGGGAGAGATCCCACTTGAAATCCTGGAGAGCCGCTGCCAGTCCGTGTAGGCAATACCAAACTAGTTCACCCAATAGTCTGACACGGGTCTGTATTCTGTGCAAATCCTACGCAGAGTAGACCAATTGAAACTAACAGACACGTTTAAGCTTGGCACATTAATTTCAGTGGGTCTCCTCTGAGTAAAACCCCCGGTATAGGACCCTTGAACCATCCTCTCTCCAATTCAGACGAGGCAGTACAACGACGAGTCAGATTGTACCACAGAGAGTCCGCAAACTCTCACCCGCGATTATTTCTGTAGAGCTGGAGAAAAACAAGGGGAGCTATTTTGGAATCCTCGTAGTGGAGTCGGCGCAACCGAGAAAGTTCAGGCGCTTGTAGCAAAGTGCCTCGCCGCTCTCGAAAAGCGTGGGGAGACCTTCAGCCAGACTTTAAAGTCTCTCCCCCCCTTTTATGCAAAATGTTTATACGTTGCCTTCCCACCAGCAATCTCCAGCAAGGCGGGTTTGTTCAGCTGTAGCGTCACCGTCAAGAGAAGCTGAATTACTCTACGAGGTAGCGAGGGCGAGGTCAGTTTGCCTGAGGCTGCAGCCTCGGAGTGTGCAAGACTGACCCGGGGCTCAGTTAAAGGAACATTGTTAGTAGGCAATGGCTGGAAACGCTGGTGGAAATGAGCACATCCGACTGGCTTCGGGGAGATCTCGTGCCGTTTTGAGGGTGGGCCGGGACGGCTAACAGCGCTCTGGCCCCTGCGGGGCTCTTGACAGCCTGGTGTCAGGACAGGGGAGTTAAGGGTCTCGAAAGCGAGCGCTCTGGTTTGGACGATCGCCTTTATACCCCCTGGGGGGGTAGGAAGGAACTGCAGTTCATGGTAGTGTGTGGACGGGCCTTCCCCCAACCTGATTCCTTCCCTCTGTTTGGACTACAACTACCATCTGTCCCTGTCAGCATGGCCAGTGGGAAGGGATGAATGGACTTGTAGTATAAAAAAAATCTGGAGAGCACTAGGTTGGGAAAAGGTGGCAGAGTTGCGCATTCAAAGTCTGAACCCCAGAGTAGTAGGGAGCCATATTCATGCCAGAGGGTGAAACTGTATTGAGGACTAGTGGAGAAATTGGCTTGCAAAATTTGATTGGTTTTGGCACTCAGTTGGAGAAATATATCATGCATCTGAAGATCACTTTTAGGCTGTTGATACGGCATGCTTTCCAACCAGGATTAAGCAATCATATACACAGAAGTGAGTCTAATTGAACTCAGTGGGGCTGGTTTCCGAGTAGAAGCATGCAGAATTGCACATTTAAGTTTTGTTGCATTTGAGGACAGGGTTAGGCAGATGCTCATTTCTCTCCCATGGAAAGCAGTGGCCTTTAAAAATGCTTAATGTTTGCCTCTACATCCGCTGTCTTTGTCTCTGTTACTCCCAAGTAAGTTCCACTGCTCCCTGAATGGAATCCAAAGTTGTTATTTATTATTCATTGAATTTATAGCCCACCTTTCCTCCCACTGGAGTCCAGTGCAGCAAACACATCAACAAAACAATGGGAAAAAAGCATTCTAAAAACAGTTATAGTTAAAAACACTCTTTCGTGCAGTGATCTCCGGGTTGCCAGGAAGAGTCTCTTTAAGCCATCAAATGCCTATTGTGTTTACTCCAAAGTGGTGTATGTGCACACTTCTCAATGTTTTTACATTTTTGAAACATTTGTGATGGTTCAACACTATGCCTCTGTAATTGCAGTCAGAAAATGCAAGATTCCAGAAAAAAAGTTTCCACTAACATCCCATAGGCAATCTTCTCTCTCACCCCCGCACTACCCAACTCTTTCTGGATACTATTCGTGACTGTGTCCTTCCTTAGCTAAGGATCTGTGATTGGTTTGTCCATAACAGTGAAGGTTGGGAGGAGGAAAATAAAAAGGGATGACATGAAAAAGAACTCACCTTTTCACTTGCTGTCTGTAGTCTTCTTCTGCCCTTGTATTTCTGCCACTATGCAATGCATAGGAGTTAACAGAGATTTTTGCCACTTGCCAACTCTTATTTTAACACAGCTGATAAGAAAGCCTTGACAATTGTTCCTACAGCAACAGTGTTGTTTTTTAAAAAAAAATTTACAAGAACTTGACTGTCCCTTGCCATGTGCATGTATATGATAGCTAATTGGGTATCTTTGCAGAATTACATTGGTCAGCTCTATAGACTGATTTTGCTTCTAGAGCAGTGATTCTCAAACAGTGCGCCCAGGCACACTGGTGCGCCCCAAGAGGTGGCTAGGTGTGCCTCAAATATTATGAAAGTATATTTTAAAAATGAGAAGAAACCCATTTGTATAGGGTAAGTAATAGTTTTCTATAGTGTAAGTTATTTTTATTCATAGTTTAAAATATATTAATATATTTTTAATTTTGTACATGAAGTGCGCCAGAAATTTTTTATATGTTTTACAGTGTACCGCGAACCAAAAAAGTTTGAGAACCGCTGTTCTAGAGGAAGAAATTCTTCTAGTTGCTAATATTTTTAGTAACTTAAGAATGCAGGTCCTGAACACACTGTAGTGGAATGTACCACACTGTAATGGAATGTTTCTATATGTAGCTTAGTGGTCTGTGTTATGACATGGACATGGACTGCCTTCAAGTCGATTCTGACTTATGGCGACCCTATGAATAGGGTTTTCATGGTAAGTGGTATTCAGAGGTGGTTTACCATTGTCTTCTTTTGAGGCTGAGAGACCGTGACTGGCCAACGTCACCCAGTGAGCTTCATGGCTGTGTGGGGATTCGAACCCTGGTCTCCCAGGTCGTAGTCCAAAATAATAAATATACATAACATAAAATAACATAAAATAATTTGGCATGCAATTGCGTACACTTATGGAGCTTTAAGTACAGTCTTGCCATCATTGGAGCTAATATTGCAGCTTGGTAAATAAAATACCCCCAAATAATCTTGCTTGAACTGTTTGCATGTATCTGCAGGTAGTTCTCAAACAGAGCAGGCACACTGCATCAATGCAACTGCTTTTTTAATAAAGTGTAGTGAATACAAATCACCATCAATAACTGAACTTTAAACCTGCTGGAAACAGGTGTGTGCAGTCAAACTAAGCAGGATTTAACCCCCACTCATCAACAGATGAGCGGGGGTTAAATCCTGCTACCAGTATCCAGAATTGAACCCTGCCCATCAGCTGACATCAGGTGGATATGGCTTTTTGAGAAATGGCCTCATGGGCCAAGTTGGACCCCCTGGTGGACCAAGATTGGCCTGCAGGCTGGAGGTTCTCCACTCCTTCTGTGAAAAATTGCAAATAAGTGGTGAGATTGCAGCTCATTATTCCTGCCCTTACTCTGCATTCTAATTGTGAAGGAAAGATATTTCCAAGGGCATTTTTGCTTGGAGGGGGGCTTCCTAGGTATATTATTTTTAAATAACTAAATGCTGATTGCACTTACAACTGACAGTGACTGTTCACTTGCTATATTTATCTTATTAATTAATACATTTATTTGTTTCCCACCTATCAATCTGAAAACATCCCCAAGGTGGCTTACATTAAATATAATGCTATTTTGATAGAAGCTCTCTGAAACTGTATTTTGTCCTTTTTACAAGTCAACCTTCTCTGCACCTCCATAAGAGTCAATATATAATATAAACTTCCTTTTCTTCTTAAGGGTTCACAGGCAGATATCTGTAAAAGACTACAACTTAATAGTAAAAAGCACCATCCAGCCAAAATTAAAAACCCTTAAATCCTTTTTGATGTCATTGGAACAGCGTATGTTTAAATCTTTCCCAATGAAATCAAGGGGAGTTGAGTGCTTTGTTGGTTAGATTGTGTAGCATGAGGTCCACTTTTTTTAAAATTCCTGAATTCAAAGCCTATTTTAGTTTTTATAATGCAGCAAAACTAAAAGGTGGGATTGGCATAAATTACAGTAACTTACATACGTTCTTACATATACTTGTAACATGCGCTTTTGGGCATGGTCTGAATGCAGGTGATTTGGAAACTTTGCTGAAACTATAAAAGTCTAGGTCTAGTCTGGGTCTAGTGTCTAGTCCCTGGGTGAGGGACGTCCACCCTCCATAAAAGATAAATGGGGATACAAGTGAAATAATCCAATAGATGAATTCGATATTTATTTCTGAAGAGCACACACATATTGCATGCAACATAATAGAATATTATTAATATGCCATTCACATGAATGGCAGGTATGGCGTTTTTGAACTTTTTGCAGTTGGACTAGGCTGCATTCATACTATACATTTAAAGCACTCATGGCTTCCCCCAAAGAATCCTGGGAAGTGTTGAGAATTGTTGGGTGAACCCTATTCCCCTCACAGAGCTACAATTTCCAGAGTTTCCTGGAAAGAGGGATTAAGTGTTAAATCACTCTGAGAATTATAGCTTTGTGAGGAGAATAGGGGTCTCCTCACAACTCACAGCACCTTTATCAAACTATGCTTCCCTGGGTTCTTTGGCGGGAAGTAAAGTGGAATGAAATGTTAAATGTATGGTGTGAATGTGGCCCTAGAATGTAAAAAGCTTTAGATATGTTGGGAGTGGGTTGTCATATCTCAGGCCAGCAAATCTGGGCAGCACATGTAATCTAGCATTTAATTCTTTTGTTTTTAGCAAGTGGCATTTCTATTTTCCTGATATCTCCACTGAAATGATGAAGATCCAAACTTCTTCTTTTTTTTGTTAACCTTTATTCATATATGATGACAGATGGGCGTGGCTTTGCTGAAATGGCCTGACGGGCCAAATGGGATTGCCTGTGAGCCTAATTACTTAGGCCCATGGACTGGAGGCTCTCCACTGCTGTTTTATTGAAATATTTTAATTTAAAAGGAGTCCCAGAATTTTGGCCAGAAGACACACTGCCTGGACACCATTTGGGAACTATAGAATCTAGGCAATGCTTAAGCTCTAGGGCAATAACACATTTTTAATTTATTTCAAAACAACTTGCCTGCTCCTCATTGCAGAGCAACTTCAGAGCTGGTTACAATGAAAGCACAATTGTACCATATTTTTAAAATGTTATTGTTTTTATATACATCAAACATACACACACGTTAAATGCGTAACCATTTAGTTTGACATTAAACTCCAACAAAAGCCTGGGCAAACAACCAACTGGCACTGGAAATCTAACAGCATTGGCACAATTAATATTGTAGCAGGAAGGAAGTCCCAAAGCTGGAGTGCCACCACTGAGAAGGTTCTCCCATATGTTGCCACTAATTGAGCCACAGACAAAGGTGGCACTACTATGAGAACTTCCCTGACTGATCTTATCACACAGGCTTGTCTTTTAGGGAGCAGACATTCTCTCAGGTAGTCAAGTCCCAGGTTGTTTAGGGCTTTGTGCTAGAATAGGAGGGCTTTCTCTACTATTTAACACAAATTGTGTGGTAATAGTTTGCATGCCATACTAGACCACAGTAGCTTTACTGATTACTAGGATGCCCAAACAGATGGAAATCAACTGTGGGAGTATCCATTTGTCTGCCTGGCATAGCTTGACCTTGGAGGAGGCAATTAAAGTGAGGATCTGGAGCAACATCCCCAGTGTTTCAGCCGAGAAAGCAAGAACTTCTGGGCTAAACAGGAGCTAAATACTTTTGGGCTGAACACTTGCATTCCAACAGCATAATAATTGGTTGAGTGTGCAAACTTATCTCCATACCAGGATTATGTTTCTGAATTAAAGCTGATTGCATTCAGTGGGAAGAGTCTTAGCCACTATAAGATTAGTAGTTCTGTCTCTTAGTCATTGTACCATACCAGCCAAAAATGACTTTGAACAAGTATATTTTCCAAAATGATACCTCTTTCTGCACTTTGCTCATAACCAAAATAGAGTTTTAGCATGCACAGAGCTGCCAGAGTAGTCCAGGGGGGTCTGACAGGATATAATAGGAAAAAGGAACTGAGCCTTGAATTTTGTCATAATCATTGGTTTACCTCTTGCCTTAATTTGGGGACTTCATTAGGACAAATGGAATTTCTTTTGAGATCGGTACTGATGCAATCAGTATTGTGCTCGTTTCCAAATTAAGGCATTGACTTGCTTTGGGGAAGAAGTGGAGGATGTTGATTGGTTTGGTTCCATGAATTCTCACGGT
This sequence comes from Rhineura floridana, assembly GCF_030035675.1. Classification (NCBI taxonomy): domain Eukaryota; kingdom Metazoa; phylum Chordata; class Lepidosauria; order Squamata; family Rhineuridae; genus Rhineura; species Rhineura floridana. The sequence continues at coordinate 36,311,672 of NC_084487.1, forward strand.
TATCTAGTTCTAGTCTGCATGACTGCGTAATAAGGTACACGGCTGGCATTAAAAAGCCAAATTGCATGAAGTGATAGTTATCAGATGATTAAGCTTCAGCTGTCCCAGCTTGGGTCCTGTTGAAAAGTATTTTTTTTTGTGATAAGGCGGCTATGCCTGGGATAGCTGAGTTATGCTGGCAATTTTGCACAATCAAGCCACTGAAATGATTAATTGCATCTATTGCAGTGAGAAACATGGTTTATGTCTTGCTGCATAAAGCAAAGTTGTAACTCTCAGCAAGCAAATGTCGGCTAGCAGGGTAGTAAATAGTTGATTGGTTTGGAACTATATCTTGCAGCTCTTGCTTCCTCCAGTGATGATGCCACATGCTCTTAACTAGTGGTGGCTGGTGGTATCCATTGAGTCTATTGGGGCAGAGACCAACAGTAGGTGGAGCCAGAGCCAATGACAGGTAGAACCAACTAATGTTCATTTTGTCCCCATCCACCTCCCTGCTATGTTCTATAAGGGCAAAACTAAGACTAGGGAGGAGGGAACTGATAGCCAGGATTACCTCCTGGACTTGTAAGTTAGTGGGCAGACAGGTTAGGACTGCCTGAGGGTATACTGAGGTTGCTGCGGGGGTGCCCCACTTGCCCTGATAGGCCAACTTCCACTGCTCTTAACCCTCCTGTAGTAGTAGTAGTAGTAGTAATAAAACCCTCCCTTCACCCTAAGGTCCCAGGGTGGATTACAACAGTTTAAAACACAATTATTCTAATTAAAACAATTAGAAACAACTTGAAATCACATCACAAAAAATAAGGTGTGTCAAAAGTCATGATAAAGAGTTGTGTCTCACCATAGTGGGGAAGACACCAGGTGACTTGTGCACCTGTTCAGTCTGCTGACCAGGTGCTTCTATCTGTGGATGTGTAAGTTCAGGGCCCCTGCTACTCTCCCTTAATTTGTTTGGTTGTCAGAAACACAGCAGTTAATTCTGAGCAGAAGCATTAAAGTCTCAGAAAAACCTTGGGATCAAAGGGAAACAGTCATTCTTACAGGGTCAGATGACACACAATCACAGACATTTAAGCCAAATCCAGACATAAAGGTAGAGGGCACACATATTCCTCTCAGGGATGCGTTAAATGAGCTCATTTGTGGGAAATGTAGATCGAAGAAACGCAAGGCTAAGGAAATGGAAACTCCTGCGCAGGCTGTGCCAAGTACCAGCTCAAATGGGGGGGCAGAGAGAGCAAAAGTCCTAGTGCCTGAAACCGCCTGAAAGATTCACTGTGGGATTAGTGACCAGTCCTGGAATGCACAAACTGGTTGAAATGGATCCTGACACTTTGTATTTGACATGTGTACAGCCAAAGGTTGATTGAATAAAGTTTTAGCTAAATGTGCAGAGATGTTCTGAACTGTACTGAAATGTAAGCTGTATTGCAAGATGTATTGTAGAAATGTATTATTGTAATTGTTGTAATGAATGACAGACATGATGGGAAAAAGGGGAGATTGTTGACCATTGAACCACACTGTCACTGAGTGTTTTTTCCATCAAGTCTGAAAGTGTGGAAATCTGTAGCTAAGAGAAGTTATGTCTTTGCCCAGTCTGGGAACAGATAGCCAAGGCCGTTGTCATGGCAGCATCAAGATAGACTGGGAGAGTTCTAGTAGTTATCTGTGTTGAGCTGTGTCTTCTGTGTATTGCCTCTGAACTGAGAGGTTGTCTTCTGTGTTTACCTTTGGAGAGAGATGTACCAGAAGGGGGGTGACTGAAGAAACTCTACATGTTTTCACTCTTAAGCCTTTGGCCGTAATGTCTTAATAAAGACTCTTAACATGATCTAATGCTCTGAAGAAGTTTCTTGATCAACTTAACTCCAACGTAATGTATGCTGTTTCACGCAACAACGCACACACGTCAACACTTTATAATTAAACCTGAGTTGGACTGGGACAGCCCTCAAGTAGAGGACACCTTCAAACAGAGGACTGTCATCTGACAGTCCTTCAGAACAGGAGACTGACAAGTAAGACACATGGCCACTCTATTCTGAATGTGGTTGCACCTCAAAGACTACCAGTCCCAGAAAGAATAACTAATGGTCAGGGACTATGAAAGACATTTGAGTGCCACTGATTCCCCATCTTTGACACAGACTATCCTACTAAGCATGGCTGAATTTGAGCTCTGCATCTGTATATGTTAACATGTGTTTTTTTAAAAATTGTTTTAAATGTTTAAATTGTGTTTTAAATTGTTTTTAAAAGATGTGTTTTAAATTTGTATATGTGTTTTTAATGTTTTTAGGCACTGTAAACTGCCCAGAGAGCTTTGGCTATGGGGCAGTATATAAATACAATAAATAAATAAATATATGCACAGCAAAATGTAAATGGAATGGACAGATGAGCCACAGCCTCAGGCTTCTTTCCTTAAAGTAAGTCCCTTTGAGTTTGAGTGTAGTGGTGTAGTCTTCAAGATGCTGTATGACTTTTAAATAGGATTGGGTACTTTTACCCTCAGAAGCAGATGAATAATGAGGATGGGATTAGAAGCTCTAAATAGCCCATAGGAAGAGCTGGATTTTGAACCAAGGTTTGACACGAACAGGATTGATGGGAGGGAAAGTGAGATAAGGATTAGAAAGGATGCCTTAGTCTGAGTACTGTATGTGCATTTGTCAGTTTAACTGTTGTATTTGTCTTCAACATTCCCTCCCCCCCCAAAAAAAAGTTTCAGTTGTGAGGAGGGGGTTTAAAATGATGTCTACTTAATTTTATCAATTTCCAATGCAATTTTCACAATGCAATGCATGCATCAATTAGAAATACAAAACAAGTGACATATACATTAAAAGTACAGTATATTTCTGTCATTCTGAACATATCATTAATGAATAATTGTAACCTGTTGACATATAATTAGGATTCAGTTCAGTTCACATTTAATGCTGAATTTATCAAGTTTACACTTTCCAAAACAATATGAGAACTGAAACACAGCCATCCTTCAAAATTTGCACTTATCTGAATTTTGCAATTCAGTTCTCCAACAAACATTGTTTACAAAAATGCATATATTAGGGGAAAATGTGTATAAAAATGAATAATAATAACACACCAAAATACATTATATTAGGACAAATTGCTTGCCAAAATGTGTACATTAATCAAAACTGCAGACAAAATTTATTAGGAGAAATTCGCACTAAAATGCTGAAGAATTTTCATGAGAATTATTTTTTAAAAAACAGCAAATTGCTGCAGAAGCCTGGAGAACTGAATTTAAGACTGGAAAAATGAGAAACTGAGAGAACTGAAATTGACAGATCCTTTCAGACCTATATACAGTAATACCTCGGTTAAAGAAGAAATGTCCAGGAATGCATCTACTTTGTTAGCAGAAACATTTGTACCAGTGGTAGGAATAACATGGACTGAATAGGGATAGGTTCCTACACTCGCTCATAGATGCCTTCTCCCTCCTTCTCCCTTCCTTCCTCCTCTGAATGTATTGGACCCTTCCCTCCCTAGCCCTGGGAGAAAGCAAGTTATCTCTTTAAAGCAAAGCTAGCCCTCATGCTTGTCAGTTTCACCCTTGCAAAGCAAAGCTGCAGGCTTGAAAGTCTATCTTGACAGGGATGACCTCGCCTCAGTTGTTCATGCTCTGGTAACTTCTAGGTTGGATTACTGTAATGCGCTCTACGTTGGGCTGCCCCTGAAGACAGTTCGGAAACTTCAGCTAGTGCAAAATGCAGCAGCCAGACTGCTGACAAGGACCAGCCGGTCAGCACATATAACACCTGTTCTGGCCCATTTGCACTGGCTACCCATCTGTTTCCGAGCCAGATTCAAGGTGCTGGTCATGACCTATAAAGTCTTACACGGCGTGGGACCGCAATATTTTGTGGAACGCCTCTCCCACTATGAACCTACCCGGTCACTTTGCTCAGCAGCTAAGGCCCTCCTCCGGGTACCAACACATCAGGAAGCCCAGAGGACAGTTACACAATCTAGGGCCTTTTCTGTAGTGGCCCCTGAATTGTGGAATAGCCTCCCTGAAGAAATACACCTGGCGCCTACGCTGCTATCTTTTCGGCGCCAGGTTAAGACCTGGCTATGCTCCCAGGCATTTTAATGTGTTTACTTTTATATTTCTGTGGTTTCTGTTTGTGTTTATTATTGTTCAGCTGTCTTATTATGATATTTTGTATTTTAATCTTTTGTACACCGCCCAGAGAGCTATTCGCTATGGGCGGTTTAAAAATGGAACAAATAAATATAAATAATAAATAATAATCCATAGCAAAGCAAAGACACAGTCTAGTCAGTTTTACCTTAAAGCAGACACAGGCTGGTCAGTTTCATCTTAAAGGAAAGGCACAGGCTTGAAGGTTTATCCATAGCAAAGCAAAGCTAGTCAGTTTCACCTAAAAAAAAGCCTTAGTTAAAAGGAGCTTCCTTCCTGGACGATTTGTTAACTGAGGTATTACTTTATAATAATGTCATTCATTTTCATAACTTTATTGCTGTTTCTAACTCCTATTATGTTGACTTTTATTACAGCCATATACTTCTGATTATTAAAAGCAGCATGATTGTTTGTTCTTCAAAACATATCATGACCATACTGAGCATTAGGGAGATAAAATTTCTACACTATGTGTTATAAAAGAAGACCATATCTCCACACATTTATTCTGGTCAAGACTAATTTTTCTTGATCTTGTGTAGCATGTTAGTTTTGACATTCAAGTTAATTCCAAGAGTTTGTTGATCCAGTCACCAGCCAGATTTAAGGCTTGCCATTTTGAGCATGCTGTCACAATAATTAACCACGATAGGATGTTAATTTTGTATGTCCCACTTAATAAATAGGGGCTGTATGCATACCATACATTTAAAGTCCCTCCTGAGAATCCTGGGAACTGTAGTTTACCTTTCACAGAACTACAATTCCCATCACCCTTAACAAGCTAAAGTTCCCAGAATTCATTTTTTTGGAGGGTATATACTTTAAATCAGAGGAAGGCAATGGTAAACCCCCTCTGAATACTGCTTACCATGAAAACCCTATCCATAGGGTCACCCATAAGTCGGAATCAACTTGAAGGCAGTACACACACATATACTTTAAATGTATGGTGTCTATGTAGCCAAAATTTAAAACTTTGTATCATTGCTCCTAGAGTTTTATTTAACATACACCCATCTCTGGGGTCGTCATGGCTGCCTTTAGGAACACAGGAAGCAGCCTTATACAGTACTGAGACAATTGGTCTCTCTGGCTCAGTATTGTCTGCACTGACTGGCAGTGGCTCTCCAGGGTTTCAGGCCAGGAGTCTTTCCCAGCTGTACCTGGAGATGGTGGGGACTGAACCAGAGACCTTCTGCATACAGAGCTGAAGCTCTGCCACTGAGTTATAGCCCTGCCCAATGTATAAATACAAAGAGGAATTTATGTGCTAGGATGGAAGCAGAAATAAAGGCATGAGGATGAATTTACACGAATAAATGTTCCACTGGGTAGTTGTACATGATGATGGAAGAATCCCACCCTCCATGCAAATAGTCTTTTGTCATTAGATTTCCAAGGTTTAAATATGTCTGTTCACTGGGAGCACAAATGCAAAGACAAGAAGAAACAGTTAAGCTTTTTCTCTGCGAGAAGTGAATGGATTTGAGAGAGAACTGGTGTAACTCAACTAAAGAAGAAAATATTGCATTGGTGATTTGGAAGACCCTTAACTGTGCAACAAAATCAGATGACTTTGTTTGCCTATAACTTTGTATTCTCTGGCAGGTAGTGGTAGCTGTGTGTCCTACTTTACAGTGGACAGCCCTCTATTTTAAGGAGTCCTTTGTTTGAAGGTCTGTCTGATCCAAGTCTGTCTGGTCCAAGTTTCAAGATCAAGAACCCTAAGAAGGGAGAGTAGGGGCCCTGAGTTGCCCATCTGACATTTAGCACCTGAACAGGAGATTGAGAAGGAACATAGATTAGCTGGTCACACTATGCTGAAGATGTGGGGACAACATATTCTTGTTGGTGGCCCCTGGATAGTGGAACTCCTTCCTGAATGAAGTTTGGTTGTCCCTCCAGACTGGCCACATTTAGGTGCAATATGAAAATCTTGTTTTTATATTTGGATATGATTTGCTTGCACTGGAAGGAAGGGTAGAAATATGAATGAATGAATGAACATTGTATTTCCCTTTAAATTATCACAATTCTTATTAAACATATATCTATGCAAGTGAGGCTATGCAAATTTGTGTTTTTGTGGTGTGTGTGTGATGCATTTCTTCTTTTTTTGGTGATGCATATGTGACCAACCTAGTGGTGAATCTATAAATATAATAATGTAGCCTGATTTTTAAAAAAAATTAAGATGGGTGTGAACTCGTCTTCTGTGCTGCTTTAAATAAACCTCTGAGGGCAGGTACAAGCAGAGGTCAAAGAGTGTACTTGGGTGGAGAAGGGCTGGCTGAAAAAGACAGGAAATTATGCCAACTTGGAAAGCAGTATCTTGGCCCAACCTCAGGAAAGACTGTGGAATCTGAGTGAATTCGTAGCCCAACTTCTCTTTGAGAAACTCATGGCTTCCTGATTGGAAACTGAAGAGAACCTTGTGGAATTTCCTCCAGGTTATGTGGATTCTTCCATGTTGCAGAGCAGGCCTTGCTCTCCCCACTGTTCTGTTAAGCATCTACCACACTCTTAAACTGAATGATGCCTAACTGGCTTCCAGACGTTTCCCTCCATACGGCTATGCCAACGTGCCAGCTGTCTCTTTGCCCATCAGCCCCATTACATTTTACTGCAATTCAGTTTATATATTAGCCTGGAAAAATGGAATCCTACATTTGTAGCTAATACCATATGCACGACATACTTCAACCAACTCCAGGAGGATTTACAAAGCTGGAATAATTGTCTGACAGTTCTGTTCCTGGACTTTCAAAATGCCGTGAGATCCATTTAAGATTCTTGGAAGGCCTTTATATAAAGGAAAAGGGTATACTGCAATTATTATTTTAGCACCCTTGAAACTTGCCTCCAAACAAATTACTCCTAAATCCATTTTTTGAGCAGTCATCGTGAGAGCTCTCCATAATGCCGTTCAATATAAATTCAGTGCTGAAAATCAGGCATCAAAAGTATAGTGCAACAGTCAGACCAGATTATGGGACTTTCTGCTGGTACTGCAAGCTCACAGCGGTGGCAAAATGTGTTGCTTGGATGCTGCAATACATTTTATGTGTCTGTACACTGATACTTGCCTTCACCATTGAGCTTAGCCCTCTTCCGGCATTCCAAAGTGGCAACTGTAAGGACATGTGGGGGAGGCCAGTGGTGAAGAGCGTGCTAGGTCTGCCCTGCCCTTTGCTGGCATCTCCATCAGTTTCCAACCAGTGGAAGGCAACTGTAACAGGCATCCTTTTCTTTATGTGGAGGTTTCCCACATGGTCTAGAACCCTAGAAAATCAGGGTTGTAAAACGTGCAGGGAGGCTCTGGATACAAAAGGATCCCTGCTGCAGTCACCATCGATGAGCAGGGAGATACTGAATATGATAATGCCTGGATGGAGCTAGGGCACTCATCCCCACTGTCCCAATCGTATATTTTAAGGGGATTAGCCTTATTCTTTATGAATTTATCTATGGCTACTAGTCATGATGACTGTATAATGCCTCCTGTACCAAGAGGCACCATGCAGTTGACAAAATAAGTATGGGCACGCAAAGAAGATTCCAATGAAGATGACTTTATTGACATATGGTTCTGTTTTCTATCTTATGTAAACTCGCAGAATCTAGCTATACACCCTCCAGCAACACATGTACAATTATAGAGAGGAGTTTTAGGCTGAATGCTTTGATAACCAGAGACTTAATTTTATGCACTTGTTTGGCAACCTGCAAGGGGGAAAAAAGCTGGACTCTTCTTAATACACATCACCGCTTTTGGATAGAGGTTTGCTTGTGTGCAGTCATATACATTTTCTCCCTTCCATTTTCAGTAATAGCCACTTGCTATTTAATTCTCTGAAGAAAGAAAGAAAAAACCCAACATACTCCTGGTATGTCTGGAAATGTCAGTACCACCCAAGGTAACTTTCCACTAATTTTCTAATTGTAGAAACACTCATTACTCTGTAACGGCAATTTTCATAAGGCTAAGTGTGTAGGTTTTATTTCATTTTTAATTGATCAAAACTGTTAGCTCTCATTAGTGCAGATATTTGCTAAACACATTATAAATACTGAGAGAGCTTTGTGCTGACTTTCATAGTGTTAACAGTATACATTAAAACTTGTCATGATTTGGCTGAAATATTTTTTTCCAAACCACACAATTTCCTATAGCTTTAAACATTTCCTTTTTTAATTTATAGGAATAAGTTAGGCTGTAATAATAATAATAATAATAAAATAATGATAATAATATAAAAAATTAGTATTATTACTGGCCTTTGGTCAAGTATAGCTGGCATGTTGATAATTTTTTCACGTCTCTTTGGAGTGAGCATTTTTTCTGAATCCTTAAATTGTTTCTCTGGTTCACTTAAAGGGGACATGGTTTATGTATTTGTGTGATGTATTTTAATGTTAGAAGCAGTTCACAGAAGGGGATGAAACTGTATCCCTGTTATATCTCTCCCTCTCCAATCTGCTCTGCAGCATTTTGAGTTTATTCACTGAGATGCTCTATCAGATCTCTCCCTGCCTGTGAGGCTGCTTTGTTTTTGTCCAAGTGCAAATGCCTTTATAATATGACCACTGTTTCTTCTCCAAGTCACTGGGGTCTAAATCGGATGTATTATTTATCAATGTGAAGGTAACTCATATCTATGTTGAGGTTATGATGTTTGAAAAGAATGCAAAACAATTGAAAAGGGGGACTAGTTTTCTTCCTTTTTTAAAAAAAATTAGGAGGCATTTACTTGAGGCTTGCATTTGCCCTTTGTGTAATAATAATAATAATTTTTTTATTTTTGAGTCGCCTATCTGGCCGAATAATGTAGGCCAGTTACTAATTGGATTTACTGTATCATAGGAAATTCCATATTTTGAGCAGTATGTTTTCCCATCCTGTCTATGGGTGAAAAGCCAGCATTGAGGGTTTGCAGTCAAACCTGGGAACTAAAAACATTGGCTATGATCCAGGCAAGGTTAGTTGTTGTGGCCAAATCCTATTGAATCAGATGAGGCTTAAGTCAATTATGACAATTAATTCACTTTAAGGGGACTTAGGCCCCATCTACTTTATACATTTAAAGCATTATTATACCACTTTAAACTGTCATGGGCTACATTCACTCCATACATTTATTCCAGTATCATTGCACTTCACACAGATATGGCTTCCCCTAAAGAATCCTGGCAAATGTAATTTGTGAAGGGCGCTGAGAGATATTAGGGAACCCCTATTCCCCTCACAGAGCTACAATTCTCAGAGTGGTTTCACAATCAATCCCTCTTCCCAGGTTGGTCTGAAAATTGTAGCTCTGTGGGTGAAACGATGACTGTTTAAAATGGTATGATAGTACATTAACTGTATGGTGCAGATGTGGCCTTGGCGTACAATCAAATTGCTTTAGACCTATTAGTCTACCTGTATTTAAGGAATCCTGCAGTGATTCTCTGTCTCCTAGGTCCTCTCCTCAGAAAATATTTGGCTTTGGGCTTGTTTGGTTTTGCCTTTTTTTGTGTGCCTCTCCCGTGCCAGTTTTTTCCAGATGACTGAAGCCTGCCAATCTAATGCCTTAATTTTGTTGTTGTTGCTGTTCAGGGAGTTGCTAGTGGCATGCTGTCTGACAATGCCCAAGGAGTCCTTCGATAAACTTTTCTAAGCATCAGTTTGGCAATTGCTAGTCTCCTTGCCTACTTCCTCTCTTTTAATTTGGTCAGTTTATTTATGCAGTTATGATATTTGCTTCCCTGTTTCTTGGCACTTGAGTGTCTTAGGTTTAATGAACAGATGCATCCAAGATTCAATTCTTTAGTCAGATTAACATTTGTACTCCCTCCGATTTGCTGTGCAAACAGTGTCTCTCTTGCTAGCAGCCAAAACAAGGCTTTCTACATCATTACAGTGGTTTGTAAACAGTTCTATTTTTACTAAAATGAGACATTTCTTCACAAACTACAAAGGCGCCAGTTCTACAGCTTTTAGACAGAGCTGTTACACCAGATTCCTGGAGGCTATTTCTTTCTTTTCTTATGTTTGTACATATAAATCAGACTGCAAAAATCTGTGCCGAGATCATTTTATGTTCATGGAAATTTAAGAACCCAAGCAGTGCTTTAAACAAAGAGAGAGAACTCAAATTTTCCTTTCATGATACAATAAAAATGCATATAAAACAACTGCATATGTAAAAACAATTGTATATACATAATAATGTAAGTCGCAAAGCACGCTGCAGTTCACTTGTGGTGGTGAGGGTGGTGTTGTGAACTACAGCTTGATGACCTGGCATCCTGCGGCACAGAGTGGGAGAGCGAGTGGGTGGAGAGCCAGAGAGTGAGCAGGCAGCAGCCCCTGGATGAGCCACAGACCGACAGGGGCAGCTCCAGGAGACATTTG